>NC_134689.1:211302438-211629938 GCF_050947455.1 Rhinoderma darwinii | reverse complement strand
ATGATTTTCCCTAAGTACCCTTAGCCGGTATTGCAGGGGAACAAACAGCTTGTCCTCAGGAAGGTTCCCGGGAGCTGAACCTTGATCAGCTGCAATTTCAGAGACTAAATCAGAATCAATAGAAGAAATGATTATACCGGGAGCAAAATACAAGCAGGATCTTCCTCCGAAGGAGGGCTGGCCATGAAGCTACGCGACAGTGCATCGGCCTTAATATTTTTAGTCCCAGCCCTATAGGTAACCAAAAAGTTGAATCTGGTAAAAAATAGCGCCCATCGAGCTTGTCTCGGGTTTAGCCTCCGGGCAGATTCTAGGAAAACCAGATTCTTGTGGTCGGTAAGGACCGTCACCTGGTGCCTAGCCCCCTCCAGGAAGTTGCACCACTCTTCAAATGCCCATTTAATGGCTAAGAGTTTGCGGTTGCCAATATCATAGTTACTCTCAGTGGGCGAAAACTTCCTGGAGAAGTAGGCACAGGGGCGGAGATGGGTGAGGGACCTGTTCCCTGGGACAAGACAGCCCCCACTCCCACCTCAGATGCGTCAACTTCCACGATAAATGGCTCCATTTGGTTGGGCTGAACCAGCACCGGGGCCGAGATAAAGCACTTCTTAAGGACCTCAAAATCCTGGACAGCCTCTGGAGACCAGTGGAGGAGATCAGCACCTTTGCGAGTGAGGTTCGTAAGAGGCTTAGCGATGACCGAGAAGTTAGCAATGAATCTCCTGTAATAATTAGCGAACCCCAAAAAACACTGTAACGCCTTCAGGGAGGCAGGTTGGACCCATTCCGCCACAGCCTGAACCTTGGCGGGGTCCATGCGGAATTCATGAGGAGTGAGGATTTGACCCAAAAATGGTATCTCCTGTACCCCAAACACACATTTTTCGGTTTTTGCAAACAGTTTGTTTTCCCAAAGGACCTGGAGCACCTTCCTGACATGCTCAATGTGGGAGGGCCAGTCCTTGGAAAACACCAGTATGTCATCAAGGTACACTACAAGAAATATCCCCAGGTAATCTCTCAAAATCTCATTTATGAAATTCTGGAAGACCGCCGGCGCATTACACAACCCAAAGGGCATGACGAGGTATTCGAAATGACCTTCGGGCGTGTTAAACGCAGTCTTCCACTCATCCCCCTCTTTGATGCGGATAAGGTTATACGCCCCCCGTAGATCAAACTTAGAGAACCATTGGGCCCCCTGAACCTGATTAAAGAGATCAGGAATCAAAGGAAGGGGATACTGGTTCCTTACAGTGACCTTATTCAGGTTACGGTAGTCAATGCATGGCCTAAGACCACCATCCTTCTTCCCTACGAAGAAGAAGCCAGCACCTACCGGAGAAGTAGAGGGGCGAATGTAACCCTTGGCCAGGCATTCCTGGGTATACTCTCTCATGGCTTCACGTTCGGGACAAGAAAGATTAAATATCCTACCCTTAGGGAGCTTAGCTCCTGGTACCAATTCGATAGCGCAATCGTATTCTCTATGAGGAGGTAACACTTCGGAGGCCTCCTTAGAGAAAACATCAGCGAAGTCCCGAACAAACTCAGGTAGCGTGTTCACCTCCTCAGGGGGAGAAATAGAATTAACAGAAAAACATGACGTCAAACATTCATTACCCCATTTGGTAAGCTCCCCAGTATTCCAGTCAAACGTGGGATTATGCAACTTCAACCAGGGAAGGCCTAAAACCAAATCGGACGATAATCCCTGCATCAACAGTACAGAGCACTGCTCCAAATGCATGGAGCCAACAAGGAGTTCAAAAACAGGGGTATGCTGTGTAAAATAACCATTAGCAAGAGGAGTGGAGTCGATACCCACTACCGGGACAGGTTTAGGCAAATCAATCAAAGGCATAGCAAGAGACATAGCAAATTCCACAGACATGATATTAGCAGAGGACCCTGAATCCACGAAGGCACTGCCGGTAGCAGACCTACCACCAAAAGAGACCTGAAAGGGAAGCAAGATCTTATTACGTTTCATATTTACGGGAAATACCTGTGCGCCCAAGTGACCTCCCCGATGATCACTTAGGCGCTGAAGTTCTCCGGCTGCATTCTTACGCTTAGGACAGTTGTTCACTTGATTCTTGTCATCCCCACAGTAGAAGCAGAGACCATTCTTCATGCGGAAATCTCTACGTTGTTGGGGGGACACGAAGGCCCCGAGTTGCATAGGTACCTCTGAGTCTTCCGGGGAAGTACGAAGCAACGGAACCTCGGGAGGCATCATGGGGGAGTCGGAGGAGAAAACACATAAACGTTCGCGTTGTCGTTCCCTGAGACGTCGGTCAAGTCGTACCGCTAAAGCCATAACCTGGTCTAGGGAGTCAGAAGAGGGATAGCTAACTAGCAGGTCTTTCAGGGCATTCGACAGACCCAACCTAAACTGGCACCTTAAGGCAGGGTCATTCCACCGAGAAGCTACGCACCACTTCCTAAAGTCAGAACAATACTCCTCAACAGGTCTCTTACCCTGACGTAAGGTCACCAGCTGACTCTTGGCAAAGGCAGTCTTGTCAGTCTCGTCATAAATGAGTCCGAGAGCAGAAAAGAAAAGATCAACGGAGGAAAGTTCAGGGGCGTCAGGAGCCAAGGAGAAGGCCCATTCTTGGGGCCCGTCCTGGAGCCGGGACATAATTATACCCACTCGATGGCTCTCAGAACCTGAGGAGTGGGGCTTTAAGCGAAAGTAAAGCCTGCAACTCTGCCGAAAGGAGAGAAAAGCCCTCCGGTCCCCTGAGAACCGGTCGGGCAACTTGAGGTGGGGTTCAGGAGTTGAGGGTAGGGGAACTACCAAGGTAGCATCAGGCTGGTTGACCTTCTGAGCCAGGGCCTGGACCTGTAGGGAGAGACCCTGCATTTGCTGAGCCAGGGTCTCAAGGGGGTCCATAGTAGTGTCAGGGACCAGGGTAGATTAGGTATATGGGCTTGTGATTATGTAATGATAGGGGTAGGGAAACGGACAAGTGAGCCCTAATCTACCCGCCACTCTGTCCCTGCCTACTTGCAACGACCCGCCCTAGGCAACAGGGTACAACTGGGCGGCGGTCCCTACGCTCAGTAAGTGCACGAGACAAACATACAAGGGAATATAAAGCAAAGGGAAAGGGGCAAGGTCCCACAGCAACACCGTGAGCAACAGAGTGGTGAACGAGCCAAGTCAAACCAGGAGAGCACGAGGTACCAAACGCAGAGCAGAAGAGTAGTCAGAAAGCCAGGGTCAGTATGGAGCAGGATCAAATAGTTAGGAGCTGTAGCTGGGCCAGGAAACCACACGGAAAGAATCACAAGCAAGGAGGAACAGGAAAGGCAGGTATAAATAGACAGAGGGCGGGAGCTAGCTGAGTCTGGCCAGGCTGCGATAGGCTCCCCCACTCCTAAGCCTGCCAGCCTGAGTGGTGGAAGCTGGAGTCAGTCTCAGAGAGATAGACTCAGGTGAAGACTGATTACCTATGGAAGTTAACCCCGAAGCTGTGCCTGGCAGATCCTTTACAAATACATTAGTATTGCAGTGTATTGTACCATTGTATTTTAAAAATTAAAAATGTTTACGTTTTTTCAGAAAAAAAGTAGATTTTCATCTTCACAGACTAATTCAAATACATTTAGCAAACAAACTGTGGGGTCAAAATGCTAACTATACCCCTAAATAAATTCCTTGAGGGGTGTATTTTCCAAAATGTGGTCACTTTTGTTTTGGTTTTTCCCGTTCTGGCACCACAAGACCTCTTGAAACCTGACATGGTGCCTAAAATATACTTTAAAAAAAAGAGGCCCCAAAATCCACTAGGTCCTCCTTTGCTTCTGAGGCCGGTGTTTCAGTCCCTTAGGACACAAGGGCCACATGTTGGATATTTCTAAAAACTGCACAATCTGGGTAATATATATTGAGTAGCATTTCTCGTGTAAAACTTTCTGTCTTACATAAAAAACTGTATTACAAATGAATTTTGGCAAAAAAAAAAATTTGTAAATTTCACCTCTACATTGCCTTATTTCCTGAGAAACGCCTATAGGGTTAAAACTCTTTCTGAATGCTGTTTTGGATACTTTGAGGGTTGCAGTTTTCAAAATGGGGTGATTTATGGGGACTTTCTAATATATGAGGCCCTCAAAGGCACTTCAGAACTGAACTGGTCCCTGAAAAATTGGCCTTTTGACATTTTCTTGAAAATATGAGAAATTGCTGCTAAAGTTCTAAGCCTTGTAACGTCCTGGAAAAAGAAAAGAATGTTCAAAAAATTATTCAAACATAAAATTACAGATATGGGAGATATGACATAGTAAATATTTTGTGTGGTATTACTATCTGCCTTGCAGGCAGGTACATTTAAATTTAGAAAAATGCAAATTTTTGCAAATTTTCTCTAAATTTTGGTGTTTTTCACACATAAATATTGAATTTATTGACCAAATGTTTTTACTAACATAATATACAATATGTCACGAGAAAACAATCTCAGAATCACTTGGATAAGTAAAAGCATTCCCAAGTAATTACTACATAAGCTAACACATGTCAGATTTGCAAAAAATCAGCTTCGTTCTCATGGCCAAAACAGGCTTAGTCCTGAAGGGGTTAAAGAGGTTTTGTTGTGCCAAAACAGTGGAAACCCCCCAAAAAGACATTATTTGGCAAACTGCACCCCTCAAGGCATTTATCAAGGGGTATAGTGAGCATTTTAACCCGACGTTTTTTTTGCTGAATTTAGTGGAATTAGGATGTAAAAATTAACATCTAAATTTTTTCCAATAAAAGGTAGAAATCTTCGATATTTACAAGGCATAAAGGAGGAAAAACCACCTCAACATTTGAAAAGCAATTTCTCCTGATTACGGCAATACCCTATATGTGGTAATAAATTGCTATTTGGACCAACTGCAGGGCTCAGAATGGAAGGAGCGCTATTTGGCTTTTGGAGCTCAAGTTTTGCTGGAATGGTTTTCGGGTGACATGTCACATTTGCAAAGCCCTTGCGGGACCAAAACAGTGAAGACCCCCCAATAGTGACCCATGTGGGAAACTACACCCCTGAAGGAATTTATCGAAGGGTATAGTGAGCATTTTGACTCCACAGGTTTTAGGCCGTGAAAATGAAAACCAACATTTTTCTAATAAAATGACGTTTTAGCGCAGATTTTTCCATTTTCACAATAGATAAAGGAGATAAAGCACCCTAATATTTGTAGCATGAACTCTTCTGAGCACGGCAATACCCCATATGTGGTTATAAACTGCTGTTTGGACCCACGGCAGGGCTTAAAAGGGAAGGAGCACCATTTAGCTTTTGAAGCTCAAATTTTAGCTGGAACAGTTTGCGGCACCATGTCACATTTACAATGCCCCTGCGCGACCAAATCAGTGGAAACCCCCCAAAAGTGACCTAATTTGGGAAACTACACCCCTGAAGGAATTTATCGAGGGGTATAGTGAGCATTTTGACCCCACAGGTTTTTTGCTGAATTTAGTGAAATTATGCTGTGAAATTGAAAATTTAATTTTTACAAGAGAAAAGGAGAAAAAGCACCCCAACATTTGAAAAGCAATTTTTTTCCCGATTACAGCAATACCCCATATGTGGTAATAAACTGCTGTTTGGACACATGTTACCGCTCAGAAAGGAAGTAGCACCATTTGACTTTCAGAGCTCAAGTTTTGCTGGAATGGTTTTCGGGTGCTATGTTTAATTTGCAAAGCCCCTGAGGAACCAAAACAGTAGAAACCCCCCAAATGTGACCTCATTTGGGAAACTAAAGCCCTCAAGGAATTTATTGAGGGGTATAGTGAGCATTTAGACCCCACAGATTTTTTTTGGGTATTTAGTAGAATTAGGCTGTGAACATGAATATCAACATTTTTTTACAATAAAATGTTGATATTTTTTCATTTCTACAAGGGTTAAAGAAGAAAAAGCACCCCCAACATTAGTAAAGAAATTTCTCCTGAGTACGGCTATACCCCACATGTGGTCATAAACTGTTGTTTGGACACACGGCAGGGCTCAGAAAGGCAGGAGCACTATTTGGCATGCAGATTTTGCTGGCTTGGTTTTCGGGCGCCATGTTGCATTTGCAAAACCCTGAGGTACCAGAGTATAGTGGAAGCCCCCCAAGAAGTGACCCCATTTTAGAAACTACATCCCTCAAGGCATTTATCATTTGCCTGGACATAAAACAGGGCTCAGAAGTGAAGAGCAACATGCGCATTTGAGGTCTATTTTGGTGATTTTCACAGCATTGGCCCACAATTGCAGGGCTGTGAGGTCAAATAGTAAAACAAACCCCCAAGTAGTAACCCCTGTTTTTGAAACTACACCCCTTAAGGCACTTTAAGGGGTGTAGTGGGCATTTTGACCCCACAGGTGTTTTTTCATTAGACATTTTAATGCGCAGCGGATGGTGGAAAGTGAAATTTGCAATTTTCCACTGATATACCATTTAGTGCACAATATGTTGTGCCCAGTTTGTGCCACCGAAGATAAATACCTCCTAAAATGTTAAGCGGGTTCTCCCGAGTACGGCGATGCCATATATGTGGACTTAAACTGCTGTTTGGGCACACTGTAGGGTTCTGAAGGGAGGGAGTGCCATTTGGCTTTTGGAGCGCATATTTTGCTTCGTAGTTGTTCTGTTTGGGGTTTTACTGGTATTTCAGTTTATAATGTGGGGGAGTATGTAATCTGTGCAGAGTACATCAGGGTATATTCAAGCTGTGAGGAGTACATCAGGGTATAATAAGAGGGTATAATAATGCGGTAAATAAATAATAATTCATAGATATGTGGCCAGTGTCGCACTGATAAATGGTGCTTGATCTTATCTGCTTTTGGACACTATGCACATTTTGTGTTGTCATATTCTGAGAGCCAGAACTTTTTCATTTTTTTTCTACCAGAGCTGTGTGAGGGCTTATTTGTTGTGGGACAATCTGTAGTTTTCATTGGTACTATTTTGGGGTACACGCAATTTTTTGATCACTTTTTAATTAAATTTTTTGGCAAGCAAGGTGACCAGAAACCAGCAATTCTGACAAAGTTTTTTATTCTTTTTATTTACATTGTTTCCTGTGGGCTATACATGACAACTTTACTTTATTCTGTGGGTCGGTATGATTACGGTGATACCAAATGTATATCGTTTTTCACATTTTGCAGCATTTGCACAATAGAATCAATTTCTTTTTTTATTTTTTTGTCATCATATTCCAAGAGCCATAACTTTTTTATTTTTCAGTCAAAAACGCTGTGTAAGGGCTTTTTTTTTTTGCGGGATCGGTTGTAGTTTTTATTGGATCCTGTTTTGGGGCAGATCCGACTTTTTGATCATTTTTTATTCCATGTTTTGAGAGGGGTGGTGATAAAAAAAAAATCGCGATTCTGGCATTGATTTTTATTTTATTTTTTTGCGGTGTTCACCGTGTGGGAAAAATAACATTATAGTTTTATAGTTTGGGTTGCTAGGGACGTGGCGATACCAAATACGTTTTAATATTTATTAAAGGGAAAAAGGCAGTGTTTGTTTTTATTAACTTGAAACTTTTATTTTTACACTTTAAGGGCACGGCCAGACGTGGCGGATTTCCTCCGCAGCTGTCTGCATCAATGCCGCACCTAATCCGGGTTGCGGATTACGGCTGCGGATCTGCCCAAAATGTGCAGTAAATTGATGCGGACTAGCTGCTGCGGACTGCGGAAAAAGTGCTTCCCTTCTCTCTATCAGTGCAGGATAGAGAGAAGGGACAGCACTTTCCCTAGTGAAAGTAAACGAATTTCATACTTACCGGCCGTTGTCTTGGTGACGCGTCCCTCTTTCGGCATCCAGCCCGACCTCCCTGGATGACGCGGCAGTCCATGTGACCGCTGCAGCCTGTGATTGGCTGCAGCCGTCACTTAGACTGAAACGTCATCCTGGGAAGCCGGACTGGAGACAGAAGCAGGGAGTTCTCGGTAAGTATGAACTTCTATTTTTTTGACAGGTTGCTGTATATTGGGATCGGTAGTCACTGTCCAGGGTGCAGAAACAGTTACTGCCGATCGCTTAACTCTTTCAGCACCCTGGACAGTGACTATTTACTGACATCTCCTAGCAACGCTCCCATAATTACGGGAGCCCCATTGACTTCCTCAGTCTGGCTGTAGACCTAGAAATACATAGGTCCAGCCAGAATGAAGAAATGTCATGTTAAAAAAGCAAGACGCATCCGCAGCACACATAACATGTGCATGACAGCTGCGGACTTCATTGCGGAATTTAGAATCTCCATTGAAGTCAATGGAGAAATTCCGCCATGAGTCCGCAACCAGTCCGCCACTGCTCCGCAACAGACAGAGCATGCTGCGGACACCAAATTCCGCTCCGCAGCCTATGCTCCGCAGCGGAATTTTACGCATCGTCTAAACGAACACTTCTAAATTTAAGTGGAAGTCAATGGAGAAACGGCTCCGCTGCGGATTAACGCTGCGGAGTGTCCGCAGCGGAATTCAAGTGAAATTCCGCCACGTGTGAACCCAGCCTTATTCAACTTTTTTAATAACTTTTTTTTGTTCCACTAGGGGACTTGAGGGCCTGCACCTCTGATCTTTTCTCTAATGTATTTCTCTACCCATGTAGTGCAATGCATTAGAGCTGTCTCTGGACGGGGCTTAATAGGCTATCGTATCTGGCAGACCAGGAGGCCATTGTTAGGCATCCGGTTGCCATAGTAATGATCGGCATCCTCATGATCACATCGTGACGATGCCGATCGCTACAAACCACTAAGATTCTGCGATCTCTTTTGATTGCGGCATCTAAGGGGTTAATGGCAGTGATCAGAGTTAGCTCCGTTGCCTGCCGTTACAGCACGGTGTCAGCTGTAACATACAGCTGACTTTCGCGGCTGATTTCGGAGGCTCAGCTCCTGAGCCATCTTTCTTTTGCTGCCGGAAGCCTTTTAGGCACCTCCTCCGGGTGGGACCTAGCAGGCTTCCGTACTTGGCAGACAGGAGGCCATTGTTAGGCCTCCGGTCTGCCAGAGCAGTCACCTGAACCCCGCAATTGCCTTGTGGGGTTCCGATCTGCTAGGAAACACCATAGATGCAAAGCTCGCTTTTGAGCTCTGCATCTAAGGGGTTAATCGGCCGGATTGGAGACTAGCTCCGGTCCTGGCCATGCAACCGGGTGTCAGCTGTAATATACACCTGACACCCGCTTGTGAGCCCACATCAGCAACACAATGTACCAGTACATTGTGTTGCGTTAAGTCCTTAACTACAACAATGTACTAGTACGCTGGATGTGGTAAAGGGGTTAACCTGCCCTTTTATGGGTGCAGTTACGTGTGGCAGATTTTGTTACAAAGATTTCTGCAACTAAAAATCTGTTCCATTTATCTTAACCCCTTAACGACACAGCCTGTTTTGGCCTTCAGGAAACAGGCAATTTTTTCAAATCTGACATGTTTCACTTTATGTGGTAATAACTTCGGAATGCTTTTACCTATCCAAGCGATTCTGAGATTGTTTTCTCGTGACACATTGGATTTTATGTTACTGGCAAAATTTGCTCGATACATTAAGTATTTAATTGTGAAAAACACCAAAATGTAGCGAAACATTGCAAAAATTAGCATTTTTCTAAATTTATATGTATCTGCTTGTAAGACAGATAGTAATACCACACAAAATTGTTGCTAATTAACATCACCCATATGTCTACTTTAGATTGGCATTGTTTTTAGAACATCCTTTTATTTTTCTATGACATCACAAGGCTTAGAACTTTAGCAGCAATTTCTCACATTTTCAAGAAAATTTCAAAAGGCTATTTTTACAGGGACCAGTTCAGTTGTGAAGTGGATTTTAGGGCCTTATATATTAGAAACCATCGATAAGTCACCCCATTTTAAAAACTTCACCCCTCAAAGTATTCAAAACAGCATTTAGAAAGTTTCTTAACCCTTTAGATGTTTCACAGGAATTAAGGCAAAGTAGATGTGAAATTTTCATCTATTTTTTTTGTAACACAGAAAGTTTTACCAGGGAGACGCAACTCAATATCTATTGCCCAGATTCTGACGTTTTTAGAAATACCCCACATGTGGCCCGAGTGCACTTATTGACTGAAGCACAGGCCTCAGAATCAAAGGAACACCTAGCTGATTTTGGGGCCTCCTTTTTATTAGAAAATATTTTAGGCATCATGTCGGGTCTGAAAGGCTCTTGCGGCGCCAAAGCAGTGGAAATAACCCAACAATAAAACCCCATTTTGGAAACTATACCCCTTGAGGAAATTATCTAGTGGTATAGCGAGCATTTTGACCCCGCAGGTTTTTTGCAGAAATTATTGGAAGTAGGCCGTGAAAATGAAAATCTACATTCTTTCAAAGAAAATGTAGGTTTAGCTAATTTTTTTCTAATTTCCACAAGGACTAAAAGGAGAAAATGCACCATTACTGTTGTAAAGCAATTTCTCTCGAGTAAAGCAATACCCCGCATGTGGTCAAAAAAGGCTGTTTGGACACACGGCAGGGCTTAGAAGGGAAAGAGCGCCATTTGGCTTTTGGAGCTCAAATTTAGCAGGAATGGTTTGCGGAGACCACGTCGCATTTGCAAAGCCCCTAAGGGACCAAAACAGTGAATTCACCGAAAAAGTGACTCCATTTATTAAACTACACCCCTTGAAGAATCCATCTAGGGGTGTAGTGAGCATTTTGAACCCACAGGGGTTTCATAGATTTTATTAGAATTGGGCAGTGAAGATAAAAAAAAATCCTTTTTTCCAATAAGACGTAGCTTTAGCTCAAAATTTTTCATTTTCTCAACAAATAAAGGAATAAAAGAACCCCAACATTTGTAAAGCAACTTCTCTGGAGTACGGCAATACCCCATTTGTGGTCATAAACTGCTGTTTGGGCACACAGCAAGGATCAGAAGAGAAGGAGCGCCATTTGGCTTTTGGAGCACAGATTTTGCTGGATTGGTTTCTTGACACCATGTCACAATTGCAAAGCTCCTAAGGTACCAGTACAGTGGAAACTCCCCAAAAGTGACTCGATTCACGAAACTACACCCCTTGAGGAATTCATCTAGGGGTGTAGTGAGCATTTTGACTCCACAGATGTTTCATAGATTTTATTATAATTGGGCAGTGAAAATAAAAAAAATCCTTTTTCTTCAATAAGACGTAGATTTAGCTGAAAACGTTTCATTTTCTCAACAAATAAATGAAAAAAAGCACCCCAACACTTGTAAAGCAACTTCTCCTGTGTACGGCAATACCACATATGTGGTCATAAACTGCTGTTTGGGCACAGAGTAGGGCTCAGAACGGAAGGAGCACCATTTGGCTTTTGGAGTACAGATTTTGCTGGATTGGTTTCTGGGCGCTATGTCGCATTTGCAAAGTCCCTGTAGGACCAAAACAGTGGATCCCTCCGAGAAGTGACCCCATTTTGGAAACTACACCCCTCAAGGTATTCACCTAGGGGTGTAGTGTGCATATTAACCCCACAGGTGATTGGCAGAAATTGGTGTGCACTCGATGTTGCAGAGTGAAAATGAGACTTTTTTTCCATAGATATGCCAATATGTGGCGCCCAGCTTGTGCCACTGGAGACACACACCCCAAAAATTGTTAAAAGGGTTCTCCCGGGTATGCCGATGCCATATATGTGGAAGTAAACTGCTGTTTGGGCACACTGTAGGGTTCAGAAAGGAGGTAGCGCCATTTGGCTTTTGGAGCGTGGATTTTGCTTGTAGTAATTTTGTTTGGAGTCTTACTGGTGTTTCCGTTTATAATGTGGGGGTACATGTAAGCCGGGCAGAGTATATAAGGGGCATAGTCAGGTGGTATAATAATGGGGTAAAAAAAAACAAGAAAATGATCCATAGATGTGTGTTACGCTGTGACACAATCCTTTCTGCACAGGCTGGTGTCGCACTAATAAATGGTCTTTACTTATTCCCCTTTTGGTCCACACTCGGGATCTTTGCAGCTTGAGGTATTTTGCTGGGAAGTGTTGTCCTGGTATAATACGGGCACCCTTCCAGCAGATATGTTTGGGCCCTCCCCTTCCTGGTTCCCTAATTTTAGGAGCCTTGATAATTCGCCACTTGAAACAGAAGAAACGTTCCCCTCGGGCTGGTACAACTGCATATTTTTATTTCCTGGCTTATTGGAGCCTTAACTAATTTTATTTTTTCATAAAAGTAGTGGTATGACGGCTGTTTTTTTTGCGGGACGAGCTGTAGTTTTTATTGGTACCATTTTGGGGTACAGGTGACTTTTTGATCACTTGTTATCCTTTTTTTTTTTTTGGGAGGCAAGGTGACCAAAAAACAGCAATTCTGGCATATTTTTTAAATTATTTTTATACAGCGTTCACCATGCGTTATAAATTACATGTTACCTTTATTCTGCAGGTCAGTCCGATTCTGGTGATACCTAATTTATAGCACTTTTTATGTTTTACAACTTTTTGCACAATAAAATAACTTTTGTAAAGAGAATGGATTTTTTCTGTCGCCAAGTTGAGAGAGCCATAACGGTTTTAATTTTTTCGTCGACGGAGCTGTATGAGGGCTTGTTTTTAGCGAGTTATAGTTTTTATAGACACCATTTTTTGGTACATGCGACTTTTTGCTCACTTTTTATTTCAATTTTTGGAAGACAAAGTGACCAAAATATAGCAATTATGTCAGTATTTTTTAGTTTTTTTTACGGCATTCACTGTGCGGAATAAATAACATAATATTTTTATAGTTAAGGTCGTTACGGTCGCAGCAATACCAAATATGTATGGCTTTATTATTTTTTTCAATAATAAATAACTTGATAAGGGAAAAAGGGCGATTGTGTTTTGTGTTATTATTTTAAATTTTTATTGTAATTTTTACAACTTTTATTTTTACTTTTTTTACACTTTTTTTGCCATAGTAACAGTCGCCAGCCTTGCCATCACATGGCAGGGCTGCCGATTTCATACAAACCACTTTGATGCAGCGATTGCATTGAATCGCTGCATTGAAGGGGTTAATGGCAGGAATCGGAGCTAGCTCCGGTTCCTGCCGATAGATCGGGGTGTACGCTTTAACATACAGCGGACACCCACTGCTGATGACGCCGGCTCAGCTTCTGAGCCGGAAGCTGAGCCGGCGCCATCTTGCCGATGGTACCGGAAGCCTCCTGGGCCCCGCCGACGACGCGGCATAGGAGGATTCCCTTACTGGCAGACCGGGAGGTAAGTATTAGCCCTCCGATCAACTTTGCAGCCACCAGCAACCCAGCGATCACGTTGCTGGGGTGCCAGTGGCTATAAACTCCTCACATGCTGCGATCTCTATTGAACGCAGCATGTGAGGGGTTAATCGGTCGGATCGGAGGCTAGCTCCGGTCCTGGCCAATACCTAAGGGTGCCAGCTGTAACATACAGTGGTCACCCGGTGGTGATGTCGCTGGCTCAGCTCCTGAGCCAGCTCCATCTGTTTCACGTACAGTTATGTCGAGTTGCGGAAAAACACCATCTCCCATCACGTAACTGTACGTGAAATTGCGGGAAGGGGTTAATGGGGTTATTTCTGCAACAGGTGCATGGATTTCTGAAAGTTCTATTGAGATTAATGGAACTGGTTTTAGTTCACAGAAATTCCTGCAAGAAAATCTGCTACGTGTGACTGCACACCATCACTTAGGGTATGTTCACACGCTAAAGTAAAAAGGACTGTAACTGACGGAGCTGTTTTCAAGGAAAAACAGCCTCTGACTTTCAGATGTTTTTAAAGCTTTAGGCCTCATGCACACGAATGTATATTTTTCCTCCCGTAAATACTGGCGTAAATACAGGTCCATTGTCACACGTATTCCACCAGAATTCCACCCATATTTACGGACCCGTAAAAAAAGGTGGGGGCTGTAAATTATGTCACAATCATGTCCAAACCCCTTAAAAGTGTCACATGATCGCTAAAACGCCTTTTTATGTGCCATTTGTGCATTGTGAGAGCTGTGTGCGATTCCTGTGCTGAGATAGTTTGGGATCTTGGCGTTTATTTCACAGCAAGGATGTCAAACACTCGTGTGGATGATGCTCTGCTGTACTGGCTTGTCTCCCGGCGATTTGGACAGCAACCTATGCTGGACGAGGAACCGTTGAGGAAGAAGAGGAGGTATTGGGTTCACCCCATTGTCTCCCAAAGGCCCAGGAAGGGCCATTTCCATACCCTATACGATGACCTGCGGAAGCACCTGGAGAAGTTTCACAACTTCTGCCGCATGTCCATCTCCAGCTTTGACCGTCTGTTGTCGGACCTCCGTCCCGGAATCACCTTACAGGACACCAACATGCGATGGTGCATCTCTCCAGAGGAAAGGCGCAGCGTCACCCTCAGGTAAAACACATAATGTCACCCGTGCCCATTCCTTCCATGCCCTGCGACAGTTAGTATAACCGTACTTGTCCCTTGTGCCTATTCCTGTCATGCCCTGCGACAGTTAGTATAACCATACTTGTCCCCTGTGCCCATTCCTGCCATGCCCTGTGACAGTTAGTAGAACCATACATGTACCCTGTGCCCATTCCCGTCATGTCCTGCATAACCGTAGTTGTCCCCTGTGTGAAACTGCTGTCCTGTCACCCTGTCAAGTCCGTATATCAGGGAAGCTCATTTCTCCCTGTTATTTCACACCGAATAACCACCTCTGTAAATTGAAAGCTGAAGGCATGCCTGGAAAGAAGTGAACCAGTCAGAAATGCTTGGTACACAACTTCCCTCAAAGAGGAAAGATGAGAACTGAACTTTATTCAGAACAAAGAAACAGACAGAGGAGACACATGCCCCTCCCTCGAGATGTGGGACTTGCTTAAATCCCATTGGCTCCTCAGCTGTAAGTTTTCCTGTACATTCTTCTGCACACTCCTCTTTGCATTCCAGGGGGCAGTGTCTTCCAGAGGCGTGTTATGCAGGCTCTTTGTGCTCCATGAATCCAATCTCTTTGTGTAATATACTGAATATATATATATATATGTAAGGATAATATTTTTCAAACAATATACATGGTAATGATCCCTGACAACCCTGTACCAGCAGTACTAATTTTTTTTTTAGGTTTTCTTAACAGATTCCTGGAAACCGGCAACTCATTTGCATCACTGCATTTTCAGTTTATGCTGGGTTGCTCAACAATTTCGCAGATCATCCATCTGACCTGCGAAGTCATCTGGCAGCGTCTGAGAGCGTCGGTGATGCCACAGCCCAAGGCAGAGGATTGGCTACAGATTGCTGAGGACTTCTACCAATCTTCACAGTTTCCCAACTGTGTGGGAGCGCTGGATGGGAAACACATTCATGTGAAGAAGCCGCCTTACTCTGGGTCCCTATATTACAATTACAAACAGTTTTTCTAGGTGGTGCTGTTTGCCTTGGCTGACAGCAACTACCGGTTTGTCATTGTTGATATAGGGGCCTACGGGAGCTCCTCGGATGCTGGCATCTTCAGGGCTTCCTGAATGGGTGAACGTCTTCTCTCCAACCAGCTTGGCATTCCTGAACCTAGTCAACTGCCTGGATCTTCAGGTCCACCAGCGCCATTCGTCATCGTGGCAGATGAAGGTTTTGGCCTATCACGCCATGTGTTGCGGCTATTCCCCCGCCGTGATCTTGATGACCGGAGGCGCATTTTTAATTACCGGCTCACCCGTGTGAGATGGTATATGGAATGTGCCTTTGGGATCCTGAGCAACAAATGGCGTTTATTCCAGAGCCCCCTTCAAATGGATCCCCAGAATGTGATGCTGGTTATCCAAGCCAGCGTCATTCTGCACAATTTTTGCAGGATTCACGAGTCAACACTAGACATTGACCTGGATGATGTACCTGCAAATTCTTGCGTCCATGTGGACAACACCCTGCATGGAAGACCCGGAGCAGGAGGACTGATGACGCAGGAATTCTATGCAGACTACTTTGTGTCCTCTGCTGGGGCAGTCCCTTGGCATATTGATGCAATCCACGGCGCAAATTAGTTGGATATGGAAAGTAATCATTTTTTAATTGGTTCCAGACTGTTTATTTTAGTTCGTTTATCCGGGTTGGAGTTATTAGTTAGGGACTCGCAAGCCAATGAGGACCCTTGACGTGGGTTGTGAGCTTATTTATTTCTGCCGTAATATCATTGTATGTTATGTAACTCAATGGTAAAAGGTATTGTGTGCAGAAATACATACCAATACCTCATGACAATTATGATATGTTCACTTTTTCATTAAATAAAAATGCAAACACAATGAAAATGTTAGTTTTGGTTGCTGGTTAAAAATAACACACGTTCACAGATTTTTTTTTTTTTTAAATCCAAACCAATATAAAGTGTAATGTGGAAATCTACATACATACAACATTCGTTCCCATACATGTGAAATGTATTGCACCTAATAAGCATAAAAAAAGACAATGCAAAGTATTTTGGTGCAACACATTTTTTAGTAAAACAAGCACAAATCTAAAAACAGCAACAAAACCAGTCAGATAACTAAAAGAAAATTTACAAACGCACAAAGTCCTCATTAGAAGGCCCCGCCACATTAGCACCTTGCAGTTCCCCTCCCTGCACTTGCTGGTATGCATATTGGCCAACAGGAAACTGGCCGGGGGCAATGAACGTCGGACAATCCTGGCTGAATTGTGGCTGGGAGGAGGGGACATATCCACGATATGTGGAGGCACACGGCGGCGATGGGGGTGGAGTGGTGATATGGGAAAATTGCATGACATGCCTGCTCCAATGAAACTATTGCATTGCAGAGTTCCATCGGAGCAGGATTGTTCATGAATGTGTCAATGACACCAAGGATTGCCGATTGGCATCGAAGTTGCCTTTCAGACGGCATCCTTTTGAGATGTTGAGCTACTGTTTTGCCAAACGCGTCCTCCAAACTGTCCTCTGATCATCGCTGGAGATGGGCCAGCACTTGAGCGTCTATGGACGAGAGTCTCTCCCCTTCTTGTCGTTTTCTATTACGACGACGACGTGGTGGGGGCGATGTCCTATCCCCCAGCACAGGCGTATTTTCCTCTAAGGGGGGATTCGTGGTCCCTGACGGAGACTCCACCAACGTAGCGTCAGAGTCAATTTCCTTAAGATTATCGCTAGTTCTATGTTTAAAATAAAAAGTATTGAATCAGTTCAATATAGGTTGCAAAAATATTATTACAGCTTTTATAAAGGAGATAAAAATAAAAAATAAAAACGGATAGAGCAATGCGATGTCACACAGGTACTTGTAGGACATAACGTATGCCCATGCATTAAATGTAAACACAATAGCAAGAATAGCATTTCCCCTGGCAACATAGCAAGGTGTGACGGATGGGGCTATGTGATGTCACACAGGTATCTGTGGGACATAACATATCCCCATGTGTTTAAATTAAACACAATAGCAAGAATAGCATGTACCCTGGCAACATAGCAAGGTGTGACGGATGGGGCTATGCGATGTTACACAGGTATCTGTGGGACATAACATATCCCCATACATTTAAATTAAACACAATAGCATGTGACATTTGACATAATTGTATGCTTACAGCCCAATGTCCATCACAGCTTTCAAGAACTGCAGTTGCTATGTAAAGATATATGGCCTTTTTTTCTGCTGTCCTTCCCCGCTGCAGCCTTTGGACAGCATCTCGCGGCGGAATTGGTTGCAACAGGTGCTCCATCGTGACTTAGCATTGGCCACTGTGTGAAGAAAAAAAAACCAGAATTGGAGTATACATTTTAATTAAAACAAAGGGTGATTGAAATAACATTTGGAGGGAGGGGGTGGCAACTTACCTAGTTTGCGGCGCTCTCTCACCGACTCCCATTCCTCCGGGTGGGGGGACTTCACCACCTCGCTCCAGGCTTGTTCCTTTGCCACAGTATCTTTATACTCCTCCAGGCGTTTGTGCCATATCACTGGGTAGTCTTCTATAAATGAAATGAGGCTCTCCACCTGTACTTTTGTGAGTGCCATTTTTGGAATAGTTTCTCTAAAGCCACTCTGATAATAAATGAAGGCTGTGGCCTGCAGACAGGGAAATCCCCTGACATCGCCCGTAAGGCAAACAGACATGAAGCGGCTGAGCGCTCACACGAGCACTTCAGCTGCTTCGTTCTAGCGATTGGTGGGGATCTCAGTGCTCGGATCCCCACCAATCCAAACTTCTGACATGTCACTATGACATAGAAGTTTGACATAGAAGTTTGTCAAACATTTAGCTACACTTTAAGGCTATGTTCACACGGGGTCTTTTGCCGAGTTTTTTGACGCGGAAACCGCGTCGCAAAACTCGTCAGAAACGGCCCGAGAACGCTTCCCATTGATTTCAATGGGAGGCGTCGGCGTCTTTTTCCCGCGAGCAGTAAAACTGCCTCGCGGGAAAAAGAAGCGACATGCCCTATCTTCGGGCGCTTCCGCCTCCGACCTCCCATTGACTTCAATGGGAGGCAAGAGAAAGCGTGTTTTATGCCCGCGGCGCTCAATGGCCGCGGGCGAAAAACGGCGCGATAATTGCTGTTCACACGGAGTATTTTGGGGGAGGAATATCTGCCTCAAAATTCCGTTTGGAACTTTGAGGCAGATATTCCTCCCCCAAAATACTCCGTTCAGGCTGCACAGTGTATACGCCCTGAACACCGCAGGGAATGCCATCCGAAAAAACACTGTGGTGTGTTTTTCCAGCGGAATTTAAGCTGCGAAGCGGCACTGGAAAAAAAACAAAAACGTTCCTCCCTCTTCTCGGCGCACAGTCATGCCTCCCGGGATGACATTGCAGGCCATGCGATGCTGCAGCCTGTGATTACAACAAATCTCGTCCCCAAACTGCGGAAAAATACCGCCGTAAAAAACGCATATCAATTGACCTGCGGTGCGGTTACTTCAACTGCAGTATGTCAGTACGCAGCTCTTAAGTTGCGAGTTTACCAATTGAATTCAATATAGTGCTTAAACCCGCAACAAAGCAGTGTGTGAATAAAAAAAAACAAATAAAGCTATACTTACCCAGTTTTCCCTGCTTCTTCTCCAGTCCGGCCTCCCTGGATGACATTGCAGGCCATGTGACCGCTGCAGCAAATCACAGGCTGCAGCGGTCACATGGCCTGCAACGTCATTCAGGGAGGCCAGAGCGGACGTCAGAAGAGGGAGGGGGTAATTATGTGCAATAATTTACAGTGTGGTGCAGGTTATCGGACGGCATTCCCGGCAGTGTTCAGGGCAGATACGCTGCGGAGCTTGACACAGTGCGAACAGCGTGATTCGCGCAACAGCTGTGAAAAGGATGAATGAAAACAGAAAAGCACCACGTGCTTTTCTGTTTACAAACATCCAAACGGAGTGTCATAATGATGGCGGCTGCGCGAAAAGCACGCAGCCGCGCATCATATGCTGAGGTCACACGGAGCTGTTAAGTGCCTTTTGCGCAGGCAAAACGCCGTGTTTTTTGCGCGCGCAAAAAGCACACGCTCGTGTGAATCCAGCCTTAGGGTATGTTCACGCTGAGTTTTCTGACAAGTTTTTTGAAGCGGAAACAACATCGGGAAACGCGCCAAAAAACTGCCGAACATGCCTCCCATTGATTTCAATGGGAGGCAGAGGCGTTTTTTTCCCGCGAGCGGAAAAAACGGCTCGCGGGAAAAATAAGGGACATGCCATATCTTTAGGCATTTACGTCTCTGACCTCCCATTGACATCGATGGGAGGCAGAAAAAGCATATTTCACTGCGTTTTTGGCCGCGGGCGAAAAACGCCGCAAAAATTGGCGTGCAGGCAGAGCAAAATCTCCCTCAAAATTCCAAACGGAATTTTGAGACAGATTTTCTGTCTGCAAAAAACTCTGTGAATCCAGCCTTAGGCCTCGTTTACACGAGCGTGTGCATCTTGCGCACGCAAAAAACGTGGCATTTTGTGTGCGCAAAAGGCACTTAACAGCTCCGTGTTTCATCACCATATGATGCGCGGCTGAGTGATTTTCGCGCAGCCGCCATCATTATGACACTCCGTTTGGATATTTGTAAACAGAAAAGCACATGGTGCTTTTCTGTTTTTATTCATCCTTTTCACTGCTGTTGCGCGAATCACTCTGTTCGCACTGAAGTGCTTCCGTGTGACATGCATGGTTTTCACGCACCCATTGACTTCACGATGCGCGAACAGCGCACAAATATAGAACAGGCCGTGAGTTTTTGGCGACGGACTCACGTTGCACAAAATTCACGGACTGTCTGCACGACCCCATAGACTATTATAGGTCCGTACGGACGAATAACACGCTCGTGTAAACGAGGCCTTAGAATTGCTATTTTTTGTTCATCCAGCCTCCCAAAAAGAAAATACAAAGTAATCAAGAAGTTGTTTGTATCCCTAAAAATTGTACAAATGAAAACTTCAACTCGTCCAGCAAAAAACAAGCCTTCATAATGCTACATTGATGTAAAAATTTCAATATTATGGCTTTTATAATGCAGCAAGACGAAAACAAATGATTGAAAAAAATAAGGGTTTTAGAGCACGTTCAGACGTGGCGGAATTGCTGTGGAATTCCGCTGCGGACAGTCCGCAGTGGAAATCGACATCAGACAGTTTGTCCATTGGTATCAATACCTTTTTAGTTAACTTCGTGCAGATGTTGCGGAAAACTCCACTGCGGAACATAGGTTGCGGTGCGGAATTTTCAGACCACTGCATGCACTGTCTGTTGCGGACTTTTTGCGGCATTTCCCCATTGACTTCAATGGAGTTTCAAAATTACGCAATGAAATCTGCAGATGTAATGTGTGTTGCGGATTTGCTGTATGTTGCGTTGCGGATTTCTTTCAGGAACAGGATATTTCATCATTCTGATGAAGAAAAGAAAACCTCCATTTTCGCCTTCCAGGCTTATTACATGAACACAGAGCTATTACCATGGCCAGATATAGGCGAATGGATATGGAAGTGTCTACTCTTATTAACCTTGTAAGTAACCTTACATGTTTATGTCATGTTTTCACTAGTTTACTTGTATGTATGATGTCTGAATAGCAGCATCTGCAGTATGTAAACATTATAACAAAGATAAACATATAACATATATAACATTATTCATAAGTACAAATCAAACTTCAATATGCACTGTCTATTTGTTTTTCAGGTACATAACCGTCCCGAATTGTGGGACACCTCCAGTGCAGGGTATAGTGAGCGCAACACACGGGATCAAGGCTGGACCTATGTGTGTCGAGGTCTATACCCAGACTGGGATGGAATGTTTGAAAGAGAGCAGGGTGTGATCTGCACCTGAATCCGCAACGACAAATCTGCAGCATTTTACCTAACATTTTAGCCAAATCCGCAACGGAATCCGCAACACGGATTATGTGCGACATTGATGCTGACAGTGTCTACAGCAATTCCGCCACGTCTTATTGTGCAAAAGTAGTAAAACCAACAAAAATAAAGAAAGATATAACTTTGGTTGACCAGATATCAAAATATAGAAAGATATAAATCATATTGACTCAGAGAATAAAGTTATCAGGTTAATTATACCGCATGGTGAACGCCAAAAGAAAAAAACCAAAAAACTGAATTGCTGTTTTTTTCCATCCCCGAAATGTTAACTGATTATTTTACTAAACTTTTTGTAATTTCTTATTTTTGTCCCACTTTTAAATTTGTTTTATCTATTTTTTTATTTTTTTTTTGTATTTCAATGCATTACTGCGAGTTCATGTAATATCCACAGACTGCTGTTAGGGCCAGTGCTGTGCCTTAAAACCACCAGCCCCAGCCATTGCTAACTGTACGGTGCTGGCAGTTAGTTACAATAGATTCATGGCGCAAGGCGGGAATGGGTTAAGGAAGACCTCTAGCGGCAATTCAAATAATGATCATATCACCCATTTTCTAGACTTCTTTTATGTATACCTTCCTGCAATCCTGCCTGCTTCTGATCAGACACTATCTTGACATGAACTAACACATGTAATTCCTTAATGGAACACATACAGTGAAGGAAATAAGTATTTGATCCCTTGCTGATTTTGTAAGTTTGCCCACTGTCAAAGACATGAACAGTCTAGAATTTTTAGGCTAGGTTAATTTTTACCAGTGAGAGATAGATTATATAAAAAATAAAAAAAAACAGAAAATCACATTGTCAAAATTATATATATTTATTTGCATTGTGCACAGAGAAATAAGTATTTGATCCCTTTTGGCATACTTGGTGGCAAAACCCTTGTTGGCAAGCACAGCAGTCAGACGTTTTTTGTAGTTGATGATGAGGTTTGCACACATGTTAGATGGAATTTTGGCCCACTCCTCTTTGCAGATCATCTGTAAATCATTAAAATTTCGAGGCTGTCGCTTGGCAACTCGGATCTTCAGCTCCCTCCATAAGTTTTTGATGGGATTAAGGTCTGGAGACTGGCTAGGCCACTCCATGACCTTAATGTGCTTCTTTTTGAGCCACTCCTTTGTTGCCTTGGCTGTATGTTTCGGGTCATTGTCGTGCTGGAAGACCCAGCCACGAGCCATTTTTAATGTCCTGGTGGAGGGAAGGAGGTTGTCACTCAGGATTTGACGGTACATGGCTCCATCCATTCTCCCATTGATGCGGTGAAGTAGTCCTGTGGCCTTAGCAGAGAAACACCCCCAAAACATAATGTTTCCACCTCCATGCTTGACAGTGGGGACGGTGTTCTTTGGGTCATAGGCAGCATTTCCTTTCCTCCAAACACGGCGAGTTGAGTTAATTCCAAAGAGCTAAATTTTAGTCTCATCTGACCACAGCACCTTCTCCCAATCACTCTCAGAATCATCCAGATGTTCATTTGCAAACTTCAGACGGGCCTGTACATGTGCCTTCTTGAGCAGGGGGACCTTGCGGGCACTGCAGGATTTTAATCCATTACGGCGTAATGTGTTACCAATGGTTTTCTTGGTGACTGTGGTCCCAGCTGCCTTGAGATCATTAACAAGTTCCCCCCGTGTAGTTTTCGGCTGAGCTCTCACCTTCCTCAGGATCAAGGATACCCCACGAGGTGAGATTTTGCATGGAGCCCCAGATCGATGTCGATTGACAGTCATTTTGTATGTCTTCCATTCTTCTCACCCAGCGTCTTACTTATGGTTTTGTAGCCCATTCCAGCCTTGTGCAGGTCTATGATCTTGTCCCTGACATGCTTAGAAAGCTCTTTGGTCTTGCCCATGTAGTAGAGGTTAGAGTCAGACTAATTAATTGAGTCTGTGGACAGGAGTCTTTTAAACAGGTGACCATTTAAGACAGCTGTCTTTAATGTAGGCACCAAGTTGATTTGGAGCGTGTAACTGGTCTGAAGGAGGCTGAACTCTTAATGGTTGGTAGGGGATCAAATACTTATTTCTCTGTGCACAATGCAAATAAATATATATAGTTTTGACTATGTGATTTTCTTTTTTTTTTTATATATATATATATATATATAATCTATCTCTCACTGGTAAAATTAACCTAGCCTAAAAATTCTAGACTGTTCATGACAATGACAGTGTGCAAACTTACAAAATCAGCAAGGGATCAAATACTTATTTCCTTCACTGTATAAAACTTAGTTTTGGGGAGAGTTTTGCTTTAAATCTTAATATTAAATACTACAAATCTAATATTAGTGATTGCATCTACTTTCCTCCTAGGAGATGGTTCACATTACACCTGAAAATGCATTTTTATCTCAATAATATCACAGAGTGTTGTCCTATTTTCTGTTTGTACTACATAATGATTTGTATTGAATACAATTAGTTAATGGGTTGTTGAATAGCCAGTGACATAAGCATGAAATACATTTGACTTATTATTACTGGGTCAATCCAGGTGAGCGTCAACTCTTTATGAAATACTGTACATCCTGCGGCCCCTTATTAATATTTCCTTAAATAGATGGCAGCCATGGAGTTCGGTTTTTATGTTATATATTAAAAAGCCCCCCCCCCCCCCCCCTTATTTATGTGATAGATTTTCTTTTCATCTGTTAGAGTACATTGGACTGGAGTCATTTATAAAAGCAGTAAATGCACTTTGTATCTTGAAAAGTAACACAATAATATTTCAGAGCTGGGATTAGGCTTTTGAGGATTTGCATTTCCTATGTATTTTCCCTTCAGATAGGAAGCATGTAATCTACTCAACAAGATATTGAGGCAACAATGTTTACGTAATAAAAATAAGAAGTGGAGAGCATTGAATAAAAAATACCCACTATGTGGTGTAATGCAGTTATAATTTAATACTAAAGCACAGAATACATTAAAAGAACGTATTTTTAATTTTTTTGCTTGTGTATGTAACTAAGACCTAAATGGCAAAATGACCTTTAATTGTGACACCATACATATTATGAACTGATATACACCCATTATTTCCTTCTCCTTAACCCCTTAAGGACACAGCCTGTTTTGGCCTTAAGGACACAGCCTATTTTTTCAAATCTGTGTCACTTTATGTTGTAATAACTCCGGAATGCTTTCACCTAGCCAAGCGATTCCGAGATTGTTTTCTCGTGACATATTGTACTTGATGTTAGTGAAAAAATTTGGTCGATAAATTCAGTATTTATTTGTGAAAAACACCATAATTTAGAGAAAATTTGGGAAAATTAGCATTTTTCTAAATTTAAATTTATCTGCTTGTAAGACAGATAGTAATACCGCACAAAATAGTCACTAGTTAACATCCCCCATATGTCTACTTTATGTTTGCATCGTTTTTTGAACGTCCTTTTATTTTTCTAGGACGTTACAAGGCTTAGAATTTTAGCAGCAATTTCTCACATTTTCAAGAAAATTTCAAAAGGCTATTTTCACAAGGAACAGTTCAGTTCTGAAGTGGCTTTGAGGGCTTTATATATTAGAAAGTCCCCCATAAATCACTCCATTTTAAAAAATGCACCCCTCAAAGTATTCAAAACAGCATTCAAAAAGTTTCTTAACCCTTTTGTAAAGGATCTGCCAGGCACTACGTCTGTGGATACTCCCAGGATTAATCAGTCGACACCTGAGGCCAGACCTCTTAGACTGACACCGGCTCCCACCAATCAGGGTGGCAGGCTCAGGAGTGGGAGAGCCTATCGCGGCCTGGTCAGTCGGAGTTAGCTCCGCCTCATTGCTTGTTATTCTTCTTGGATTCCTGGCTCCACTGCTGCCTTGCTCCAGCCTGCTTCTGCCGTGCTTCTGCCTTGCTTCAGTTCCCGCTTATCCTGCTTCGCTCTGCCCCTGGCTTGCTTCCTGCTCCGTGCTCTGCGTTTGTATACTCCACTACATCCTGATCCTGACTGGCTCGTTCACCACTCCGTTTCGTTTCCTCACGGTGTTCCGTGGGCTACTGCCCCTTCCCTTGCTTGTTCCCTGTTTGTATCCCCTTGCACTTAGTCAGCGTAGGGACCGCCGCGAAGTTGTACCCCGTCGCCTAGGGCGGGTCGTTGCAAGTAGGCAGGGACAGGGCGGTGGGTAGATTAGGGCTCACTTGTTCCCTTCACCTCCTTCCTGCCATGACATAATAACAAGCCCATACCTAGTCTACCATTCCTCCTACGCTGACGCTATCATGGACCCCCTTGAGACCCTGACCCAGCAGATGCAGGGCCTCTCCCTACAGGTCCAGGCCCTGGCTCAGAGGGTCAACCAGTCTGACGCTCCCATAGTAGTACCCCTCACCTCACCTCTAGAACCCGAACCCAAGTTACCTGACCGGTTCTCAGGGGACCGTAAGACTTTTCTCTCCTTCCGGGAGAGTTGCAGACCTTACTTCCGTCTAAAACCTCACTCCTCAGGTTCCGAGAACCAGCGGGTGGGTATCATTATATCCCGACTCCAGGAAGGGCCCCAAGAGTGGGCCTTCTCCTTGGCTCCTGACGCCCCTGAACTTTCCTCCGTCGATCATTTTTTCTCTGCCCTCGGACTCATTTACGACGAGACTGACAGGACTGCCTTAGCCGAGAGACAGCTGGTGACCTTACGTCAGGGTAGGAGAGCTGTTGAGGAATACTGTTCTGATTTTAGAAAGTGGTGCGTAGCTTCTCGGTGGAACGACCCGGCCCTAAGGTGCCAGTTTAGGTTAGGATTATCTGACGCCCTGAAGGATCTGCTTGTTAGCTACCCCTCTTCTGACTCCCTAGACCAGGTTATGGCCCTAGCAGTACGACTTGACCGACGTCTCAGGGAACGTCAGCTTGAACGTTTCAATGTTTTCCCCTCTGACTTCCCTGCGATTCCCCCCGAGGTCCCGTCTCCTCGCTCTTCCACAGAAGACTCGGAGGTACCTATGCAACTCGGGGCCTCCATGTCCCCTCGACAACGTAGAGAGTTCCGCAGGAAGAATGGTCTCTGCTTCTATTGTGGGGGTGACAAGCATCTACTGAACACCTGTCCCAGGCGCAAGAATAAGCAGCCGGAAAACTTCCGCGCCTAAGTGATCATCGGGGAGGTCACTTGGGCGCACAGGTATTTCCCGTTAATATGAAACGCAATAAAATTTTGCTTCCCTTTCAGGTCTCATTTGCTGGCCGGTCTGCCACTGGCAGTGCCTTCGTGGATTCTGGCTCATCTGCTAATATCATGTCTGTAGAATTTGCTATGTCTCTAAAAATGCCTTTTATTGATTTGCCTTATCCTGTCCCGGTAGTGGGTATCGACTCCACTCCTCTTGCTAATGGTTATTTTACTCAGCATACTCCTGTTTTTGAACTCCTTGTTGGCTCCATGCATTTGGAGCAGTGCTCTGTACTGGTGATGCAGGGATTATCGTCCGATCTGGTATTAGGTCTTCCCTGGTTGCAGCTGCATAATCCCACGTTTGATTGGAATACTGGGGATCTCACCAAATGGGGTAGTGAATGCCTGACGTCATGTCTTTCGGTTAACTCTATTTCTCCCCGTGAGTAGGTAAACACGCTACCTGAGTTTGTTCAGGACTTCGCTGATGTGTTTTCTAAGGAGGCCTCCGAGGTGTTGCCCCCTCATAGAGATTACGATTGCGCCATCGATTTGGTACCTGGTGCTAAGCTTCCTAAGGGTAGGATATTTAATCTTTCATGTCCTGAACGTGAAGCTATGAGGGAGTATATCCAAGAATGCCTGGCCAAGGGTTTCATTCGCCCCTCGACTTCTCCTGTAGGTGCTGGCTTCTTCTTCGTGGGGAAGAAGGATGGTGGTCTTAGGCCGTGCATTGACTATCGGAACTTGAATAAGGTCACAGTAAGAAACCAGTATCCCCTTCCTTTGATTCCGGATCTTTTTAATCAGGTTCAGGGGGCCCAATGGTTCTCTAAGTTCGATCTACGGGGGGCATATAACCTTATCCGCATCAAAGAGGGGGATGAGTGGAAGACTGCGTTCAACACGCCCGAAGGTCATTTCGAATACCTGGTCATGCCCTTTGGGTTGTGTAATGCCCCTGCCGTCTTCCAGAATTTTATTAATGAAATTCTGAGAGATTACCTGGGAAATTTTCTTGTAGTGTACCTTGATGACATACTGGTGTTTTCCAAGGACTGGTCCTCCCACGTGGAGCATGTCAGGAAGGTCCTCCAGGTCCTCCGGGAAAATAATCTGTTTGCGAAAACCGAAAAATGTGTGTTTGGGGTACAGGAGATACCATTTTTGGGTCAAATCCTCACTCCTCATGAATTCCGCATGGACCCTGCCAAGGTTCAGGCTGTGGCGGAATGGGTCCAATCTTCCTCCCTGAAGGCGCTACAGTGTTTTTTGGGGTTCGCTAACTATTACAGGAGATTTATTGCCAACTTCTCGGTCGTCGCTAAGCCTCTTACGGACCTCACTCACAAGGGTGCTGATGTCCTCCACTGGCCTCCTGAGGCCGTCCAGGCTTTTGAGACCCTCAAGAAGTGCTTTATCTCGGCCCCCGTGCTGGTTCAGCCCAACCAAAGGGAGCCATTTATTGTGGAGGTTGACGCGTCCGAGGTGGGAGTGGGGGCCGTCTTGTCCCAGGGTACCAGCTCCCTCACCCATCTCTGCCCCTGTGCTTACTTCTCTAGGAAGTTTTCGCCCACGGAGAGTAACTATGATATTGGCAACTGCGAACTTTTAGCCATTAAATGGGCTTTTGAAGAGTGGCGTCACTTCCTGGAGGGGGCCAGACACCAGGTAACGGTCCTTACTGACCACAAGAATCTGGTTTTCCTAGAATCTGCCCAGAGGCTTAATCCTAGACAAGCTCGATGGGCGCTATTCTTTACCAGATTTAACTTCTTGGTTACCTATAGGGCTGGGTCCAAAAATATTAAGGCTGATGCACTGTCACGTAGTTTCATGGCCAATAATCCTTCTGAGGAGGATCTTGCTTGTATTTTACCCCCTGGTATAATCGTTTCTGCCACTGATTCTGATTTAGCCTCTGACATTGCGGCTGATCAAGGTTCAGCTCCCGGGAACCTCCCTGGGGACAAGCTGTTTGTCCCCCTGCAATACCGGCTAAGGGTACTCAGGGAAAACCATGACTCCGCACTATCTGGTCATCCTGGCATCTTGGGTACCAAACACCTCATTACCAGAAACTATTGGTGGCCTGGGTTGCCTAAAGACGTTAGGGCTTACGTCACCGCTTGTGAGGTTTGTGCTAGGTCCAAGACCCCTAGGTCCCGACCTGCGGGCTTACTACGATCTTTGCCCATTCCCCAGAGACCTTGGACCCATATCTCTATGGATTTTATCACCGATTTGCCTCCATCTCAGGGCAAGTCGGTGGTGTGGGTGGTAGTAGACCGCTTCAGCAATATGTGCCACTTTGTGCCCCTTAAGAAACTACGTAACGCCAAGACGTTAGCTTCTTTGTTTGTTAAACACATTTTGCGTCTCCATGGGGCCCCAGTCAATATCGTTTCTGACAGAGGGGTACAATTTGTTTCCTTATTTTGGAGAGCTTTTTGTAAAAAGTTGGAGATTGATCTGTCCTTCTCCTCCGCCTTCCATCCCGAAACTAATGGCCAAACGGAAAGGACTAATCAATCCCTGGAACAATATTTAAGGTGTTTCATCTCTGACTGTCAATTTGATTGGGTCTCATTCCTTCCCCTCGCCGAATTTTCCCTGAATAACCGGGTCAGTAACTCGTCAGGGGTCTCCCCGTTTTTCTGTAATTTCGGGTTTAATCCAAGGTTCTCCTCCGTTTCTCCTGGTTGTTCCAATAATCCCGAGGTAGAGGACGTTCATCGGGAACTGTGCACAGTCTGGGCCCAGGTTCAGAAGAACCTAGAGGCGTCCCAGAGCGTACAAAAGATTCAGGCTGATAGAAGACGTTCTGCTAACCCCCGGTTTGTTGTCGGGGATCTGGTGTGGTTGTCGTCTAGGAACTTGCGCCTTAAGGTCCCGTCCAGGAAGTTTGCTCCCCGATTTATTGGGCCTTATAAGGTCATTGAAGTCCTCAACCCTGTATCCTTCCGTCTGGAGCTGCCCCCATCCTTTCGCATACACGACGTCTTTCATGCCTCCCTCCTTAAACGCTGCTCCCCGTCCTGGTCCCCCTCGAGGAAACCTCCTGTTCCCGTTCTCACCCCTGAGGGGGTGGAATTCGAGGTGGCCAAGATTGTGGACAGTAGGATGATCCAGGGCTCCCTCCAGTACCTGCTCCATTGGAGAGGATACGGGCCGGAGGAGAGGACTTGGGTACCTGCTCGAGATGTTCACGCTGGGGTATTGGTCAGGAGGTTCCACCTTCTCTTCCCCACTAAACCGGGTCCTCTTAGTAAGGGTCCGGTGGCCCCTCATAAAAGGGGGAGTACTGTAAAGGATCTGCCAGGCACTACGTCTGTGGATACTCCCAGGATTAATCAGTCGACACCTGAGGCCAGACCTCTTAGACTGACACCGGCTCCCACCAATCAGGGTGGCAGGCTCAGGAGTGGGAGAGCCTATCGCGGCCTGGTCAGTCGGAGTTAGCTCCGCCCCCTGTCCATTTATACCTGCCGTTTTCTCTTCCTCATTGCTTGTTATTCTTCTTTGATTCCTGGCCCCACTGCTGCCTTGCTCCAGCCTGCTTCTGCCGTGCTTCTGCCTTGCTTCAGTTCCCGCTTATCCTGCTTCGCTCTGCCCCTGGCTTGCTTCCTGCTCCGTGCTCTGCGTTTGTATACTCCACTACATCCTGATCCTGACTGGCTCGTTCACCACTCCGTTTCCTCACGGTGTTCCGTGGGCTACTGCCCCTTCCCTTGCTTGTTCCCTGTTTGTATCCCCTTGCACTTAGTCAGCGTAGGGACCGCCGACAAGTTGTACCCCGTCGCCTAGGGCGGGTCGTTGCAAGTAGGCAGGGATAGGGCGGTGGGTAGATTAGGGCTCACTTGTTCCCTTCACCTCCTTCCTGCCATAACACCTTTAGGCGTTTCACAGGAATTAAAGCAAAATAGATGTGTAATTTACAAATTTCGTTTTTTTTTTGCCAAAATTCATTTGTAATAAAAAAAAATTGTACCACAGAAGGTTTTAGCCAAGAATTGCAACTCAATATTTATTACCCTGATTCTACAGTTTTTAGAAATATCCCACATGTGGCCCTAGTGTCCTGTTGGACTGAAACACAGACCTCAGAAGCAAAGGAGCACCTAGAGGATTTTGGGGCCTCCTTTTTTTAGAATATATTTTAGGCACCATGTCAGGTTTGAAGAGGTCTTGTGGTGCCAAAACAGTGGAGAGACACCAAAAGTGACACCATTTTGGAAACTACACCCCTCAGGGAATTTATCGAGGGGTGTTGTTAGCATTTTAACCCCACAGGTTTTTTGCTAACTTTATTGGAAAACGTCTGTAAAATTGAAAATCCACCTTTTTTCTGAAAAAACATAGAATTTTTTAATTTTTACAAGGAATAAAGGAGAAAAAGAACCCCAGCGTTTATAAAGCACTTTCTCCCGATTGCGGCAATACTCCATATGTGGTAATAAACTGCTGTTTGGACCCACGGCAGGGCTCAGAAGGGAAACAGCAGCATTTGGATTTTGGAGCACAAATTTTGCTGGAATGATTTTCGGTGCCATGTCATGTTTGCAATGTCCTGGAGGGACCAAAACAGTGGAAACACCCCAAAAGTGACCCCATTTTGGAAACTACACCCCTCAAGGAATTTTTGCTAGTGGTATAGTTAGCATTTTGACCCCACAGGTTTTTTGCAGAATTTAGTGGAATTCGGCCGTGAATATGAAAATCAACTTTTTTTCTGAGAAAACGTAGAAATGTTTAATTTTTACTAGGAATAAAGGAGAAAAAGAACCCCAAAATTTGTAAAGCAACTTCTCCCGATTACGGGAATACCCCATGTGTGGTATTAAATTGCTGTTTGGACCCACGACAGGGTTCAGAAGAGAAGTAGAGCTATTTGAAGCTCAGATTTGTCTGGAATGGTTTTCGGGTGCCATGTCGCGTTTGCAGAGGTACTGAGGTACAAGTACAGTGGAAACCCCCAGGATGTGACCCCATTTTGTAAACTACACTCAATGAGGAATTTATTTAGGGGTGTAGTGAGCATTTTGACTCGAAAGGTGCTTCTTAGAAGTTGTAAACACTGGGCCGTGAAAATGCAGAATTTAATTTTCTTCAATAAAGCTTATCCTGCTTTATCCTCAAATTTTTCTTTTATACAATGGTAATAAAAAATAAAAAAAAGCACCCCACAATTTGTTGTGCAATTTCTCCAGATAAGGCCAATACCCCATATGTGGCCATTAACTGCTGCCTGGGCACACTGTAGGGCTCAAAAGGGAAGGCCTACCTTATGTTTGCAGAGGCTCCAGAACATAAAGTAAGTTCAAGAAATGCCTCATTTAATAAAATTGCACCCTTCAAAGCACAGTATTCATCTAGGGGTATAATGGGAATTTGTATTTTTTTTTTTGGGGGGGGGAGGCGGGTGTGGTATTATTGAGATATCAAATTAATTTGGAAAATAAATGCCCAGGGGGTATTTAAGAAATAAATGGAATGGATGTGATGTCATTGGAGTAGTAAAAATTAGATTTAACGAATATCAACAGAGGTGTGATAAAAACGGAAGCATTCTCCAATGCAGAGGCCTGGTTTAGAGGGACAGGTCATACAGTAGTGAGTGGTGTCTTTCCTAATCCCTCTGCTTGAGCAAACTCGACACCTTTTCTGGGGTTTTTGTTTTTTTTCTATGGGGGGAAGTACTCCCGGGAAATGCTGGCCATGTATTATTCTGGAGATCCCAGAAGTGCTGCTACCTTCACTGCTGCCCTCTGCTTCCTGGTCTCCAAAAATAATTTTTGTAATCATTTTTTCTTGGAATCCCAGGAAAGTCTCCGTATTGTCTGCTGTTCTGTAGAGAACAAAGGCGTTATAGAGTGCCACTCTGCTCTGTGGCTCCTCTGACTGGAACTGGGGTGGATCGATCAGCATGCAGTGTGGTCAAAATAAAGACATCACGCTTGTCTTTATATTTGACAAGCATCAAATTTTCGGAGCAAACAGCCCTGCTTTCCCCACGGCGCAGTGTCTGCTCTATAAAGGACTTGGGGAGACCCTTTTGATTTTGCCAAATTGCGCCACATGCTAATGTGCCCCTGGCAGAAAGGCACTTCAGGAGGGGGACGCTATTGTAAAAATTGTCCACATACAAGTGGTATCCTTGGTCTAGTATGGGGTGGAGCAAATCCCATACTATCCTCCCACTTATACCCAGGACAGGGGGACAGTTTGGTGGCTCGATATTTGAATCCTTCCCTTCATATACACGAAAGCGCAGTGTATACCCAGACACACTTTCACAGGCCTTATACAGCTTCACGCCATACCTAGCCCTTTTATTGGGCAGGTACTGGCGGAAGTGTAATCTGCCTTTAAAGTGGACTAGGGATCCGTCCACTGCAAGGCATTTTTGGGGCGTATAGACCTGACTTAATTTTAAGTTGTAGTGGTCAACTACTGGCCTAACTTTATACAGTCTATCATAATTGGGGTCGTTTGGGGGTGGGCATTCATCGTTATTGCTGTAGTGAATGAATTTTAATAAAATTTCAAAACAGGCCCTAGGCATGGCAAGAAAATAAAGAGGGGAATGATAAAGGATGTCTTTGTTCCAATAGGAATGTATCGTGGGTTTTTTGGTAATGCCCATACTCAATAGAAGTCCCCAGAACTTGCGGATTTCAGTGGGGTTTGTGGGGGTCCATTTTTGGGGCCTGGCATAAAAGCTATTTGGATTGTGGGAAATAAATTGCTGGGCATATATGTTCGTTTGTGCCACAATCAAATTTACAAGGTCATCAGTAAATAACAGTTGGAAATAGTTCATTTCACTGAAGCCTGCGGTATCTACATTGATGCCTGGAGTCGCAGTGAATTCACGCACCTGGGGCACAAAATTATCTGCGGGGATCCATGTGGGGTCAGCTGTACTGGGCTGCGATTGTGCACTACTGACGCCTACCCTTGGACGTCTACGTGGCGGTTCATCAGTAGATGAGTCACTAGATGAAGGGGACACTAAAAATGTCACCTCTTCCCCACTACCAGAATCAGAATCCTCAAAGAGCATGGCACATGCCTCTTTGGCAGTATACAGACGCTTAGTCATTTTTTTTTCTTCTGTAAACTTGGTAACAAAGTGTCACTGGCGTTGAAAGTAACGTAAAACTTTTTATTTGGGGTTTTTTTTTGTGTTTTTTTATTTTTTATTTTATAGAATAACTAATTCCCTAAATAAAGTTTTTTTTTAATATATCTACAAAAACTCCCGGGTAACAGGTGTCAAACGCAGGTGGATGGAGTTTGGTATGTCCCAATTAGGCGCAGAATACAGGACGGTAGCGATGAGACAATATATAGGTCACAGGACAGCTGTATAGGTCACAGGACAGCTGTATAGGTCACAGGACAGCTGTATAGGTCACAGGACACCTGTATAGGTCACAGGACACCTGTATAGGGCACAGGACAGCTGTATAGGGCACAGGACAGCTGTATAGGTCACAGGACACCTGTATAGGTCACAGGACACCTGTATAAGGCACAGGACAGCTGTATAGGTCACAGGACAGCTGTATAGGCAGAGAAAAAGGCAGAGAAAAAGGGATTTTATGAGCGTAGAAAAAGGGTCTGTCTTTTTAGAAGCAGCGCCACTCCTGTCCATGGGTTGTGTGTGGTACTACAGCTCTGTATTGGAACGCACAGTAGCTCAGTGATTAGCCATATTGCCTTGCAGCACTGGGATCCTCGTATTGCGTGTCTGCGTATCTGACATAAGTGACAGCCACATTGTGGACAGAGACTGATGTGACGTGATAATCTCTGTACGGTGCTGCAGAATTATATTGGTGCTATAAAAGCAATGGGAAATAAAATAAATGGGGCAGAATTGTAAGATGAGACAACACTCATGACAAAGAATGGCGCAGTATCTAAAGGAAAAAATATATTTTTTCTAATCTCATACCAGCCTTTGAAGTTTTCCAATGTGTTTTTATCATTTGTGTTATATGATATTTTTAATTTTCATGTAAACTTCTCAACCATTAATAATGCTGCTTAAAATATTTAATATGAAAGTTGGTGGATTTACATGTTTACATTAAAGTTATGCTAATTTACTACTCTAGCGGGATACATAGTGTCATACTTGTGTGTCACAATTTGAGATAATCACAGTGGAAATAGGCTAATAAAGTTACGTATATTCAACAGGAGTGCTATCCAAAGCAGATATATTAAATTTTCTTCACTCATATTGCAAGCATGAGTCCTTTTTATCTTTTTTAAATTCCTAAATTTCTCAATCCTTATATGCAGAACCATAAAAAGATAACTGTAAACTGACTGGAAGGTTATTATTATTTTTTTCCAATTAGGAATATGCTTCTTATCATTACAGTTCTTCTAAACAAGAAGCATGTCCAGCATTGTTCCAAGATTCCCAGAACAATTTGCAACACAGGATATTTCTGTAATAGTCTTGCTATTTATGTAGGCTTTCTGTAGGCTTCAGACAGCCTATCTTATTGATTACATAGCCACCATTTCAGAAATAATGTGTGATCTTAATGTAGATTTTCCATGACCTACTATTAGGTCACGCTAACTAGAGCGTTCGTGCTCTGTGACCTAATAGTAGGTCATGGGAATAACCGCCCATGCGCCTCCCCCCCCCCCCGGAACTTTAATGAGCTGTGACAACTGCTGTTTTGTACAGCAGTTGCTGCAGCTCCTTCAGGGGGGTGGACCGATAGCGTTGTCCCCGCCGATTAACCCCTTAGAAGCCACGTTCAATAGCGTTCGCGGCTTCTTAGGTGTTAAAGCACCATTGACGTCCCATGACATTATAGCGGGCGGCGATGGTTGCTACGGCATCCAGAGGCCTAACAATGGCCTCCGGCTATGCCATCTACGGAAGTCTAGTGCGTCCTGACATAGTCAGAACCCACTATGCTTGCTGTCAGCGAGTAGCTGACCGCTCTAATACACTGCACTACGCATGTAGTGCAATGTATTAGAATTGTGATCAGGACCTCTTGTCCTGAGGTCCCCTAGTGGGACAAAGTAAAAAAGTAAAAATAAGTTGTATAAAAATAAAAAAATAAAAGTTTTAAAGTAATAAAAGTAGAAATCCCAAATATAAATAAAATAAATAAACTATACAGAATTGGTATCGCTGCGTCCGTAACAACCTGAACTACAAAAGTATTTAGTTATCTATCCCGTCCGGTGAACCACGTAAAAAATAATAATAATAATAAACCATACCAGAATCCCACCTTCCAAAAAATGGAATAAAAAGAGATAAAAAAGTCGCATGTACCTAAAAATTGTACTGATCGAAACTACAGTTTGGTACGCAAAAACTAAGCCCTCACACAGCTTTCTTGATGGAAAAATTAAAAAGTTATGGCTCTTGAATATGGCAACACAAAAAGTAAATGATTTTTTATAAAAAATATTTGATTGTGCAAACGCAGTACGACATAAAAAAACCTATAAACATATGGTATCGCCGTAATCGTATCGCCCTGCAAAATAAATTTAAGGCGCACGACGAACCCTGTAAAAAAAAAAGGAAAAAAAAAACCATAGTAGAATTGCTGTTTTTTAGTCACCACGCCTCGTAAAAAATATAATAAATGCTCTTCAAAAAGTCGCATGCACCCCATGAAAACTACAATGAATTCCTCAAGGGGTCTAGTTTCCAAAATGGTGTCACTTTTAACGGGTTTCCCCTGTACTGGTACCTCAGAAGCTCTGCAAATGCGACATTGTGCCGAGAAACCAATCTAGCAAAATGTACATGCCAAATAGCGCTCCTGCCTTTCTGAGCTCTGCCGTTTGTCCAACCAGCAGTTTATGACCACATGTGGGGTATTGCTGTAATTGGGAAAAATTGCTTTTCAAATGTTGGGGTGTTTTTCTCCTGTATTCCTTGTAAAAATTAAAATTTTGTAACTTTTATCAGAAAAATATGTGATTTTTCAATTTCACAGCCTAATTCCACAAAAAAAAACGTATGGTCTAAATGCTCACTATACCCCTCGATAAATTCCTTGAGGGGTGTAGTTTGCCAAATGGGATCCCTTTTAGGGGTTTCCACTGTTTTGGCACCACAAGACCTCTTCAAACCTGACATGGTGCCTAAAATATAATCTAACAAAAAGGAGGCCTCAAAATCCACAAGGTGCTCCTTTGCTTCGAAGGCCTGTGTTTCAGTCCATAAGCACACTAGAGCCACATGTGGGATATTTCTAAAAACGGAAGAATCTGGGAAATAAGTATTGAGTTGCGTTTATCTGGTAAAACCTTTTGTAAATTTCACCTCTACTCTGCTTTAAATTCCTGTGGAACACCTAAAGGGTTAATAAACTTTCTAAATGCTATTTTGAATACTTTGAGAGGTCTAGTTTCTAAAATGGGTTGTTTTATGGGGGTTTCTAATATATAGGCCCCTCAAAGCAACTTCAGAACGGAACTGATACCTAAAAAAAAGTGACTTTTGACATTTTATTCAAAATATGAGAAATTGCTGCTTATGTTCTAAGCCTTGTAACTTCCTAGAAAAATAAAAGAATGTTCAAAAAATGATGCCAACATATAGTAGACATATGGGAAATGTGAACTAGTAACTATTTTGGGTGGTATAACCCTCTGTCTGTAAAGCAGATGCATTTAAATTCAGAAAAATTAATTTTTTTCCAAATTTTCTATAAATTTTGCTATTTTTCACAAATAAACACTCAATATATCGACCAAATTTTACCACTAACATAAAGCCCAATGTCTCACAAGAAAACAATCTTAGAATCGCTTGGATAGGTTTAAGCATTCTGAAGTTATTACCACATAAAGTGAAATATGTCAGATTTAAAAATGGTCTCTGAGCCTTAAGGCCCAAACTAGGCAGCTTTCTGAAGGGGTTAATTTCAAATAGATTATGATTTGGGCATGTTTACAGAGATTTGTATTGTGTCCATATATTTTCTTGGCAAAAACAGAATTATATCAAAGGGAAAAAGAAGGAACCTGAAAATTATTTTTCTTTTATCTATCTGCTGAAATGTACTACTTATTTTTGGCAAAGAATAAAAAGACGTTTGCCATCACACTTCATAATTATGAAAATAAAACATATATGTAAATTAGCTGTTAGATATTTAAAGTAAATAGTGGTGGCCTAAATTTAATTTAGAGTGCAATCATCCTCTAAGGAGAACCTGTCACCGAAAGAGGTTTCCTTTAGATTTAAAATAAACCTCTGACTATAAACAGTTGGACCTTGGAATTTGTTCCAATTGATTTTAATTACATGTTTATGTATTGTGAATGTTTGAGAGTATACTAAGCTCATAGTTTTATACTATTTGGAGCCATTACGTTTTGATACCATTGAAGGCCGGTATCTTCTCATTTTCCCTTATAGAGCGATTAAGGAAGATTCATGTTTGGCACCGTATATGGACTGTTCTTCTTAACGGATAAGATCCCGCAATTGCAACTGTGCAGTAGAGGAAACTAATTATGAGCTTCACTTAGAGATCAGGTTACAGCTGCCCATAAAAGTCTATGGAGAGGGGGAGGAGGAAGCAGGAAACTAGCTGCTATGAGATCTCTTATACACAGCATACGGAGGAGATCCTGCTCCCCTATCTCTCTCAGACACATCTGCTGCTTCCTCCTTCCCCTGCCCTCTCCATACTCTTCTATAGGCAGCTATTACCTGAGCTCTCGCTGAAGCTAATAATCCCTCTCCTCTCTCCTGTAGGATTTTTCTCAGTGAATTCTGAGTGAACGAATAGTTGAGAAGGCAGTAGCTAGGAGGAAAGGAGTCTGGTAAGTGGAGGAATTTTTCGGTAATAACGTATATTACAAAGTTTATATTTGTTTGTACTTTTGATTTATGGAAGGTGGTTTATAGTTGGAAGTACACTTTAAACATCTAGTGGGGTCTGGTGGTTTCAAGCTACAGTTAAACTAAAGTGTTGGCAAATAATGCATATATACCTCAAAACATTGCGCTGATTCCTCATTGACTCAATGTCTAGCTAAACTTTAGCAAAATCTCCTACATACTAAGGTCTCATGCACACGGCCATGCCCGTAATCACGGGCCTCGACTGCGAGCATGGACGGCCGCGGACAGCAACCCGCATTCTCGGCCCGGGCTCCCAAAGTATGGGAGCATGGCCCGTAAAACGCAAAATATAGGGAATGTCCTATCTTTTACAGTACACTTTTACGGCCCACACACCTTCCCGTTAACTAACAGGGTTTGGTGTCCGTGGACAATAGAAGTCAATGGGTCCGCAATTACAGACCGTAATTGTGGTCCGGAATTCCGGACGATTTTTACGGTCGTGTGCATGTGGCCTAACTTGTCTGTCAAAGATTTTCAAAAGTCCATTGCCACCTGTCCTCCTCCAGACATAACATCCTATATTAGTATACACTCAAGAAACCCATAATCAAACTATGAGCTGCTGTAAAATGCAATTTACAGTTTATATTTGAATGGAAAAGGTATGCAAATTAGCTCTACTCAAGAGGGAAGAAAACTCTCTCTCTAGTGCCACCTATGGGTGGCTAACCTGTGCATCAAAGTCCGATCCTTTAACAAACATTGAAACCATAGAGTCCCTACCAGCTAGATCTTTGCAAGGAGAATCGGTTCTTTTTGAAAGGACGAGGGGTGAAACAGAATTTTAAAAATCCTCAGCTGAGTGGTCAGTGCAGTTAAATAGTTTGTTTCTGAAATTTAGCATCTTTAACAATAAATATTTAGCATTTTTTTTTGTTCCTAATAATTGAAGGAGAGTGTGGCTCCAAAGATGAGTTACACATAAAATAAGCTTTGTATGTAGTATTTCACAAAACAACAAAAAAAATGTTTTCCATTATAGCCAGCTTAAAATGCTGGGTACTCTGAAAGCCAAATTACAGTGCCATTTATCACTCAGTTTGTGGGTTGCTATGTAAATAAGTGTTACTTTAGCTCATGAAACAAATTGTCTTTGGAAGACAATGACTATTTAATTTCTCCAAGACAATCTATCCTTTCCTGTTACAGATGGAAACATTTACATGAAAATTACTATGCAACACAACATGCATGTGGGTGTTGAGGATATCTAAAATGAACACTGGCTACTGAAGCTGGGAAGATACCAAACAGATTCTATTTGTAGGCTTTCAGTACATTATGTTTCTAATATTTAAAATTTTTATTTGCAGATTCTAAGTAGAATAATTATTACACTACGTAATATAAAGATGGCCCCTTCTTTACTGCTACAACAGCCTTCACTTTTCTAGGAAGTTTTTTCACTAAATTTTGGATCATAGCTGTGGTTACTCGTGTTACAATGGGCCACAAGAACAGTGAGATTTGACTTGCTGTTGGTGTTTAATATAATCCCATTGGTGTTTGATACGGCCAGGACTTTGTCATGTTCTTCCATACTTTACTTCGTAAAGACTTTTTTTTTAATGAATCGTTCTGTGATGCCCGCGGTCGCTGACTGCTGTCTGCCGGCATTCCCCTTACCGGTAGCCGTGATCGCAGGACTGTAAATCTCCACCAGCGTCTCCCTTCCTATGGATGCCAGCCCCACTGCTCTCTGCCTCCTCCTCACCCGGACTGTGCCCCTAGGGCTCGCGCTGGTGCATGTTCTTAAAGGGCCAGCAAGCGCATTAGTAAAAGTGTACCCAGCCTATCCCTGGACACCCTGGAATATTTAAGAAACCCTGCCCACTAGTCCAGTGCCTGAGCAATGTTGTTGCTAACCCAGTGTTAGTCTGTGAAGGTTCCGTAATCTGTTCCTGAAACCTGTCCGTGACTATCCAGTGTCCGTGTCAAGTCCACTGTCCGTGTCAAGTCCACTGTCCGTGACAAGTACTGTATCTTCGTTCAATGTCCGTATCAATTCCAGTGTCTGTGACAACTTCGGTATCCGTGTCCAGTGTCCGTGTGATGACTTCAATATCTGTATCCAGTGTCCGTGATGAGTCTGGTATCCTTATCCAGTGTCGGAGACCAGTTCTGCTTCTGATAATCCAGCACAAGCCAGCTTCCGAAAGTCCGGCACAAGGCAGCTTCCAGCTATCTGGCACCAGGCTGCCATTCAGGAACCATCAACCCGTGACTGTTCTATATTTGTTTGGCCAGGCGGACGTTACACTTGCTTTGTGTATGGGCAATTATCATGTTGAGATATTGAATGCCTTCTACAAACTTTTGCCATAATGTTTGAAGTACTCTTCCCTGGAATATGATTGTAAGATGTAGTATTACAGTTTCTATTATTCTGAAAACCACCTGAAACTATTATTCTTCCGCTTTCAAAATTTTATTGCCAATACTCTATTACACATTCTCCAAACCCAGCTTCATCCTTTAGATTCCCATATGGTAAAGCCTAATTCACCCCCTAGAGAATGTGTCCCCACTGGTGGTACGCTTTACACCCATCTAGACAATTGACATTGTGAACAGTAATCTTATCTTATTTGTGTGTAGCTGCCAAGCCATGGAAAGCCAATTCATAAAGCTCTCAATGAACAGTTCTGCTGGAATTTGGAACCCAGTATTCAATGTTGCAACCAACAGTTCATAGTATTCTTCATCCGATGTGCCTGTTAACATTGGGGGTGGCTGACATAGCCAACCTCACAAATGAGAAGGGCTATTAACAAATTACAGACCATGTAGTTTAGCAATAAAAAAAACAACTCACTCTTGTAAAGACGGATTATAGCATTAAAGTGTTTGTCAAGCTCATACCTCTGCCTAGGCCACAAATTTTTTTTTTTAAATTGCAGTTTTCACCTGCAAAGTAGTGTGGTCCTAGAAGTCTAAGGCCCTGTTCACATAACGTTTATGCAGGCTTGTGATGTTTGTTTGTTTGTTTGTTTGTTTGTTTGTTTGTTTGTTTGTTTGTTTGTGTGTCATTTTTGCAAGATCATAAATTTTAGCTAATATTAATACATTTGTATTTTTATAGTCATATTGAACCGAGTGCCTCCTTATACCAGGACACCCCCCCCCACCCCCCCACACACTTTCTCTTATCTTATGTTTATGCCTGGTTGGCACCGTACAACTGTACAGAGCCCTGTGGCCGCCAAGATCCTTTCTCTTCTTTTATATGGTATACTCAACATATATGTTTGTTTTCACATTATAGTCAATGGGTGACGTATACAGATGTAATGCTTAACGTTTGAATAAGTTACACATATACGTTATTAACTCCTTTTTGTGAAATAAAAAAAAGATGCTTTAGCTTTTAATGTATGTGCCAAACGGATGGCAATGTAGATCTATACATTTAACATATACGTAAAAAAGTGTAGACGGAAGCATAGGAATGCCATACTTTTGTTAGTTTGTAGTGTATATGTTAAAGGTATATGATAAACGTAGACTCAAATCGTAATGTGAACAGGGCCTAACTTGTCCCATACCACCCCAAGATGTGCTAAGCATAGAGATGAAAGTCAATGATCACTCACCTTTTCTCTGTGCATGTTTATTGCCGAATGTATGCTATACTAAAAAAATAATTATTTACTCCAATTTTTACTCACCATTTTACTTTATATGTACCTGTTCTAAAGAAAATTTCTTCACACCCATATGGTGATGTGGAATACCACTTAGGAGTGTGTGTGTGTGTGGGGGGGTGAATGTGTTTAAAATGTGGGTTTCATAACTATATTGGGCTTTGGTAAAGCACATGTAGCTGCTGTAACGACAATTAAATTGTGTGGTCTTTATTACTTGAAGAAACTACTTAGGGTTTATTCATATGGACGGAAATGTTGCAGCCGCACTGTTAGGGCACGTTCAGACGTGGCAGAATTTTTCCGCTGCAAATGTTGGTGCAGATTTGGGACAATTGCGCAACGAATATGCACCAATATTTGCATATTTGACAGGTAATTTAGACGTTGCAGATATCACAGCGGACTTGCCACAGATTTCAGTTTTTGCATTGCAAAGGCTGAAATCCGCAGTGAAATTCCGCTGCTTCTCCGCAACAGACAGTGCATGCTGCGGAGGGAAAATTCTGCACCACAGCCTATGGTCCGCAACGGAGTTTTCCACAAAGTCTGAACTAACTTGTCCGCAGCGGAATTCCACAGCAATTCAGCCACGTCTGAATGTGCCCTTACCACACTGTAGAGAAATAAGGTATATACTGTACATATAGTTTTAGCTGCAAATATATAAGAAAAGCAACATAGAAACAAAATCATTTTCTAGAACTGTTTCTGAGGAAAAAATCCTAACGGTTATTGTGGTTTTCAATGCGACTGTTCAGGTCAATACAGAAAACCATAATAAAAATCAACAATTTAGTGGTGTGGTAATGGAGTGGGGTCATTGTTGCGCCATGTGAATATACCCTAAGTCAGGAAAAAAAATAAAAAAATTCTACCCATTTGTCTATTAATATTGGTTGTCATTTGGTACCCAAACAAACATTAAACGTTCACAAAATAGGAATAACACAAAAAAAAACAAAAAAAAAAAAACAAAACACTACAGCGTGCCAAAAAGGAAAAGAGTATCAAGGTGTATCAAGGACGAAAAACCATCTGGTAATGAAATGGTTAATTCAATCATGTTCATCTAAATAAAATAGCACTGAAAAGTGCAAATTTCTTGTTGCTTAGGATACATTTATACCAAAGCATTTTTCTTTGAAAGGCTACAGCTGGGCAGGAAAAGGGATATTTTTAGAATTTGATCTTGAGTATGTTCAGTGCTGATGTCAGGACCAATGCAGTTTGACTCAGACAAGATCTCTTGAAAAAATGAAAACAGGTAAATTGAGAGATGGTGCTCTTTATTTCGTCGAGACGTGTGCTGAATTCTTTCTGGCTGTTGTCTTCCAGAAATATTTCCAAGTAAGCAACAGTAATAATTATTGTCAAGATGTAAAGGCGTAAACATGCTGTATGCATGGATGTATAAATATTTAACTCTATGGCGACACACAATGTATGCAATACCTTCTAAAAGGAAAGGGCTGCTGCCACAGTATACTTTACTGTAATGTTACAGAGGAAGAAAACGAACAACATTTTCAGTGTAGTGTGACATTTTCCCCAATAATGTAAAAATAAATGACAAAAATATCATCAGTTAAAGGGGTTTTCCCATGAGGGACATTTATGACATGTCCACAGGATATGTCATAAATGTCAGCTGGATGCGGGTCCCACCTCTGGGATCTGCACTGATCTCTAGAACGGGCCCCCTAAACCCCGTCCCAGCTTTTTGCGCTCACGCTGCCTCCCGGCCACTTCCTGATTACATGGTCGGGAGTTACTGAAACAGCGTAACTCGCTGAGCCACGCGGTTTCTGTAGGTCCCATAGAACTGAATAGTAGATATGGGAGAGCGTAGCTCGCATGCTACGCTGCTTCCGTAACTGCCATTCACTACTATGGTAGTTACCGAAACAGCGTAGCCCAGCGAGTTACGCTGTTTCAGTAACTCCCGACCATGTAATCAGGAAGTGGCCGGGAGGCAGCGTGAGCGCAAAAAGCTAGAACAGGGTTTAGGGGGCCCTATTCTAGAGATCAGTGCAGGTCCCAGAGGTGGCATTAATGACATATCCTGTGGACATGTCATAAATGTCCCTCATGGGAAAAGCCCTTTAATAGAAGTCTTACAGTTGTCTTCTTCTATTAAACTGGTTTAAAACCAGTATGGCGCCTCCATTATTCCCTGGTTATGCAGCAATATGGTAGTGGAAATTGTAGCACTGCATAACTGTGACGGACGATATTGACACGTTTTACGTCTGTTTTTTTTCCCTGTCCGTTTTAAAATCGGATGAATTTCATTTGTACATTTTTTGCAACACACGTCCCTCTGTAGATAATGCCACACACTGCCCTCTGTCAGTGGCGGATTATCATATGGGCGTTTCGCACATTATCTCGTAAATCTATTCAGCGCGCTAGCGCTGCTAACGGCCGAAGATGGGGAGGAGCAGGGAATTCGCCGGGATCCAGGGGTAGGACACGCCTCCCTGACAGTGCGGGCCGCCGCCATTGAGTAACAGAACAGCGACGGACGGCTGTTCTGTTACTCCAAAGCAGCAAGAGAAGAGCCGGCGGGCGGTCACCGGCGCTGAGGTCAGTACAGGATTATCCTCCTGCCCAACTGGTTCCCGACCGCTGGCTGTATTTTTACGGCCAGCGGTCAGGGACGGGTGCTTAAAACCCGAGCCATAGACTTTCTACGGCTCGGGTTTTAACTTGCTGCCCGCGCGATCGGGCAGCTGAATGTCGGGTCTCCGGCTGTCAGTGACTGCCGGGGACCCTGAGGAGAAGACAGAAGCAGCTTTCGCTGCTTCTGTCTTCTCCGATGTCTTCTTACACAGCGTTCAATGAACGCTTGTGTACAGGAATAGAGACAGCAGCAGCGGCGCTGTCTCTATTCCTCCCGGTGATCATGTGACAGGTCACATGATCGCCGGGTGCCGTTAGTGGCAGACTGTTGCTGGGTCTTACTAGACCCAGCACAGCCCTATTAGTGACAATCGTCACTGTGAGAGGGCTGATTTCCCCTGTAACTGGGGCTGCTGTGCAGCTCCAGTTACAGTGGAAAAACATGGTGTAAAACAAAGAGAAAGTAGATATAAAGTTCCCCAAAGGTCTTTTTTGACCTTTGAGGATCAGAACATAGTAATAAAAAATAGTAAAGTGCAAAAAAAATAAATAATAATAAATACACATAAAATACCCACCCCAAAAAAAACGTTCCCCCCCCCCGCCAATCATTGTTGTAACGCTAGCGCTGACCCAATTACCCTAATATAGACATGTAATATATTAAAATTTACGGTAGACAATGACGATCACAGATAAAAGGTCTATTTTAGGGTAAAACAATGTTATTACCAAAAAAAAATAGCTGAAACGTAAAAAAGCTTCTTTTTTTACTATTATTTTCAAACTTTATGAATAAAAATTCTAAAATGGCAAAAAATGTGTGCATAAAAACGATAAAAAACGAAACCTGCATTGTCTACGGAAAAAACGTCGCAAAAATAACGTCGGTTTTATTTTTTTTTAATAAAAATGTGTGTTTGGTGCAACTTTGTAATTACGTTTTATTAAAAAATATTTTCACTTTTTGAGATACAGCTGCTTTGTATCCTGTATCCGTCAGGTCAGCAGGACTGACGGGATCAGTGAAACGGGCCCTGCGCTAAATTATAATCTTAGATGTGATAGATTTGAGGTGGATCCTGCGTGTCACTGATCCCGTCAGTCCTGCTGACCTGACGGATACAGGATACAAAGCAGCCGTATCTCAAAAAGTAAAAATATTTTTTAATAAAATCAATCAATCACACTGATACACAGACATACTATATATATATATATATAATTATAATATAAAGTTTTTAAATGTGTACATAACCTTGTGGCACTATATACAAGGGGGAGCGCTGTGTGGCACTATATACAAGGGGGAGCTCTGTGTGGCACTATATACAAGGGGGAGCGCTGTGTGACACTATATACAAGGGGGAGCGCTGTGAGGCACTACATACAAGGGGGAGCGCTGTGAGGCACTATATACAAGGGTGAGCGCTGTGAGGCACTATATACAAGGGGGAGCGCTGTGAGGCACTATATACAAGGGGGAGCGCTGTGAGGCACTATATACAAGGGGGAGCGCTGTGAGGCACTATATACAAGGGGGAGCGCTGTGAGGCACTATATACAAGGGGGAGCGCTGTGAGGCACTATATACAAGGGGGAGCGCTGTGAGGCAAGGGGGGGCTGTGTAGTGCTATCCACCGTGGTATGTGTGTGGCGCTCTTTATAGGGGGGGCTTTTTGGTGCTATTTACAAGAGGGGGAGGGCTGTGTGGCGCTCTCTACAGGGGGGCTGTATGGCACTATCTATAGGGGGCTGTGTGTAACGCTCTCTACGAGGGGGATGTGTGATATATAGAGGGGGCTGTGTATGGCGATATCTATGGGGGTGTGTAATATCTACAGGGGCTGTGTGTGGCACTATGTACAGGGGGCTGTGTGTATGGTGTTTTACAGTGTGTGGTATTATATTCAGGCGCGCAGTGTTTGGTGCTATTATATTTAGGGGTACACTATGTGGCACCATGATAACTTTATTTTCGTTTATAGGTGTGGAAATGTTGGAAAAGTGAGGAGACGTCTAAGTGGCAAATTCTGCAGAAATGAGTCATGGCCGGGAGAAGTCGTCATGAGCGCTGGACCGGATGGAGAAGAAAAGAGGAAAAAAACTACTAGAATCTGAGACGTCGTCACCTGTGAGTCACTAGATTTATAGAGAATCTGTCACCTCTCCTGACATGTTTATTATAGGAAATCCTTGTATTTCACAAAAAGTCTTTCTGCGGTCCAGGACTGATAGACAATTCCCCTTGTCAGGAGGTTGTGTCCCTGCACAGTGTGATCCTGTCAGTATGTAGGGACACCGCGCTGTGACAAGGGGAATCGTAACACTGTTAATGCTTGCCCAAAAAGGTAGTGTTAAAAATAGTTACGGTGAGGAAGGGGGGCCCAAGTTTGGGTAACAGCCCAGGGCCCATGGTCTACTTAATCCGCCACTGCCCTCTGTAGATACTGCCACAGCCCCCCTGTAGGTAGTGCCACACAGCCTCCTGTAGGTAATGCCACATAGCCCCCTGTAGGTAGTGCCACACAGCACCCTATAGGTAGTGCCACACAGCACCCTGTAAGTAATGCCACACAGCCCCCGCAGGTAATGCCACACAGCCCCCATAGGTAATACCAAACAGCCCCCTGTAGGTAGTTCTACACAGCACCCCCACCATAGATGGCACCCCCCCTTAACTGTCTGTAGATAGCACCACCGTTCCAGGAGAAGTCCCTGACTTCACTGTCCATATATGGACAGTGAAGTCAGGGACTTCTCCTGGAGCGGAGACACCGGCCACAGGGTCGAGAATTCCGCTTCAGAAATGCCTGACGTCACTGTGTAAGTGAAGTCAGGGACTTCTCCTGGAGCGGAAACACCGGCCACAGGGTCGGGGATTCCGCTTCAGAAGTGCCTGACGTCACTGTATAGCGGAATTCCCGACCCTGTGGCCGGTGTTTCCGCTCCAGGAGAAGTTCCTGACTTCACTGTGTCCATATGGACACACTGACATCAAGCACTTCTGAAGCGGAATCCCCGGCCACAGCGTTGCCAAAGCTGTGGCCGGGGATTGGGGATTCCGCTCCTACAGGGAGCAAACAAATACCCTCCTCCTCCTCACATGCACTTCGCACTGTGAGGAGGAGAAGGAGAGAGAGCAAGCGACGGAAGACACGGCCGTCACTCGAGACACATTGCAGTGATGGGCGTTTATTACCTGGCCCCATAGACTTCTATGGGAGCCGGGCGGCCGGGAGAACGGCCAAAAATACGACATGTCCCATTTTTTGACAGCCGGGTTTCCCGGGCCGTCAAAAAATTGGTTGTGTGAATAGCCCCATTAGGGGTCTATTGTTCCTACTGCAGCCATGTGACAGCCGTTTTGTGAACGGCTGTCACACGGCTGGGAAATCCTGTCGTGTGAATAAGGTTTAAGGGTATGTTCACACGCATACTCAAAAACGTCTGAAAATACGGAGCTGTTTTTTAAGCCACTCACGATTTTCGCTGCGTTTTTAGCGTCGTTTTTTACGGCAGTTTTTGGAGCTGTTTTCAATAGTCTATGAAAATAAGCCGTCTGAACATACCCTAAATCTGCCGTTTAAGAAGGGACCACAAGTTCTCAATAGGGTTTAGGTCAGGTGAGGAAGGGGGCCATGTCATTATTCTTTCATCTTTAAGCCCTTCCCGTCATAAACAACTTTCAGATTTTAATTTTAGTTTTTTCCTCCCCACCTTCCAACAGCCATAACTTTTTTATTTTTCCGTCGATATAGTCCTATGAGGGCTTGATTTTTGCGGGACGAGTTGTCGTTTTTCGTTAGACCATTTATTGTGCCATATAATGTACTAGGAAATGGGGAAAAAAATTATTTGTGGGTCAGAAAATGAAAAAAAAAAAGTGATTCCTCCATTGTTTTTTGCGCGTAGTTTTTACGGAATTCACTTTGCAATTAAAACAACATGTTGTGTATATATATATATAGAAAAAATAACAATTTCATTAACACATAGGTTAGACAAACAATTAAAAATGGTATCAAAACAGAGAAGACTATAAATATTCACGTGACCATAGCAGAATCGCAGATCTATTGTAATGACGGGGTAGGGAGACAGACAGGTGAGCCCTAATCTACCCGCCACTCAGTTCCCTGCCTACTTGCAACGACCCGTCCTAGGCGACGGGATACAACTGGGCGACGGTCCCTACGCTCAGTAAGTGCACGACAGACAAACAGACAAGGGTACACAGAAGCTAGGGAAACGGGGCAGCTGCCCACGGAGACACCGTGAGCAACGAGAGTAGTGAACGAGCCGAGTCAAACCAGGAGTGCACGAGGTAGAAAACGCTGAGCAGGAGAGTGGTCAGTAAGCCAAGGTCAATAACAAGCAGAGGATCAGTAGTTCAAGCAGCAGCAGCAGAGCCAGGAAACAAGCAGAGCAGAATCACAGGCAAAGGAGGAACAGGAAAGGCAGGTATAAATAGACAGTGGGCGGGAGCTAGCTCCGTCTGGCCAGGCTGTGATAGACTCTTCCACTCCTAAGCCTGCCATCCTGAGTGGTGGAAGATGGAGTCAGTCTCACAGACATAGGAGCAGGTGCAGACTGATTACCCACCGGCGTCGACACAGAAGCTGTGTCTGGCAGATCCTTTACAGTACCCCCCCTTTTTTGAGGGGCCACCGGACCCTTTCTAGGTGGACCTGGTTTATTGGGGAAACGAAGGTGGAACCTTCTGAGCAATACCCCAGCGTGAACATCGCGGGCGGGTACCCAAGTCCTCTCCTCAGGCCCGTATCCTCTCCAATGGACCAGGTACTGGAGGGAGCCTTGGACGATCCTGCTGTCCACAATCTTGGCCACCTCGAATTATACCCCCTCAGGGGTGAGAACAGGGACCGGAGGTTTCCTCAAGGGAGCCAAGGATGGGGAGCAGCGTTTAAGGAGGGAGGCATGAAACACGTTGTGTACTCGAAAAGACGGGGGCAACTCCAGTCGGAAGGAGACAGGGTTAAGGACTTCAATCACCTTGTATGGCCCTATAAACCGGGGAGAAAACTTCTTGGACGGGACTTTAAGGCGCAAATTCTTTGAAGATAGCCACACCAGATCCCCGACCACAAACAAGGAGTTAGCAGAACGTCTTCTATCTGCCTGAGTTTTTTGTATGCTCTGGGACGCCTCTAGGTTCTTCTGAACCTGGGCCCAGACTTTGCACAGTTCCTGATGAACGATATCTACCTCGGGATTATTGGAACTACCAGGTGAAACGGAGGAGAACCGTGGATTAAACCCAAAATTACAGAAAAAGGGGGAGACCCCTGACGAGTTACTGACCCGGTTATTGAGGGAAAATTCGGCGAGGGGAATGAATGAGACCCAATCATATTGACAGTCAGAGATAAAACACCTTAAATATTGTTCTAGAGATTGATTAGTCCTCTCAGTTTGGCCATTAGTTTCAGGATGGAAGGCAGAGGAGAAGGACAGATGAATCTCCAACTTTTTACAGAAGGCGCTCCAAAACAATGAAACAAATTGTACCCCTCTGTCCGAAACAATATTGACAGGGACCCCATGGAGACGCAGGATGTGTTTGACAAACAAGGTAGCTAACGTCTTGGCATTAGGTAGTTTCTTGAGGGGCACAAAGTGGCACATCTTACTGAAGCAGTCTACTACAACCCACACCACCGACTTGCCTTGAGATGGAGGCAAATCGGTGATAAAATCCATGGAGATATGGGTCCAAGGTCTCTGGGGAATGGGCAAAGAACGTAGTAAGCCCGCTGGTCGGGACCTGGGAGTCTTGGACCTAGCACAAACCTCACAAGCGGCAACGTAGGCCTTAACGTCTTTAGGCAACCCAGGCCACCAATAGTTTCTGGCAATGAGGTGTTTGGTACCCAGGACGCCTGGATGACCAGATAGTGCGGAGTCATGGTTTTCCCTAAGTACCCTTAGCCGGAATTGCAGGGGAACAAACAGCTTGTCCTCAGGAAGGTTCCCGGGAGCTGAACCTTGATCAGCCGCGATTTTTGAGGCTAAATCAGAATCAATAGAAGAAATGATTATACCAGGAGGCAGAATACAAGCAGGATCTTCCTCCAAAGGAGGGCTGGCCATGAAGCTACGTGACAGTGCATCGGCCTTAATATTTTTAGACCCAGCCCTATAGTTAACCAAAAAGTTGAATCTGGTAAAAAATAGCGCCCATCGAGCTTGTCTCGGGTTTAGCCTCCGGGCAGATTCTAGGAAAACCAGATTCTTGTGGTCGGTAAGGACCGTTACCTGGTGCCTAGCCCCCTCCAGGAAGTGGCGCCACTCTTCAAATGCCCATTTAATGGCTAAGAGTTCACGGTTGCCAATATCATAGTTACTCTCAGTGGGCGAAAACTTCCTGGAGAAGTAGGCACAGGGACGGAGATGGGTGAGGGACCTGGTACCCTGGGACAATACAGCCCCCACTCCCACCTCGGATGTGTCAACTTCCACGATAAATGGCTCCATTTGGTTGGACTGAACCAGCACCGGGGCCGAGATAAAGCACTTCTTAAGGACCTCAAAAGCCTGGACAGCCTCAGGAGGCCAGTGTAGGAGATCAGCACCTTTGCGAGTGAGGTCGGTAAGAGGCTTAGCGATGACCGAGAAGTTAGCAATAAATCTCCTGTAATAATTAGCGAACCCCAAGAAACACTGTAACGCCTTCAGGGAGGCAGGTTGGACCCATTCCGCCGCAGCCTGGACCTTGGCGGGGTCCATGCGGAATTCATGAGGAGTGAGGATTTGACCCAAAAATGGTATCTCCTGTACCCCAAACACACATTTTTCGGTTTTCGCAAACAGTTTGTTTTCCCAAAGGACCTGGAGCACCTTCCTGACATGCTCAATGTGGGAGGACAGGTCCTTGGAAAACACCAGTATGTCATCAAGGTACACTACAAGAAAAACGCCCAGGTAATCCCTTAAAATTTCATTTATGAAATTCTGGAAGACAGCAGGAGCATTACACAACCCAAACGGCATGACGAGGTATTTGAAATGACCTTCGGGCGTGTTAAACGCAGTCTACCACTCATCCCCCTCTTTGATGCGGATAAGGTTATACGCCCCCCGTAGATCAGACTTAGAGAACCATTGGGCCCCCTGAACCTGATTAAAGAGATCAGGAATCAAAGGAAGGGGATACTGGTTCCTTACAGTGACCTTATTCAAGTTACGGTAGTCAATGCATGGCCTAAGACCACCATCCTTCTTCCCTACAAAGAAAAAGCCAGCACCTACCGGAGAAGTAGAGGGGCGAATGTAACCCTTGGCCAGGCATTCCTGGATATACTCTCTCATGGCTACACGTTCGGGACAAGAAAGATTAAATATCCTACCCTTAGGGAGCTTAGCTCCTGGTACCAATTCAATAGCGCAATCATATTCTCTATGAGGAGGTAACACTTCAGAGGCCTCCTTAGAGAAAACATCAGCGAAGTCCTGCACAAACTCAGGTAGCGTGTTCACCACCTCAGGGGGAGAAATAGAATTAACAGCAAAACATGACGTCAAGCATTCATTACCCCATTTGGTAAGCTCCCCAGTATTCCAGTCAAACGTGGGATTATGCAACTGCAACCAGGGAAGGCCTAAAACCAAATCGGACGATAATCCCTGCATCAACAGTACAGAGCACTGCTCCAAATGCATGGAGCCAACAAGGACTTCAAAAACAGGGGTATGCTGTGTAAATAACCATTAGCAAGAGGAGTGGAGTCGATACCCACTACCGGGACAGGTTTAGGCAAATCAATCAATGGCATAGCTAGAGACATAGCAAATTCCACAGACATGATATTAGTAGAAGAGCCTGAATCCACGAAGGCACTGCCGGTAGCAGACCTACCACCAAAAGAGACCTGAAAGGGAAGCAAGATTTTATTACGTTTCATATTTACGGGAAATACCTGTACGCCCAAGTGACCTCCCCGATGATCACTTAGGCGCGGAAGTTTTCCGGCTGCTTATTCTTACGCCTAGGACAGGTGTTCACTTGATGCTTGTCATCCCCACAATAGAAGCAGGGACCATTGTTCCTGCGGAACTCTCTACGTTGTCGGGGGGACACGGAGGCCCCGAGTTGCATAGGTACCTCTGAGTCTTCCGTGGAAGAGCGAAGCGACGGGACCTCGGGAGGCATCATGGGGGAGTCAGAGGGGAAAACACAAAAATGTTCAAGTTGTCGTTCCCTGAGACGTTGGTCAAGTCGTACCGCTAAAGCCGTAACCTGGTCTAGGGAGTCAGAAGATGGATAGCTAACTAGCAGGTCCTTCAGGGCGTTCGACAGACCCAACCTAAACTGGCACCTTAAGGCAGGGTCATTCCACCGAGAAGCTACGCACCACTTCCTAAAGTCAGAACAATACTGCTCAACAGGTCTCTTACCCTGACGTAAGGTCACCAGCTGACTCTCGGCAAAGGCAGTCCTGTCAGTCTCGTCATAAATGAGTCAGAGAGCAGAAAAGAAACGATCAACGGAGGAAAGTTCAGGGGCGTCAGGAGCCAAGGAGAAGGCCCACTCTTGGGGCCCTTCCTGGAGCCGGGACATAATTATACCCACCCGCTGGCTCTCAGAACCTGAGGAGTGAGGCTTTAAGCGAAAGTAAAGCCTACAACTCTCCCGAAAGGAGAGAAAAGTCCTCCGTCCCCTGAGAACCGATCAGGCAACTTGAGGTGGGGTTCAAGGAGTGAGGTGAGGGGCACTACCATGGTAGTGTCAGGCTGGTTGACCCTCTGAGCCAGGGCCTGGACCTGTAGGGAGAGACCCTGCATTTGCTGGGCCAGGGTCTCAAGGGGGTCCATAGTAGTGTCAGGGACCAGGGTAGACTAGGTAACGGGCTTGTGATTATGTAATGATAGGGGTAGGGAAACGGACAAGTGAGCCCTAATCTACCCGCCACTCTGTCCCTGCCTACTTGCAACGACCCGCCCTAGGCGACGGGGTACAACTGGGCGGCGGTCCCTACGCTCAGTAAGTGCACGAAACAGACAAGGGTACACAAAGCTAGGGAAATGGGGCAGTTGCCCACGGCAACACCGCGAGCAACAAGAGAAGTGAACGAGCCGAGTCAAACCAGGAGTGTACGAGGTACCAAACGCAGAGCAGAAGAGTAGTCAGTAAGCCAGGGTCAGTATGGAGCAGGATCAAGTAGTCAGGAGCTGTAGCTGGGCCAGGAAACCACACGAGAAGAATCACAAGCACTGGAGGAACAGGAAAGGCAGGTATAATTAGACAGAGGGCGGGAGCTAGCTGAGTCTGGCCAGGCTGCGATAGGCTCTCCCACTCCTAAGCCTGCCAGCCTGAGTGGTGGAAGCTGGAGTCAGTCTCAGACACATAGACTCAGGTGCCGACTGATTACCTATGGGCGTTAACCCCGCTGTGCCTGGCAGATCCTTTACATGCGTATATTTAGGTCTAAAAACAGTCCATATGAAAGAGGGAGAGGCCAATGCTATCAGGAGTACACCAGCACCTTACCTATCTCAGCAGTCCTGCAAGTCTGCATGCCATGTGTAGAACCCCAACGCGCGTTTTGCTATCAGTGCCGCTTGTTACTCTGAAGTGTCGGCTGTAACATACACCGTGAGCCCGTTCCATACTTCCCCTACCCGACTGTGGCGTATGGATACATTAAATGTCAGGAAGGGGTTAAGGCCTTTACTGGCTAGCCATGCAGTGGAGTACTTCGATTCATGCGATGGAGCAATGTCCTGCATAATAAACATGGTTTTCTAAGATGCAGACTTTTTCCTGTACCACTGCTTGATGAAAGTGTCTGCTAAAATATGGCAGTAGGTTTGGGAGTTGATTTTTAGTTCATCTTCAACATGATAAGGTCCAACTAGCTCATCTTTAATAATACCAGCCCATAGCAGTACCCCACCTCCACCTTGCTGGCGTCTGAGTCGAAGTGGGGCTCTGTGCCTGTTACTGATCCAGCCTCGGGTCCATCCATCTGGTCTGTCAAGAGTCACTCTCATCTCACCGGTCCATAAAACCTATCTTCAGATATTTCTTGGCCCAGTCTTGACGTTTCAACTTGTCTTGTTCAGCTTGTTCAGTGGTGGATGGGTTTCAGGCTTCCTTATCTTGGCCATGTCTCTGAGCACTGAACATCTTGTAATTCTGGGCACTCCAGGGAGGTTGCAGTTCTGGAATATGACAGGATGATGATGACAGCATATGACCGGAGGATAATGGGTTCCTGGTTGTTTCACGTTTGATTCTTCTCAAATCTTTGGCAATTAATTTACGTTTTTTTTTTCTCAACACGTTTCTTGCGATCCTGCTGACTATTTGCAACAAAATGTTTGATGATTCTGTGATCATGCCACAATATCTTAGAAATTTCAAGGGTGCTGCATCCCTCTGAAATTGTAACAATTTTTGACTTTTCAGAGTCAGTTAAGTTTCTTTTTTGGTCCATTTTGCCAGAGGAAAACAAGCTGTCTAATAATTCTTCACACCTTGATATAGGGTCTTGATCTCCTTAGGCCACATTACACAAATACACATCACCTGATATGCTTCAATCCAATAAGTAGTCAAGTTTATACAGTTTGGCGTATGCATAAAAATGATGATATGCCCAATAATTGCCTAATAATTGTGTATACTAGGAGTCCCTGCTTCCCCACGGAACTGCTGTTCCATACTGTATCATTTTGTCCAGTTCCATGGAGAAGCAGGGACAGAACTGGGCGCAGCTTCTCAGACGGGGCAGACCAGGCAGGTGACGAGGTGGAGCTTCCTCCTGCAGCATGGTGCAACTAAAGAGACTATTCTGTTAAAAAAACTGAATTATCAGAGGCCTTGAGGGCGAATTAATCAAATTAATTTGATTAGTCGCCCTGCCCTAAATCAAGTCTATGAGGAATCTGTAAAATCGGGACCTACGCGGATGCAAACCGGCCGTGGGAAATAAGCCCTTAGGAACAGGTTGGTCCACAGCTATTTCCAGCCTCAAGCAAAAGGAGGGAACATGGCTGCAGAGACAAGTTAAGAGATGCTTCTACTACAGGATGCTGCAACTACTGGAATCAATTCTTAAAATATGATGGATTTAGCCAAGGTTGTTTTCCGTCCAAGATTGTGGCACCTGTTGCAAACCAATGTTTACGGCAATAAGCAAAACCTTTGCCTTCTGCGCGCCAACTGTAAAGTAATAAAATTTATTATCCATAAAATGAATAAACTCTTCTTGCCACAAAAACCGACCATGATAATCATTCAAAAAATTGGTACACTTTAACTGTCTTTTTTTCGGGTAATCTGAACTCCATTGCATCAGAGTTAATAGTAATGCCAAGGAAATCTAAACATGTGACTGGACCCACTGTTTTCGCTAGGAGATCACCAGAATTATCTAAAATCTCACTAAATTTCTCTATAACCCGACCACAATCCGTACTGCCTATCCAAATATTGTTGGATACCTCCTATACCAGCCTCAAAATAAGAGCAGGACAAGCGGCATCCTATGGGTAAAGGGCAGCATAGAGTAGTGACAGAGACCCTGATTCCATCAATGTATTACTTTCAATGATCAGTAGTTTTTATAAAATTCACTTTTTGACCTGTAGCCAGTATTCATGAGCTGCGGCTAGCCCCGCCCTTCTGCCGATGATTGACAGCTTTCTCCCCACAGACAGTTTCTTCCCTATGCACAGTATGGGAAGAAAGCTGACAATCATTGTCAGGAGGTCACAGATAGCTGCAGCTCATGAATACTGGCTGCAGAAGATAATAGTGAGTTTTATCAAAACTACTGCTCATTGAAAGTAAGTAATACAGTTATTAAATCAGGGTCTGTGGCACTACTTTATGCTGCTCTCATGCCAACCTAGCATTGATCATAGTTAACAGTAAATGTCTAATAAAGAATCTAACCATGTGTTCAAAAGTGGCATAGGAGATCGATGGTTCTTATCAATATCAGCATTGAGTTATCCACCTTTTGGAAATGAGAAATGATGTGCAGTATAAGCCTGAAAGAGTCTAGATCTTTTTTTTTAGGGACCAGGCCAAGTGGTGAAATTTCGATATTATCAAAAGGAGCATGCAGAAAAGGAACTACCATTTTACCTTCATTAATTTCCTTAGCATTTTTGATTGACTAACTTCAAATCATGTCAGAACCTAAACAGCCAAATCCATTAAAAACAGGTATTCTGAAAACTTTCTCAAAACCATCAATTATGAAAAGGGTCATCTGTCTGTCCGGATAATCCTCTAGCCACGGATGCATTCTTTCCAGACTCATTGGCGTCAAGACTCTTAAGAAACAGTTCTCTAGCGAAGACGGCCTGACACAGTTGCTTTTTGAATACACTTAGACACCGGATGATTTCCTGTGCAGTAAGCACATTGATGCCGGCGTCGTGAATTGGTCACAGCTTTGCATGAACTATAATTATATGCACAGCATACACCTTTCTTAAAGTTTTGTATTCTTAGTTGTTTGTGGTCTCGCTTGGAACTTCTGTGGTAACATTAAAGGTGTTGTCCGAGATAAAATGACTGTGTAAATGCTTGTAATTTATTAATGTAAATACATTTACAATATACTTACATTTTCCAAAGTGGCCCATCTTCCAGATCCTGCCGTGGGATACCTGACGGATGATGTCACTCTCTGGCCGCTGTGTTGAACTTCAATTTTTTCCGGGTATACGACACGTCACTTGTGACGTGCCGTTTAAGGGCTGTTCTGCTGTACAGCCCGTAACGCGCATGTGCGGTCCCTGCTGTTCTCGCGGTCCCGCTGTTCTCGAGATAACAGCAGGGACCGCGCATGCGCATTATGGGCGGTACAACAGAATAGCCCATACACGGCACGTCACAAGTGACATGTCGTATACCCAGAAAATAATTGAAGATCAACACAGCGGCAGAGAGTGACGTCAAGTACCCCACGGCAGGATCTGGAAACGGGGCCACTTTGGAAAATGTAAGTATATTACAAATGTATTTAAATGAATAAATTACAAGCATTAACACATAGTCATTTTATCTTGGACAATCCCGTTAAGATCAGCCACAAGCCCTATTTGTCGCACCTTTTTTTCAGTCTTAGATGCACTGCTATTTTCTGGCGAACAGTTTCGTTGCACGGGAACAAAGCCTTTCCACTAAAGTTATGGTAAGTTTCCAATTCTATATCCAAATACCGGAACATTTATCAGGTCTGAGGTAACATAACTGGCCACTTCTGACTGGGGCATCCTTTCAATGTTAGGTCCTAATTTCTCCTGACCTTTTCTTGATCTGGCTCCACTGCTCCTATTACTGACTTGTCTCGCAGGGGAAGGTGAATAGGCTCTTCCCCTCCCTCTTGACCTTCTCCTCACGGAAACTACTGCAGTCTCCCCCTCAACTCCATCACAGACCTCTCTGCTCAGTCCTTCTCTGTGATGCTCTGCACAAAGGGAAGCTCCTGTATCTATTCTAGGCACTACTGCATAGTGACCAATCACTAATACCCAGCACCTGTTTCTATGCAACTGGTCCGCAACATAAGACAGTACAATTACTTTCCCCTTTCCTTCCTGCGCAGAGGAGCAGGATAGGAGGACATCACAGCCGCTGACCCCATGAATGTCCCCAACAAGGGGATGGGTCAGCGCCTGACTTTAAAAGGGTTATCTGGGACTAACAAGTAACAAACAAGTGACATTTATTTTTGTTTTATTTGCAATGAACACAGTAAGTGCTTGTTATTTACAATACTTAACAACTGACAAGTCTGTAAACATATACTGGAGCCAATTAGTGGACTGCGTTTACTGCCACTTCTATATATGTTTATATGGGAGTGTGCCCACAGACTCCTTTATTGCTCCAGATAGACAAATACAGGAGTGACTGTAGATGCATTTCTTGGAAACCAAACGGCAGTACAGGCCGGACCCGGGAGAAGGCGATAGGGGGAGGCCACCATGAGCAGGGATATAGGCAGGGAAGGAGTTAAGGGAGTTAGGAGGGGTGGTTAGGAGGTAGTGGGAGCGGAGCTTAGTGGGGCGAGGCTGGGTGTATTTAAGGGTGGGGAGAGAGGAAAGACGCCATTACTGAGCAGAACAGTGAAGCTTGTGCACTGTCTGCTGCATTGAGGATGGAGGCCCTACTTACTCAGCTCCGGGCGGCCGTGGCAGAACGAGGGATGGCGTGGCTGGCTGAAGGGCTGGGGCTATCCGGCCCGTTGTCGGCAGGTCCGAGCTCGGCAGTGAGCGGAAGTGGAGAGGAGCTGTTGAGGCCTTCTGCTCCAGTGGCAGGAGCAGTGGATGTGTCGGCTTGTGGATCCGGGGCTCCGGCGGTGACGTTATTTCCTCCTCGGCGGCGGCGGTCCCGTCGCACGAGGCCTCCGGAGTGCTTGAGCCCTGATGTCCTGCCGCGAGTGAGGCGCTGGGTAAGGAGCCCCTCAAGGGATCCTCCAGGCCGGGCTCCCCGCTCTGCTGCCAGGAGCAGGACAGCCCGGTTTGAGAAGAATCCTGTTAGCCGGCCTGGCTCAGGGGAGGTGGGGGGGCAGGCTCCCTTGCATCTGGGACCGCCCTCTGCCTCCAGTCGTCGGGATCCTGGATTTGCGGTGGGCCGTGCTGGCGATGATCCAGTCGGGCGGCCCGCCTGTCTTCTGGATGAAGGACCGGTTTCCAGACGTGTGCCACGGTTGGTGGTGACACGGCGGGCAGGTGGGCGGCTACCTGCGGGCCACGGGATGGACGAGGCCCCCAACCGTCGGGCAGAGAGGCCCAGTTCGTCCGCGCTAGTCCAGAGCACTTCCATGGAGAGTGGGGAGTGTCGGTTGTGTGGCGCTTGTCCGGGTGCGGCCGGTCCGGATGAAGCTGCCGACTGGGAGGTCGGTGGACAGGATTGAAGTCTGGATGAATCCTTCGCCCCGGCTGGTGAGGACACAGCACCTACGCAGCCCGGTGAGTTGATATCCCCTACATTTTCATTGCCTGCTATATTTCGGTCCCCGGGGGTGGGGGGTGGGTTTCCACTTGCGCCGACAGGGTTGCCGGGGTGTAGCGAGGGGTCGTTCTGGTGGTGGGGTGTGTGATGGGGTGAGATTCGTGAATTGTTGGGTTGTGTGTGGGAGCTGTTGGTGCGCTACAGGGGGGTCGTTGGGGTCCCCTTCTCCTGTTTCGGCGTGGGTGCCGCCATCGGTTGGGCCTGCAGTGGGGGATAGTACGTCGAGCGGTACTGGGAGTGTGGCTAGGGAAGCGGGTGTGGAAGTGTCGGTGCAGACGGAGACGGATGGGGCGGTTGATGAGGTGCGGTTGGATTATAAAGCGAAAGGTGAAGTGTATGTCTGCTTTGAGGGCCCGTGAGGTGCGCATCTGAGGCCTGAAGTCAGGGAAAAAATATGGAAGGACGAATACGTCTAAATTTTTTCATTGTTGCCGTTAGAAAAGTTCAACTTAGATAAAGGAAAATGGTTGGAAAGTGAAAAGGAGAAGGAGGAGAAATGACGCTATCGCTTGATTCCCCAAACTTTTGTTAATTGGTTGCAGGCGTTTGCGATTTTGGCAAGTGTGATAGGTCAGAAGACGCCGGAGCATTGTTCCGGGCTTTTTTGTTATATGGATGCTATCGGGGAAGGTCATCGAGCTTACGGCGGGCAGACATGGCTGTGCTATGATGAGCAGCTGCGGCAGCACAAAGCTGTGCGGCTTGACATTAGATGGGATAATAAGGATATAGGGTTGTGGTTGCGGGTCGTGGCTCCGGTGCGTTATGGCCAGTCCTATCCTGCGGGTGGGGCCGGTTCAACCTTCTAGTGGGGGGGTCAGGTGGGGCTGAGGGAAACCCGGGTTATGCTGGCAGTTTAATGAGGGCCAGTGTAAGTTCGGACAGGGTTGTAAGTTTAAACATAGCTGTTCCTCCTGCGGCGGGACTTCCCATGGGTCTGCGAAGTGTTTTTGGAAAGGTAAGGGACGGGGGGCAGGTGGCGTTATTCAAGGGCCTGACTCCGGCGAAGTGGGAAGAAATGGAGCCTTTCCTAAATAGATTCCCTGATAGAGTGCGGGCGATTTTGTTGTTAAATCGTTTTCGGGTTGGTCTCCGTATCCCTGCCCCCTCTCATAAGGTTCCGTTTTCCTTGTGTAATCTGCGTTCAGCGTTGCAGTATGCCGGGGTGGTTTGGGATAAGTTGCGGAAGGAGGTTGAGTTGGCAGTTCCATTTGTGGATTGCCCTTTGTCGGATTTAGTGGTATCACTGCTCGGGGTGGTGCCCAAGAAGGAGCCGAATAAATTTCGGCTCATACATCATTTGTCTTATCCGCGGGGACGGTCGGTTAACGATGGGATCTCTCATGAACTATGGCTTTTCGCCTCCTCCTGGTACATTCTGATAGCATAATGCTGTTAGGGTGTTATTGGGACGGGGCTTTTTTTGCGGATCGCTGCCTCCCGATGGGTTGTTCGATTTACTGTGCATAGTTTGAGGCCTTTAGTCCCATCCTGGAGTGGGTTGTCTGTGATGTGGTGGGCATCTCGTCGGTCATACACTACTTAGAGGATTTCCTATGTGTTGGTCCGGTGGGTTCCTCGGTTTGTTCTAATTTGCTGAGCACGATTGAGTGGGTGGTGAGGAGGTTCGGTGGACATCTGGTCCTGGACAAAACAGAGGGGCCTAGCTCCTGTCTGGTATTTTTGGGAATCACAATTGATTCCTTGAGGCTGGAGTGCCGGCTTCCTAGGGATAAGCTTGAGGCTTTGCGGGCGGAGGTGGATCGGGCCAGGCATTTGCGAAAGATCTCCTTGCGGGCGTTGCCGTCCTTGTTAGGCAAACTCAATTTTGTTTGTCGGATTATGCCCATTGGTCGGATTTTTAGTATACGACTGTCAGGAGCGACGGCCGGGGTGACGGCCCCACATCATTTTATTCGGCTGAATAAAGAGCTCAGGGCGGATTTGGCGGTTTGGTTTGAGTTTTTGAATAAGTACAATGGGATGTCCTTTATTATGTCCCCAGTGGTGAACAGTGTTGATTGGGAGTTATTTACAGATGCGGCAGGGGGCGTGTGTTTTGGTGCTTACTGCAAGGGGCAGTGGTGCGCTGCTCGCTGGCCGCACAAGTGGGTGGATTTGGGATTGGTGAAGAACCTTGCTTTCCTTGAACTCTTTCCTATTCTGGTTGCGGTGGAGATTTGGAGTGAGAGGTTTCGGGATAGCAAGCTCTGTTTTCATTGTGAAAATTTGGGGGTGGTGGTGGCCATTAACAATGTGTCGGCTTCTTCCCCCTGGTCGTCCGGCTGTTGAGACACTTAGTGTTACGTTGCCTGTCCCTGAAAGCGTGGACAGTTGCAGTTAATGTGTCAGGGGTCCAGAATGACATCGCGAATTCTCTTTCTTGCTTGCAGTGGGATCGTTTTCGCTTTTTAGCTCCGGAGGCGGATTCGGAAAGGGATCTCTCACCCCGAGTGGCTGTGGGGGCTGGGTTACGAGCCGCTGGAGGATTGATTCGGTCTTCTCTTGCACCTGGGACTTGGTCTGCTTAGGACTCTGCGTGGCGGGATTGGGAAGGTTGGCTGGCGTCTCTGGATCGTGTAAGGACGGATGACGATCGCGTGGTAGCGCTGCTGGTTTTTCTGGGACAGGTTTCTATCGCGGTCTGGTCCAAGGTTAGTCGTTTTGTGGTAGTCCTGGCCTTTGGTTTTTAGCTCTGGGGGTGCAGGGATATTACAAAAAGTTTTTGGGTTGGCCAGGCCTTGAAGGGTTATAGGAAGGGGAGAGTGTTACCTGATCGTCGACGCCCTGTATCTTTCGTGTTATTGGAACAGTTGTGGGGGGTGTTGGTGGATGTTTGTTTTTCTGAGTTTGAGGTGACCTTGTATAGATTGGCGTTCTCGTGGGAGTTTTTTGGGGCCCTGAGGTTGGGGGAGCTGGTGGCGCCTAGCACTAAGAGGGCTGGGGGGTTGCGGATGGAGGATGTAGTACTGGCAGACAGGAGTGTGGAGTTCTGGATCCGGCATTCTAAGACGGAACAGGGTGGACGCAGTAAGCGCGTGGTGCTAGGGGCAGCGGCGGGGGCCAGGATGTACCCGGTCGCATGCTTTGTGGGTTATAAGGATGTTTGGCCGGTTGTGAGTGGGCAACAGTTGTGTCATGTGGATGTGTCCTTTCTGTCCCGTTACCAGTATACTTGGGTTTTGCGTAGGTGCCTTGGGCATTTGGGGTTGGATGTGTCCTTGTTTTCCCCCCATTTCTTTCGTATTGGGGGGCCGACGGAGGCGGTGTTGGGGGCGGACGTGGTAAAGCGGATAGGTCGGTGGGATTCCCGCCGGTTTCAGATATATGTGCGCTCACAGTTTTTATGATGATTATGTGTGTGCTGGTCTTCACCCCCCATTTTTTTCCCCTCCTTTTCTTCCTCTTTCAATTCATATGGTTCCTTTTATTGCATTTCTGCTTTTATCATCTTAGGTCTCCCTTGCTGGTTGGTGTGGATTGTCGGGCTTTCTTACGTGCATTGGGGTGCTGAGCTGGCCGATGTTCGTCCGGACGGGTGGCAGTTGGGTTTTCGGCGGGAGGCGGTATTGGTTCGGTGGCTGGGGAGTAGAGGGATGGTGTGCAGTCGGGTGTTGCCTGATGTCCATAGGTTTGCCCAGATGGATAGAGCCCCTGATGTTCTAGTTTTGCACATGGGGTGTAATTATTTGGGTAGTCGTCCTTTTCAGGAATTGATTAGGGACATTATGTATGATCTACTTAGGTTGTGGTCCAGTTTCCCGGGGGTTCGGTTGGTTTGGTCTGAAATTGTACCACGTAAGGCATGGCGGCATGCTAGGTCTGTGGTGCGTTTAAATAAGGCCCGGGTAAAGGTCAATAGGGCGGTTTCGGGGTTTGTAGTGAGGAACGGGGGCATCTTCGTGCGTCATTACGACTTTGAAGATGGCCAAGGTAATTTTTGGTTGGGTAATGGTGTGCACCTGACTGCTGTGGGGATTGACCTTTGGACTCTGCACCTGCAGGAGGGGATTGAGCGGGTGGGGGCTCTCATGCTTAACGTATGTTCCTGTGGCGGATTGAGGGTCCTTGGAGTTGGTGGCAAATTGCTGAGGGGGGGATTCATCGGGGGTATGGTCCCATCCTAATTTATTATGGTTCTGTGGTCTGGTCAATTTGGGCTCCTGCCGGGTGGTGTCCCGGGGAGTGGTTGCAGTTTAGGTCAGCCAACTGCAGGTATGACGGTGCCCCTGAGCCTGTAGGGTGACGGCTGGGAGTAAAATACGATGCAGGTTGGCTGTTTTTGTTGACAGACTTTTGTAGCTCCAAGGACTCCCTTTCCATTGTTATGTTTATATGTAAATTGTTGTTTCCATTATGTTTGTTTGTAAATAAAATTGCTGCTGTGGCCAAATTTTATCCAACCCAAGTTGTCAGTGTTTTTCCTTTTAGGCGAAGGGTGGAGGAAGGTGGAATGGCCACTAAAAGGGGGTGAGGTAGTAGGCATAATAACATTACTCTGAGAGTGAACGCACTCTATAGTCCCCTTATCATGTAGTATATTACAAAGTGTAAAACTCCTAGTGTGCTTATGGAGCCTGTAAGGCAGCACACAGAGTCCCTGTAGCTCATTCACACTGTATTATGGAGACATTCTCCCCTAGAAACAATACACAGTAATACCGCATCTGCTGAATGTTTGGGGTGAGTGGTGTATATAGACTCTGGTAGGTATGTAGGCTCTGTTCACATCACGTCTGAGCAACGCGCCGGAGCTGTATGTCGGGAGTATTTTCCAACATATGCCACTGACGTAAGGCTCTGACGTATGCCTCCGTAAGACTGCCCACTTGTCAATTTATTAATAATTTAGCATATATCGGCTGATTGCAGACGAACCAAGGTACATGCAAACACGAAGTGAACGGCGCTGGAATTAGAGGAACGGCTGCAGGTATGGCCACAGACGAACATTTCTTGGGACATTACAGGTCGTCTTTAAAGTGTTTACACACAGTGCAGTTTAACCCCTCAGTGACCAGCCTACTTTAGGCCTTAATGACCAAGCTATTTTTTTTAAGTTTTTACATTGTCTCATTCAAAGAGCTATAACTTTTTTATTTTTGCGTCGACATAACTTTATAAGGTCTTGTTTTTTGCAGGACAAGTTGTATGTTTTAATAGTACCATTTTGGGGTACATTTATTGATTAACTTTTTTGGGGGGAATAGAAAGAAAACCACAATTTTGCCACTCTTTTCGCATTACTTTCAAATTTTATACAATACAAAATAATTGTTAATCAATTACTTATTTTAACTAATATAATAATACTACATTACTATAATAATGCTACATTATTATAACAATACGACATTACTATAACAGTACTGTTACTACAATAATGCTACATTACTATAATGCTACATTACTATAACAATGCTACATTACTATAACAATACTACATTGCTATAATAAAACTACATTACTATAACAATACTACATTACTATAATAATACTAGACTACTATAATACTACATTAGAATAAGAGTACCACATTACTATAATAATACTACTATAATAATGCTACATTACTTTTACAATACTACATTACTATAATAATACAACATTACATTACTATAACAATACTACACTACTATAATACTACATTAGAATAACAGTACCACATTACTATAATACTACATTGCTATAATAATACTACATTACTATAATAATGCTACATTACTATAACAATACTACATTACTATAATAAAACTACACTACTATAATAATACTACACTACTATAACAATACTACATTACTATAATAATACCGCTAGGTTTAAACTTAACAGAGTTTTCTCCACATGCTTATTTTAACAATCCGGTTTAAGTGACGCTAAATGCAGTCCGGCAGCTCAATTGGCAGCATTTGGCAGACACACGAATGTCAAGATTGGTCAGCCCCTTTTTAGATAGTGCCACATTGCCCTCTGTAGATACTGCCACAGTGCCCCCTATAGATACTGTCACACACCCACCCGTAGATAATGCCACAGTGCACTCTGTAGATGCTGCCACAGTGCCCTCTGTAGAGGCTGCCACAATGCCCTCTGTAGATGCTGCCACAGTGCCCTCTGTAGATGCTGCCACAATGCCCTCTGTAGATGCTGCCACAGTGCCCTCTGTAGATGCTGCCACAGTGCCCTCTGTGGATAGTGCCACACACACCGCCAGTAGATAGCTCCATTGGGGCTTCCTCTAGGATTTCCCGACGCTTTGGCCGGGGATTCCTCTGATGGAGGTGCCCCTGTCAGTGGATCCTCCTGGACGAGAATGTGATGTCAGGGGAAACCCCAGAGCCGGTGTCCCAGAGCAGAGCACTAGTATAGGCTCTTTAAGGGTCCAGCTCAGGCTAAGATTCTTAGCTTTAAGACCTAAATCGCAGCTCTAGCTGCTATCTAGCCTGTTAGAGCAGATTGAAATGGGAGCTGAATATATTTGCAGCTCTAACTTCAGCCTGTGTTGAGGAGAGGGGGCAACCAACGACAAGCAAGCAGCGTGCTGCAAGAGGAGAAGAATATGTAATCCTCCTTTCCCTGTATGGCTGTAGATGACTCCAGGGGGGCGGGTAACATGAACTCTTATTCATGTTATCAACCCTCCCCCTTATTAATCAGAGAGCATACTTGCTCTCTGTCACATATGGGGGAACTCTTTTTGAGAGAAAGAATAGAAAGATGAGAAGTAGTTCATCTAATTACCCATCTGTGCCTCTTTAGTAGTCAATCTGGGCGTTTACCAGGATCGGATCGTGGCGTCAAATAAGTCGCACCAAAATTCAGTGAAAAAGGTTGTGTGTATAAATTAATAAGTTGTGTTTTATACAAGTTATGCTATGCACTCGGTGACATCTGTGACTCTGTGACTTATTGTCTTCACCACATCAAGCAGTGTTACAACAAAAACATACAAAATAAACCCTAGGCCGTCCAGCCTCTTACTAACACATTCAGTGTCCCTCACTACGAGACACTGAGCCTTGTGCCCAGCACCTCACAACATAGGCAGCTTTACCTTACACGTTGGTGCCTCACAGGCTAGCATGCCCGTCTTCCCCAGACTGAGAGCCCCTTAGGCTGGATTCACACGAGGTCATTACGTCTGTAATTGACGGACGTATTTCGGCCGCAAGTCCCGGACCGAACACAGTGCAGGGAGCCGGGCTCCTAGCATCATACTTATGTACGATGCTAGGAGTCCCTGCCTCGCTTCCGGACAACTGTCCCGTACTGTAATCATGTTTTCAGTACGGGACAGTTGTCCGGCAGCGAGGCAGGGACTCCTAGCATTGTACATAAGTATGATGCTAGGAGCCCAGCTCCCTGCACTGTGTTCGGTCCGGAACTTGCGGCCGAAATACGTCCGTCAATTACGGACGTAATGACCTCGTGTGAATCCAGCCTTACACGTTGGTGACTGTCACAGGCTAGCATGCCTGTCTTCCCCAGACTGAGAGCCCTGTGTGAACTGCACACACCTGAATTAAAGAGCCGTCTCAGGTGAAGCCTAACTAAGCTCAGCAGACAGCCCAAGACATGGACTGTCTGTATGGAGTGGAAGCCGCCTTTCTTCACACTCCAGCAAACCAGGCCCTATTCCAGGTTTTACTCCCAAGCAACAGCAGAGAAAACCCTCTCTGTGTTACATTTTCCATGGTTGCTTGAAACTCGACAGTTTCTGCACTGTCCAGTAGCTGCACTACGACAGCTCTCAAAAAAATGTAGATTTTGGTAGAATAGCATCTGTTTGCCATGTGTAGTATATATTTTTAACACATTTGTGGATGATGGCCAAATATTGCATGGCCGCTGTTTTAACATTTTTGAGAGCACAAGTTCTTGTTGATGTAGATCATTGTGCTATATATTAAATTTGCACACCTTGTTGCATTATTTTTACATTGTTTTTACGTAGACCTCTACTTGTATGAGTTTTAGGAGCAAAAGTATGTTTTCATTTTATTTTTTTTACTGATTCCCGTTGTTAGGTATGTGAAGATAGACATGGCTGCTAACAGCCAGGTTGTCTACCCTCAGGAAATATATAGTGTTTGGGGCACTCACTTTTAAGGTGTGTAATGCCCGTATATATGTTGTTCCTTTTTTTTTTATTTCCAGCTTAAAACCACATTTTTGGTCTCTTCAATTCTGGCGATTTTATGCAAATATGTGCATGTAAACATAGACATAATGTAAAGGATCTGTCAGGTACAGCTTCTGTGTCAACGACCATAGGTAATCAGTCTGCACCTGCTTCTATGTCTGTGAGAGTGACTCTATCTTCCACCACTCAGGATGGCAGGCTTAGGAGTGGGAGAGCCTATCGCAGCCTGGCCAGACAGAGCTAGCTCCCGCTACTCCTAAGCCTGCCATCCTGAGTGGTGGAAGATGGAGTCAGTCTCACAGACATAGAAGCAGGTGCAGACTGATTACCTATGGGCGTTGACACAGAAGCTGTACCTGGCAGATCCTTTACACATAAGTGATATATATGAACTTTGCACATATTAAATGTTTTCTTTTTTTTTTAAATAATTTTTTGGTGACTTTTAACTACAAATATACATTTTTATGCATTTTTTTTAACAAAAATTACACTTTGACACAAAATTGCATGACGGTGCCTGTGTGTAATTTTGTATCCAGAGTACCATTTTGACAATGTGCCTGCTGTCTACTTTTAGAGAACATATAGGTATGTGGGTTTAGTTTGATTTTATTTATTTTTTTGCAAATTAGGTTTTATTTGTACATGTCAAAATGTGAAAATTGCCCTCACTACCAAACTTGCAAAATTTCCAAAAACCTTTGGCAGAGAAAGGGTTTTTACTACACAAAACTGTGCTGTATGAAGAAAGCTAAGGGGCGATAATACTATGTGAAGCTAATATAGAGTTCTATGGAGATTTTTAAAGCGAAAGAATTGCTGTTATATAATAAAATTTCCCTATGTCTAAGGCCTGTTCACATATGTCCGTTGCCCCATCAGTTTCCCTCCGGTGTGTTGCCGGAAAGCCGGAGGGAAACTGATGCTAGAACGGATCCCATAGCTTTGTATGGGTTCTGTTCTGGCTTATGGGACATACGTTGTTCCACCGTACGGCGCCGGCAGCGTTTTTGGGTCCGGCTGCCAGGAAGGTCAGGCGTTGTATTCTATCTAATCCATTGTTAGCCGGATGAATGCCGGGTGCTGCCGCATCCACCTTAATGCATCACCCGACGTGGGAATCCCTGGCCAGAGCATTGTCGACGCTCTGGATGGGGAGCAGGAGCTGCCACCCACGCCCCACCTGTAGATAGCTCCACCCATGCCCCCCCTGTAGATAGCACCGCCTCCATGTATATATCGCCATCCCCACAGATAGTGCCACTGTAGCTCCCTCTGGACTCTGCTAGACGTGGATATGGACTCTATCATCTCATCATATCAGCAGATGCCATGGAAATAATCAGCGCTCTTTACTATAGGAGGCGCCCTGCTAGAGACTTGACCCTGGGGTTGTATTGTACAGCTGTGTGGGCTGCCTGCACAGAGAGGCCCCCAGGCTGCCTGCCCCTTTAAATAAACTGTTTCCTATAATGAAAATATCATCATCATCATCCACAAATATTATTGCATGTTTCATGGCCCTTGTGTCTAGAACCAATGGAGCCTGGATTGTGCTGACAGCGCAGGCAGGAATCTCATTATGGGTCTCTAGAGAGATCACCCCCAGGGCCGGATTTAAGGGGTGGCAAACTGGGCAATTTCCCAGGGACCCCGTCTTCTAAGAGGTGCACTACGGACGGGACCCCCTGGAAGCAACCAGAATTTATCATTGACCTTCAACCTGCTCTAAAATGAACCCCTTCACTGACTTAAACTAGGGAGTTTACAATTAAGCATTTAATTCAGGGCTGGCATGGATGGCACTATCTACAGGGCGGGCACTGGGGATTCCGCTTCTGGAGGAGCCCCTGACGTCACTGTCCATATGGACAGTGATGTCTGGGCTCCTCTTGCACCGCAATCCCAGGCTAGAGTTTTTAGACCCTAGACTACCTTTTTGGTAGACCATTGTGGTAAAAACTCATGTTAAAAATGGATGGTAAAAACTGATGACAACTAACGACAACTGATGGTTTTGTAGTAAAAATTGTGAAAAAGCCTGTCAGTAACTGAGGGTAATTTCACACTAGCGTTAGTATATGTTTACCTCTCTTCCTCTAATCGAAAGATTAAACGGAAAGCAACGGTTCTGTTAGAATTACCATTTATTTCAATGGTAATTCTTTTGTTTCAGTTGCTTTCCGTTTTTCTCCATTCGCTAGGTTTCGGTTTTTTTTTGATGGAAGCAAAAGTGAAGTCTGCAGAACTTTTGTTTACATGAAAAAAACGGAAACCTAGTGAATGGAAACAAACAGAAAGCAACTGAAACAAAAGAATTACCATTGAAATCAATAGTAATTCTAACGGAACCATTCCTTTCCATTTAATCTTTCGATCCTCTGTTCCTCTGACGGAAGAGAGGTAAACGTATGCTAACTCTAGTGTGAATTTAGCCTGATACATTTTTGCATCACTTTTTGCATCAGTTGTAATCTGAGATTAAAAGAGAGATAACAAAAACAAACTGATGCTGATACAACTGATATATGTGAACGCAGAGTAAAAGAGCTTTTTTTTTTAAGTCATACAATTAAATATCTTTTAATAATAGAACACTGACACATAATCTTGACAGGAAAGCAGCAGCTACCTGAGAAAGTGAATGGCAGAGTCCTGACTCAGTGATTTTAAAGCAACAATAATACACAGATAGCAGCACTTTTGTATCCGTGACCTACAGCAATGTTAAAATATGACAGCAGTTTTATCATTAATGACTATAAAAAAGACTTGCGATGCAAATCTCAGCTACAACAAGCAGGAAAAGCCCCCAGAATCTCCAGGAGTGAATTATTGGGGGGAGGGGAGGTTGTTGGCAGGGGCACTAACAACATTTGCTGTTCATACTCTGCTATGAGGATATAATTTACTCACAATTGTCTGTCTTGTGTTTTCATACAAAACTTGTTATTTTATGTTAAAGTTTAGGTTATAATTAATTAGTTTTACACTATAGTAGTATTTAGTATAGTACAGTAATGTACAGTAGTATTAGTTTACAGTAGCGTATAGTTTACAGCTGTTACATTAAAAGGGGGTTTCCAGTCCCTAAAAATTGATGGCCTATCCTCAGGTGCTTGAAATAATTGTCTTCTGTTAATCATGGTTACCTCCAAGGAAACACGTACAGTCATCAATGCTTTGTATCAAAAGGGCTTTACAGGCAAGGGCATTGCTGCTTGTAAGATTATCCCTACATCAACGATTTATGAGATCATCAGGAACTTCAAAGATAGAGGCTGTGAGGAAGGCTTCAGGGCACCCAAGAAAGTCCAGCAAGTGCCAGGACCATCTCCTAAAGAGGATTCAGCTATGGGATCGGTTCAACACCAGGCATGTATTAGTATATCTGCACGCACAGTGAGGCAAATGCTTTTGGAGGCTGACCTGGTGTCGAGAAGGGCAGGAAAGAAACCACTTCTCTCCAAGAAAAACATCAAGGAAACACTGACATTCTGCAGGAAGTACATGGACTGGACTGCAGAGGACTGGGGTAAAGTTATTTTCCTTGATATAACCCTCTTCAGACTGTTTGGGACATCTGGAAGAATGGTTGTCTGGAGAAGAAAAAGGTAAGCGCTACCATGAGTCCTGTGTCATGCCAACAGTAAAGCATTCTTAGACCATTCTTGTTTGGGGTTGCTTTTCATCCAAAGGAGTGGGCTCACTCACAATTTTGCCTAAGAACACATCCATGAATAAAGAATGGTATCTAAACATCCTCCAAAAGCAACTTCTCCCAACGAACCAGGAGCAATTTGGGGATGAACAATGCTTTTTCCAGCATGATGTCACAAGGCAAAAGTAATAACTAAGTGGCTCGGTGAACAAAACATTACAATTTTGGGTCTGTGGCCAGAAAACTCCCCAGATCTCAATCCCATTGAGAACCTGTGGTCAATCTTTAACCCTTTCCCATCACAACCATTTTTTGGATTTTCGTTTTCATTTTTTCCTCCCCACCTTCCAAAAGCCAAAACGTTTTTATTTTTCCAAAAGGGGAGTCCCCGCTACTGCTAGCATCACATAACGACCATCACATGGATTGCTTTTTCTCAAAAAAGGCAGTTAAAAACTGATCCATTGAGTTCTATAAGGACCGTCGGGCCGTGAAAACTTTTTTGACAGCTAGTATTCACTCTCTGTTTAAATAAAGGCTGTGTGAATACACCCATAGAACTTCATTGTTCTGACGCACGTTAAAAAGACGTTTTCCACGGTCGTGTGAATATAGCCTTATATTGTGGTAAGTGCTGTGTATTTTGTGCCAAAACATGATTGGATTCTGTCATAGCAGAGCAGAAAAAGCTTTGGCAGGATTAGATCAAATCCCACAGTTGGCACAAAATATACATCTCTCATACCAGCCACTAGTATGAAATGTTAAACTTTATTAATAAAGGTTGAAGGGGTTATCTCATGAATCATTTTCAGACCAAAAGTCCAGAAATGCTGTTAATAGCGGTTTTAAAATAATTAGCATTATTTTTTTTAGCATATAAAAATACCTTTGTTTGCTTTTGTGTCCACCTTGGCGCTGCTGCTAATCTGTACTGTTGATGGAGAGGCTTTGAGCTGAATCATTTCCTTCCCTATCTGGCAACTGACAGCATAGTCCCATCTTACTTTCCCTGCAGATAGGTAACATGGCATCTAGAGTAGTGAAGGCAGTGGAGGATCATCATAAGGGTGGATATACATTACCTACAGCCGGGATGTGATGTGTATTCAGAATCCTGACCACTTGTGTAGCGTCTCTGTGAGATTTAAAGCAAGGCAAACGGAATCTCGTTTGAAATGACAGGTTACATCGCAATCTCGCGAGATTACGCTTGCCGTGCTGTAAATATCACAGAGACGCTACAGAAGTGGTCAGGATTCTGTATACATATCACGTCCTGGCTGGAGGTAATGTATATCCACCCTTATGATGATCCTCCACTGCCTTCACTACTCTAGATGCCATGCTACCTATCTGCAGGGAAAGTAAGTTGGGACTATGCTGTCAGTTGCCAGATAGGGAAGGAAATGTATATTCATTGTCATGACACTGCAGTAATGTTATAGTGTGTTTATGTGGCTGCACATAGCGATATAGCTATATCGCTATCTGCAGTGTAACTGAATGGAGAGAAGTGTATGACGCTGATTGGTCACTAAATGGTCAGCGTCATACACTTCTCTCCACAACGCCCACTTGGCCATATAGTAAAACACGCCCAGTTGTCCATTGAGAAACTCATTAGCATAAAGCTAATATAGGTCATAACTCCGTCAAAAATGATCGTTTTCCTAAATAAAAAAACACTGCTGTAATCTACATTACAGCGCCGATCACATCATGTACAATATAGGCCACTTATAATGTGGTGACAGAGCCTCTTTAAGGGCTATGTACACCTATTTTTACATATATATATATATATATATATACATACATATATATATACACTACCGTTCAAAAGTTTAGGGTCACTTAGAAATTTCCTTATTTTTGAAAGAAATGCACAGTTTTTTTTAATGAAGATAACATTAAATTAATCAGAAATACACTCTATACATTGTTAATGTGGTAAATGACTATTCTAGCTGCAAACGTCTGGTTTTTAATGCAATATCTACATAGGTTTATGGAGGCCCATTTCCAGTAACCATTACTACAGTGTTCTAATGGTACATTGTGTTTGCTAACTGTGTTAGAAGGCTAATGGATGATTAGGAAACAATTGAAAACCCTTGTGCAATTATGTTAGCACCGCTGTAAACAGTTTTGCTGTTTAGAGGAGCTATAAAACTGACCTTCCTTTGAGCTAGTTGAGAATCTGGAGCATTACATTTGTGGGTTCGATTAAACTCTCCAAATTGCTAGAAAAAGAGAGCTTTCATGTGAAACTCGACAGTCTATTCTTGTTCTTAGAAATGAAGGCTATTCCATGCGAGAAATTGCAAAGAAACTGAAGATTTCCTACAACGGTGTATACTACTCCCTTCAGAGGACAGCACAAACAGGCTCTAACCCAGACATGGGCAAACTACGGCCCGCGGGCCACATACGGCCCGTTAGGCTTTTTAATCCGGCCCGCCGAACTTGTCCAAATCATAGTAAAAACCTCCTTTTTTTTTCCCCTTTCCCTGCAATGCCCACGTTTTCCCAATAGATGGCACACTCAAAACACATTGACCGTTGTCCTTAACGCCGAAGGACGGATATATCCGTCCTCAGCAGCTGCTAGTTCGCGCAGGAGGACGGATATATCCGTCCTGTGATGGCGCGGGTACTGCCAGTGTACCCACGCGATCAGCGGCAGGAGCACGGCTGTTATACACAGCCTGGCTCCTGCTGCAACTGCCGGAATCGAAGCGCGCTCCGATTCCGGCAGTTTAACCCATTAAATGCCGCTGTCAATAGTGACAGCGGCATCTAATGTGTTTGACAGAGGGAGGGAGCTCCCTCTGTCACCCGATCGGCGCCCCCGCAAACAAATCGCGGGTCGTCGTCGGGTTTCCATGACAGCCGGGGGTCTAACAAAGACCCCCAGGTCTGTCTTCCGCAACTGCCTGTTTGGCGATGCCGGAGGCATGACCTAACAGGTTGCCTGTCAGTTTTACACTGACAGGCAATAATGCTTTGGTATACTAAGTATACCAAAGCATTATATATGCGATCGGCACATCGCATAGTGAAGTCCCCTGGTGGGACTTAAAAAAAAAATGTCAATCAGTTAAATAAAGTTTGTTGAAAAAAAATAAAATAATTACAGTCAAAATCAAATAAAACTACTTTTTTTGCCCAAAAAGTGGTTTTATTCAGTAAAAGTGTCAAAACAAATAACACATACACATATATGGTATCCCCGCGATCGTAACAACTTGACCAATAAAATGAACACATTAATGAAACCGCCGGATGTACGGCGTCCAAAAAACCCGCAAAAAACAACGGCAAAATTCTCTCTTTTCTCCCATTCCCCCCATAAAAAATAAAATAAAAGTTAATCTATAAGTCCTATGTACCCCAAAATAGTACTAATGAAAACTACGCATTGGCCCGCAAAAATCAAGCCCACATACGGTCACATCGACGGAAAAATAAAAAAATGATGGCTCTTGGAACGCGGCGATGCAAAAACAAGTAATTTTTTTCTAAAAGGGTTTTTATTGTGCAAACATAGGAAAACATATAAAACCTTTACATATTTGGTATCCTCGTAATCGTGCCGACCCGTAGAATAAAGGTAACATGTTATTTATGCTGCATAGTAAAGGGCATAAATTTATAACGTGAAAATTAATGCTGGAATAGCTGCTTATTTTCAATTCTCTCCTAAAATAAAGTTAATATAAGTTAATCAATATATTGTAAGCATCTAAAAATGGTGCAATTACAAAATACAACTCGTCCCGCAAAAAACAAGCCCTTATACGGCTATGTCGACGTAATAAAAAAAAAGTTACGACTCTTGGAATGCGACCATGAAAAAACAAAAAAAAAATCCTTGGTCATTAACGTGCAAAATGGCCCGGTCATTAAGGGGTTAATGTGGCGCGTATTTCTCTTTATTTCACTTTCATTTTCACTTCGTTTCACGTCACCATTAAGCCCTTCGGTTTTCAAAGAGTACAATATCAGCCGTCACTTTGCCACGAAGCATGCAAACTATGCTAGCAAGCAGTCAACACAAGAACGGGCGGCTACTGCTCAGAGGTTGGCAGCTAATTTACAGAGTCAACAGAACTTTTTTCTTGATAAATCACAGTGCGTATGTTATTTTAATCTATTTACATTTCCTCCTCCCAGTATCTGCGAAATAGTATGTAAATGCCATATCTTGCATATTCCTTGAGACAAATTTATTAACTGATAAGGGCTATTTTTCACATTTGAAAGACAGTTAATAAATTGGGTTGTAGTGTTCTTACTGTGCTATGAGGTTTGCACACACTACATTTAATGCTTTAGTATATCCGGCCCAAACACTCCCTCCAAATGCTCCTGGCCCGGCCCCTCTGTCAAATTTTAGAACCCATTGTGGCCCGCGAGTCAAAAAGTTTGCCCACCCCTGCTCTAACCAGAGTAGAAAGAGAAGTGGGTGGCCCTGCTGAACAACTGAGCAACAAGACAAGTACATTAGAGTCTCTAGTTTGAGAAATAGACGCCTCACAGGTCCTCAACTGGCAGCTTCATTAAATAGTACCCGCAAAACGCCAGTGTCAACGTCTACAGTGAAGAGGCGACTCCGGGATGCTGGCCTTCAGGGCAGAGTGGCAAAGAAAAAGCCATATCGGAGACAGGCTAATAAAAGGAAAAGATTAATATGGGCAAAAGCACACAGACATTGGACAGAGGAAGATTGGAAAAAAGTGTTATGGACAGACGAATCGAAGTTTGAGGTTTTTGGATCACACAGAAGAACATTTGTGAGACGCAGAACAACTGAAAAGATGCTGGAAGAGTGCCTGACGCCATCTGTCAAGCATGGTGGAGGTAATGTGATGGTCTGGGGTTGCTTTGGTGCTGGTAAAGTGGGAGATTTGTACAAGGTAAAAGGGATTTTGAATAAGGAAGGCTATCACTCCATTTTGCAATGCCATGCCATACCCTGTGGACAGCGCTTGATTGGAGCCAATTTCATCCTACAACAGAATTATGCAAGAACTATTTAGGGAAGAAGCAGGCAGCTGGTATTCTATCTGTAATGGAGTGGCCAGCGCAGTCACCAGATCTCAACCCCATAGAGCTGTTGTGGGAGCAGCTTGACCGTATGGTACGCAAGAAGTGCCCATCAAGCCAATCCAACTTGTGGGAGGGGCTTCTGGAAGCATGGGGTGAAATTTCTCCCGATTACCTAAGCAAATTAACAGCTAGAAGGCCAAAGGTCTGCAATGCTGTAATTGCTGCAACGGGAGCATTCTTTGACAAAAGCAAAGTTTGAAGGAGAAAATTATTATTTCAAATAAAAATCATTATTTCTAACCTTGTCAATGTCTTGACTATATTTTCTAGTCATTTTGCAACTCATTTAATAAATATAAGGCCTCATTTACACGAACGTGATATACATCCGTGCGACTCGCGTGCTTTTCACGCGGGTCGCACGGACCTATACAAGTCTATGGGGGCATGCAGACAGTCCGTGAGTTTTGCTCAGCGTGAGTGCGCTGAAAAAAACTCACGACATGTTCTAAATTTCTGCATTATTCGCGCATCACGCACCCATTGAAGTCAATGGGTGCGTGAAAACCACGCACTTCCGTGCGAACTGCGTGATTCGCGCAAGAGCTGTCAAACTCTGAATGTAAACAGAAAAGCACCACGTGCTTTTCTGTTTACTAACATCCAAACGGAGTGTCTTAGAGATGAGCGAACCGTCCGAACCGAACCGAACTTCACCGGGTTCGGCCGAATAGTGAGGGGTCCCCCAGACTCCTTGGCTGTATGGGGCCCAGAAATTTCTGAAGGCGGCCCTGGCTACATTCACACAACAGTGAAAAAAAATGTCCATTAAAAACTGATCAACTGTCAGTTTTTCGTGGCCGTTTTGCATCAGTGTGTCTCTAAATTTTCACTCATTTCCAGTCCGTCTGTCCGTTTTTAATGGCCGTTTGACATCCGTTTTGCATCAGTTTTTCATGGCCGTTAAAAAAACTGATGAATTTCATTGGTCAGGCTTTTTTTGTCTCAATCCCCTGAAAACACCCAAAGGAAGGTCACATGTTCACCTAGACACTATTTACAGCCTTCCTGTATATGATGCCACACACCTCCGTGTATATGATGCCACACACCTCCGTGTATATGATGCCACACAACTCCCTGTAGATGATGCCACACAGCCTCCCTGTAGATGATGCCACACAGCCAACCTGTAGATCATGCCACACATCTCCCTGTATATGATGCCACACACCTCAATGTATATGATGCCACACAGCCTCCCTATATATGATGCCACATAGCCTCCCTGTATATGATGCCAAACAGCCTCCCTGTATATGCCACACACCTCCCTGCATATGATGCCACACAGCCCCCTTGTATATGATGCCACACAGACCCCCTGTATATGATGCCACACACCTCCCTGTATATGATGCCACACAGCCTCCCTGTATATGCCACACAGACACATTGTAGATGCCACACAGCCTTACTGTAGATGCCACAGCCCCCTGTAGATGCCACACAGCCCCACTATAGATGCCACAGCCCTCCTGTCTATGATGCCACACAGCCTGACATGAATGCCCTACATACTCACCGATGCAGCGCTGTCTTCTTCAGGTAAGGCCTCTCGTCTTACATGATGACACATACTCACCGATGCAGTGCCGACTTCGTCTGGTCTGGTCGCTAGTCTCGCGGGATCTGCGAAGGCGATGACGTCATCGCGCCGCCTTCGCAGAACCCGCGAGACTAGCGACCAGACCAGGACAAGTCGGTGCTGCATCGGTGATTCGGTGAGTGTGTGTCATCGAGCCGCCGATAGCCAGCAAGGGAACTAGTAGTTCCCCTGCAAATCCCCATCCCACAGATCAGTTTTTAACGGTTGTTACATGTATTGACAGCTGTTAAAAACAGATCCATTGACTTCTATGGGGGCCGTCAGAACAGCCAAAAATAGGACATGTCCTATTTTTTGACGGCCGTTATTCACTGGCCGTTAAAAAAACGGCCGTGTGAATACACCCATAGAACATCATTGTTCTGAAAATGGCCGTATGGCGGCTGTTAAAAGAACGGCCGTCACACGTCTGTTTATCACTGTCGTGTGAATAAGGCCTTAGAATGCCAAAACCTCACTTTTACTTTCTTAAATATTCAGGTTTCAGATTTATTAACGTTTTGGATTTAACGACAGCGCTGTAGTTGCTCAATAACAAAATTAATCCTCAAAAATACAACTTGCCTAAAAATTGTGCACAGTGTATAGCGAGACCGCCCTGTAGATACTACCCCCTTGTAAATAGCGGCACCACTCTGCTATAGATAGCATCTCCCCTTGCATATTGCACCACCCCCTTGTAGATTGCACCCACCCCCCTTCTACTAGATAGCGCCACTGTAGCTCCCACCAGGAGCTGAATCCCCAGTCATAGCGACAGCAACCTCAGGCCGGGGATTCAGTTCCTAGTGGCAGCTACAATGGCGTTGTCGACAAGGATGGGGTTGGGGGGGGTTCGGGGTGCGATCTACTTGTGGGGGTGCAATCTACAAGGGGGAGGGGTGGTGCTGAGACCTACAAGGGTGTGGTGGTGGTGCTACGATCTACAGAGGTATAGCGTTCACCTGAGCACTTCTGCCACTTTGTTTTCGCGATCGGTGGTGGTCTCAGTGCTCGGACCCACTATGACATGTCAGAATTTTTTTAGAAGTTTAGTTACACATTAAAGTGGTTTTCCCATGAGGGACATTTATGACATATCCACAGAATATGTCATAAATGTCAGATAGACACCTCTTGGACCCGCACCTATCTCAAGAACGGGGCACTAAATCCAGATCTACATCTTTCTGTTCTCACTGCCTCCCAGCCAATTCCTGACTTCATGGTCGGGAGTTACGAAAACAGCGTAGCTTGCATGTTACTGTAGCATCCATTACCGTGGGCCGTCGGGTTTACTCACCTCCCGACGCCCGCAGCCATGGATCGGTGAGCACTGGCCCCTGTCTCCTTCCTAGGAGACACCAGCGCTCACTTCCGCTCCGTCCTGCTGTGTTCCGTAGGGCGGGCGCGCTCGCGCACAGCCTTAAAGGTCCAGCGCGCACACAAAAGGATCGTCATCATCATTTCCTGGTCTATAAGAAGGCCCCAGGCCTTCTGATCCTTGCCTGAGCGTTGTTAGTCTATCCCAGTCTGTCTCGCAAATGGTCCCTTAGTGTTTCCCCGTTCCAGTTGTTACCCGTGCCCTGTTACCTGTTCCTGTATTCCGTATTGTTCTAGTTCCTGTGCCTACCAGCGTTGGAGTCGTGTCTACTGCACCTGCTGTCGTTTGCCACGTCCAGTGTCGTCTGCCACGTCCAGTGTCTTCTGCCACGTCCAGTGTCTTCTGCCACGTCCAGTGTCGTCTGCCAAGTCCAGTGTCGTCTGCCACGTCCAGTGTCTTCTGCCACATCCAGTGTCTTCTGCTACATTGGATACTGCCCGCCACGTCTGGCGCCACCTGCCGCACCAGCCTCCATCCATGCTGAAGCCACAGCCACCGTCTGGACTAGTTCAGGTACCCAAGCATCGCTGTCTGCCATTGATTTTCGTATAGACTGTGACCTGGTCAGCTGCCTCCCCGCTACGGCGCAGCGGCCTAGTAGGTCCACATACCCTGTGTTCGTGACAGTACGCTCAGGCCATGAAACCCGCTGGCCAGCCCAAGACCGCAGTCCAGAAGATACAGACAGAGATGCATGACCTACACACACGTCAGGATCAACTCCTTGAGGCGGTGAATTCTATCCTGGTCCGCTTGGATCTACTCGCTGTTCCACCTCCGGTTCTTCCTCCTGAAGCGGTTGCTGTGCCACTGCCCGTTGCTCCTCCTGTTTGTTCCGGATCCACAGTTCCTCTGCCTCTTCCTCCTCATTACGACGGTGATCCCAGAGCATGTAGAGGATTTCTTAATCAATGTACGGTTCATTTTAGGCTACGGCTTCATCTCTTCCCCTCCAAAGAGGCCAAAGTGGCGTTTATTATCTCCCTCCTCGCTGGCTAGGCCCTTGCATGGGCAAACCCAATCTTGGAGCAACAAGGACCTGTATCCGCGGACCTAGCCTTGTTCCTGCAGTCCTTTCGTGCCGTATTCGAGGTGCCGGGTCGAACATCCTCTGCCGCAGGCACTCTGTTGACCCTCAAGCAAGAAGGCTCCACAGTAGGGGAGTATGCTATCTCCTTCCGTACCCTAGCAGCCAAGCTGGCATGGAACAAAGAGGCACTGGTGGCGACCTTCTGGCAGGGACTGTCCTCTCACATCAAGGACGTACTGGCGGCCCGCGACCTACTTTCTACCTTGGATGCCCTCATCCTGTTAGCCACCCGGGTTGATATGAGAATCCGGGAGCGCTCTCAAGAGGTTCGACAGGAGAGCCGGGTCCACAGACCAGCACCCTCGGTCCAGAGACCACTATTGTCTTCTCCTAGTGCGCTACCTGAAGAACCCATGCAGGTAGACATAGTCCGGTTATCTGAACAGGAAAAGCAGCGCAGACGCTCCCCTGGACTATGTATGTATTGTGGCCTTAAGGGTCATTTTGTGCGCCAATGCCCACAGAAACCGGGAAACTCCAGTACCTAGGGTTGATTGGAGGTGAACTCTAGGTGAAACGTCTCCAAACGTTAAAACCTCTTCCAGATTATCGATTCCTGTGGCCATCGTCACTGGAGAAACATCACATCCTTCCTCCGCCTATCTTGACTCTGGAGCGGCTGCTAATTTCATCCAGCAGGATCTAGTGGATCGTTTTCGTCTACCCACAGTCCGTCTGGAGAGACCCCTGGCTGTTGCCTCTGTGAATGGTCTACCTTTGCCTGATCCGATCATGCTCATCACAGAGCCGTTGACACTACGGGTCGGAGCTCTTCACTCAGAACAGATCACCTTCCTGGTACTACCTAAGGCTATCAATCCTATCCTGCTGGGTCTACCATGGCTCCGTCTACACGCCCCGACCCTTGACTGCAATTCCGGAGAGGTCCTTCAATGGGGTTCCAGATGCCATAGCCATTGCATGTCACAAGTCCGTCCTGTTGTGCCCCCTCTGCCTCAGTCACTTTCCGGTCCACCATCTCAGTATGCCAGTTTTGTGGATGTCTTTTGCAAACGAGAGGCTGAGACGTTGCCTCCACATCGGAATTATGACTGTCCCATTGAACTGGTTCCTAATGCTTCTCTTCCCCGTGGACGAGTATATCCTCTCTCCTTGCCAGAGACTTTATCGATGTCAGCCTATATCAAGGAGAACTTGGAGAGGGGTTTTATTCCTCCCCGGCTGGGGCAGGCTTCTTCTTCGTTAAGAAGAGAGATGGATCTCACACTCATTTCCGAGCTCTTTGATCGCATACGAGGAGCCAAAAAATTTTCTAAGCTAGATCTGCGGGGGGCGTATAATCTAATCCGGATTCGCCGGTGTGACGAATGGAAGACGGCATTTAACACCCACGATGGGCACTACGAATACCTAGTGATGCCCTTCGGACTTTGTAACGCTCCCGCAGTATTTCAGGAGTTCGTTAATGATATCTTCCGAGATCTCCTCTATATGTGTGTTGTAGTTTATCTCGATATTTTAATTTTCTCCCCAGATCTGATGACCCATCGGAGGCATGTTCGTCAAGTTCTTCTGCGACTGAGGGTATGTGCACACGGTGAGAGGCTTTTACGGCTGAAATGACAGACTGTTTTCAGGAGAAAACAGCTGCCTCGTTTCAGCCGTAATTCCTCCTCCTCGCATTTTGCGAGGCTTCTCTGACAGCCGTAAATTTTGAGCTGTGCTTCATTGAGTTCAATGAAGTACGGCTCAAATTACGTCTGAAAGAAGTGCCCTGCACTTCTTTTGACGAGGCTGTATTTTTACGCGTCGTCGTTTGACAGCTGTCAAACGACGACGCGTAAATGACAGGTCGTCTGCACAGCACGTCGGCAAACCCATTCAAAGGAATGGGCAGATGTTTGCCGACGTATTGTAGCCCTATTTTCAGACATAAAACGAGGCATAATACGCCTCGTTTACGTCTGAAAATAGGTCGTGTGAACCCAGCCTAAGAGAGAATCGCTTATATGCCAAGTTGGAGAAGTGCGCCTTTGAAAAGAGGTCTTTGCACTTCCTGGGCTACGTCATCTCGGATTAAGGTCTTAAGATGGACCCTGAGAAACTAAAGTCTGTCCTGGAATGGCCACGTCCTCAATGCCTAAGGGCCATACAACGGTTCCTGGGATTCGCCAATTTCTACCGGCAGTTTATTCCGAACTTTTCTTCTCTGATGGCTCCCATCTCTACCCTTACCAAGAAGGGTGTGAAAGCCAAGGTGTGGACTCCAGAGGCAGAGTCCGCATTCATTAGCCTCAAGAAAGCCTTCACTTCAGCTTCAATCCTCCATCACCCTGACGTATCTCGGCAGTTCTCACTGGAAGTGGACGCTTCTTCTGTTGGTGCTGGTGCACTTCTGTTCCAGAGGAGCTCCAAAGGAAAGGCAGTGGTATGTGGCTACTACTCAAGACTTTTTTCTTCTGCTGAGCGCAATTACTCCATTGGAGATTGGGAGCTACTGGCTATCAAATTGGCTCTGGAGGAGTGGAGACATCTTCTAGAAGGCGCAGCTCACCCCATCTTGGTCTACCCCGACCACAAGAACCTCACCTACCTTCAGTCCGCTCAAAGACTGAAGCCTCGTCAAGCCAGGTGGTCGCTGTTCTTCACCCGTTTCCAGTTTCTGCTCCACTACCGTCCGCTGACAAGAATGTGAGGGCCGATGCCCTGTCCAGATCATTTGAGACGGAAGACACGGTGGAGTCCCTTCAGACTATCATAGACCCATCCTGCGTTGTCACCGCTAATCCTCTGCAGCTTAGAGACATCCCTCCGGGGAGAACTTTTGTTCGGTTGGCAGACGGGAAAATAATTCTCCGCTGGGGACAAAGTTCTAAACTGGCTGGGCACGCTGGTGTCCATAAAACCCAAGACCTGATTGCTCGTCACTTCTGGTGGCCCACGCTACCTAAAGATGTTCTGGACTTTGCCTCTTCTTGCATGGTGTGTGCCTCTAACAAGGTGACTCCCTCCAAGCCTGCCGGCCTGCTTCAACCTCTGCCCGTACCCAGTGCCCCATGGCAGCACATTGCAATGGACTTCGTCACAGACCTTCCTCCCTCAGCTGGATGCAACATCATCTGGGTGGTGGTGGACCGGTTCTCTAAGATGGCACATTTTATCCCGCTGACCGGCTTACCTTCTGCTCCCCAACTGGCGAGTCTCTTCATTCAGCACATCTTTCGCTTGCATGGCTTGCCTCTTCACATTGTGTCCGACCGGGGGGTTCAGTTTACCTCTCAGTTCTGGAGAGCCCTCTGTAAACTCCTGGATGTGAGTTTGGACTTTTCCTCTGCCTATCACCCCCAATCCAATGAGCAAGTGGAGAGGATCATGGAAAATTATCTCCGCCACTTCATCTCTTCACAGCACGATAACTGGGTATAGCTTCTTCCGTGGGCCGAGTTCTCATACAACAACCACACAAGTGAGTCCACCACTTCCACTCCGTTCCACATTGTGCACAGTCAACATCCTAGAGTCCCTCTTCCTGTGTCGACTCTGCATATGGGGACTTCCTGCAAATCTGGCAACAGACCCGGTCCTCTATTTTGCTGGCAGTAGATCGCATGAAGCGAAAGGCAGATACTAAGAGTAGAGAGACGCCTCAGTATCTTCCGGGGACTAAAGTCTGGCTGTCCTCTCGGAACATACGCTTGAAGGTACCTTCATACATGTTTGCTCCCAGGTTCCCTGGTCCTTTCGAGATTCTGCAACAGATCAACCCTGTCTCCTATAAACTGTGGCTGCCTCCTACCCTCATAATCCCTAACTCCTTCCATGTGTCCCTCCTGAAACCAGTGGTCCTGAACCGCTACAGAAACACTTCTAGTTCCAGAGTTGCTCCCGGCGGTCCTTCTGATGTATTTAAGGTAAAGGAGATCCTGGACTGCAAAAGGGTAGGAGGAAGGACTTTCTATTTGGTGGACTGGAGAGGGTTTGGTCCTGAGGAGAGGTCCTGGGAGCCAGAAGAGAACCTTAGTGCTCCTGCTCTTATTAAAAAGTTCCTCTCTCGCTCTGGTCCCAAGAAGAGGGGGCGTAAGAGGGGGGATACTGTAGCGTCCATGGCCGCGGGCCGTCGGGTTTACTCACCTCCCGACGCCCGCAGCCATGGATCCGTGAGCGCTGGCCCCTGTCTCCTTCCTAGGAGACGCCAGCGCTCACTTCCGCTCCATCCTGCTGTGTCAAGTAGGGTGCGCGCGCTCGCGCACGGCCTTAAAGGGCCAGCGCGCGCACAAAAGGATCGTCATCATCATCAACTGCCATGATTTCCTGGTCTATAAGAAGGCCCCAGGCCTTCTGATCCTTGCCTGAGCGTTGTTAGTCTATCCCAGTCTGTCTCGCAAATGGTCCCTTAGTGTTTCCCCGTTCCAGTTGTTATCCGTGCCCGGTTACCCGTTCCTGTATTCCGTATTGTTCTAGTTCCTGTGCCTACCAGCGTTGGAGTCGTGTCTACTGCACCGGCTGTCGTTTGCCACGTCCAGTGTCGTTTGCCACGTCCAGTGTCTTCTGCCACGTCTAGTGTCTTCTGCTCTATCGAATACTGCCCGACACGTCTGGCGCTACCTGCCGCACCAGTCTCCATCCGTGCTGAAGCCACAGCCACCATCTGGACTAGTTCAGGTACCCAAGCATTGCTGTCTGCCATTGACTTTCGTATAGACTGTGACCTGGTCAGCTGCCTCCCCGCTACGGCGGAGCAGCCTAGTGGGTCCACATACCCTGTGTTCGTGACAGTAACGCTGTTTCCGTAACTACCATTCAGTTGTATGGGACTTACGGAAACAGAGTAGCTTAGCGAGCTACGCTGTTTTTGTAACTCCCAACCATGAAATCAGGAAGTGGCTGGGAGGCCGCGAGAGCAGAAAGAGGTAGAACGGGGTTTAGGGGGCTCCGTTCCAGAGATAGGTGTGGGTCCCAGAGTTGGGAACCGCATCTATCTGACATTTATGATGTATCTTGTGGCTATGTCATAAATGTCCCTCGCCTCAAGGGGAAACTCCCTTAAGTAGTCAGACACCCCTCCCCTTGTAGTAAAACAACTCAGGGCTGTATGGGGGCGATTATATTGCAAGGGGAGGTCAGATTGTCGGACTGACTGCTGGGGGGTCTGAGTGTCTGACTCTGATAACTCTGTGGGGGGGGGATATACCTCTGTTAGAGACCTCAGCAGTTAGTCGCTCAGACCCCCCCTATAGAGCCCCCAGCAGTCACTCAGATAATCTGACCACCCCTTGCAATATTTTAGTAACTACTGAGGGCTCTATGGGAAGGGGGGATTATACTGAAAGGGGGGGGGTCTAAGCATATAAGTGACTGCAGAGGATTCTATGAAGGGGGGTATAATGCCCCCAATCCCCCATAGAGCCCTCAGTATTTATTATACAGCAGGGGGGGGGGGTAGGATTGAGCGTCTGACTGCTGAGTGCTTTATGGGGGGAAATTATTATCAGTTAGATGGACCCCCCCCTTGCTGTATAATTAATCCCTCCCTAGTGTCGGCTGATCAGTTTAAAGTTGGCTGGGCCAACACTAACCTCACCGCATGACCACCGCCCTGCTTTCCTTTTCCTCTCTGGCGGTGCGCGCATCGTCAGAGGGGAGTGATCTAACTTCTACCACTAGCAGATGTGCCTATCGTGACGCACTTCTGCTAGCCCTATCCCACCCCTGCAAATGCGGTCCCTCCCCTAGGGCCAATTCTAGCTTTTCTGCTGCCTGAGGCGAAAATTGAAATGGCACCCCCAGATTGTCAATATGGCATGAAAAGGTAGGTTTGGAGGCAGGACTATGTGACTCTTCAGGATGCAATCGAAGAAAGAAACTGCAGCATTCAAGCATGCTTGATAAAGACCCATTTATGGGTTGAAACGTTGCAAGTGTTTTTATGCTTGGTGAATAAATCAAATACACTTCTTTAGATTATCTTGAGTGCTGCAGTTCCTTTCTTTGATTTCATATTGATTGTCTCCCTTGGACCTGGGAGTCTTTGATGCGTGCACCATTCATGTTTGGGGAGTTGTACTTTCACACTGAAGAATTTTTTGTGACTGTGCTGCTGTTTTCCTGAATATCTGACTCTTCAGGATAGCGCAGCCGCCCGATGACCCTTTAATGAGTAATTAGCATATAGTGTGCGCCGTTTCAAAAGTTGATTTTATAGATTTTGCTGCATCTGAAAAAAACATACAGGGGAATGTTTGGAAATATTGTCGGGTCATTTATTACTGCATGGTGGTGGTACAAAGGGTTAAAACTACCTGACAGGTTCCCATTAAATATACAATGAATTGAAAACAATTCCATCTGCCCTGCAATTTTGTTATTATAAATATATCCTACATAATTACAGCATCAGAACCAAGCACTGACATATACAGTTCCAGAACCAAGCACAATACATATATACAGTACCTCAGCCAACCTTAATACATATATACAGCCCAGGACAAAGCTCATACATATATACAGCACCAGAATAAAGCTCAGTACATATATACAGCACCAGAACAAAGCTCAGTACATATATACAGCACCAGAACAAAGCTCAGTACATATATACAACACCAGAACAAAGCTCAGTACATATATACACAACACCAGACCAAAGCTCTGTACATAAATACAGCACCAGAACAAAGCTCATACATATATACTGCACCAGAACAAAGCTCAAATAATATATACAACACCAGAACCTAGCTCAGTATATAAATACAGCACCAGAACCAAGCTCATACATATATACAGTACCAGAACAAAGCTCCGTACATAAATACAGCACCAAAACCAAGCTCATACATATATCAAACACCAGAACCAAACTCAGTACATAAATACAGCTCCAGAACCAAGCTCAGTACATATATACAGCTCCAGAACCAAGCTCAGTACATAGATCATATAGTGACTACAGTACTGATTAGAGGTAGAATAAACATTTACATTAAGTGACTCACCGGTGACGTCTTTTCAGATTCTAGTTGCTCTTTTCTCATTTCTTCTCCATCCGGTCCAGACCTCTATGATGACTTCTCTTGGCCACAGCCCATTTCTGCAGTTTGCTGCACAGATGTCTTCAGATGTCTTCAGCTTCTCACTTTTCAAACGATTCTGCACCTAAAAACGAAGATAAAATTATCGTGGTGCCACACACTACGCCCCTAAATATAGAAGCACAGTACACTGTGTCCCTGATCATAACAGCATCATACACTGTGTCCCTTATTATCGTAGCGTAGCAACATACGCTGCGTCCCACAAACACAGTGCTTCCTGTAGATATTGCCCCCCATAGAGTCCCCTGTAGATAGTAACCCCTGCAGACAGGGAGCAAAAAAAGACCCTCCTCCTCCTCACATGCACTCTGCACTGTGAGGAGGAGAGAGCGTGAGCGACGGAATACATGGCCATCACTCAGGACACATTCCGGTGATGGCCGTGTATTACCCGGCCCCATAGACTTCTATGGGAGCCGGGCGGCCGGGTAAACGGGCGAAAATAGGGCATGTCCAATTATTTGACGGCCAGGTTTCCCGGGCCGTCAAAAAATCGGTCATGTGAATAGCCCCATTAGGGGTCTATTGTTCCTAATGCAGCCATATTTTAAGCAAGTCGCATTTTTCGTGGCTTTTTTTACGGCTGTTTTTGGAGCTGTTCCATAAACGGCTCAAGAAGTGACATGCAATTCTTTTTGTCTTGAAAAACGCCCGCGTAAAAAAAGGCACCGTCGGAACAGAACGCCGTCTTTGCCATTGAAATCAATGGACAAAGGTTCCGCTTCCGATTTTTCGGCTGTTAACGGCCTGAAAATAAGCTATGTGAACATACCCTTAGGCCCTGTTCACACAGACTTTTGACATGTTTTTTGACGCAAAAGGCAGCGAAATCATTTTCCGTGGTATTTTTGCCCGCGGCGTTCAATGGTCGAGGGCAAAAAACGCGGCAAACGGCATGCAGGCAGGTCAAAATCTGCCTGCAAAACACTCAGTGTGAAGAGGGCCTAAGGCCTCATGCACACAAACGTATTTTTTTCCTCCCGTAAATACTGGTCCTTGGTCACACGTATTCGACCCGTATTGCACCAGAATTTACGGACCCAGGACCGTAAATACGGGTCCGGTGTCACCAGTATTCCACCCGTATTTACGGGCACGTTTTCGCTGAAAAAATTGTACTGCAGGATAAAGAGAAGGGGCAGCCCTTTCCGTAGTCAAAGTAATTCATACTTACCCGGCCGTTGTCTTGGTGATGCGTCCCTCTTTCAACATCCAGCCCGACTTCCCTGGATGACGCGGCAGTCCATGTGACCGCTGCAGCAATCACATGGGCTGAAACGTCATCCCGGGAGGCCGGACTGGAGGAAGATGCAGGGAGTTCTGGGTAAGTAAGAACGTCTATTTTTTTTACACGTTGATCTATATTGTGATCGGAAGTCACTGTCCAGGGTGCTGAAAGAGTTACTGCCGATCGTTTAACTCTTTCAGCACCCTGGACAGTGATTATCCCCTGACGTCGCCTAGGAACGCTCCCGTAATTACGGATACACACACGTAGTCACTCGTAATTATGGGAGCCCCATAGACTTCTATGGGCCTGCCCGTACCATAATTACGGCCTGAAATAGGACATGTTCTATATTTTTCAACGGCACGGGCACCTTCCCGTAAGCATACGGGGAGGTACCCGTGGCCAATAGAAGTCTATGGGCCCGTAATTACGGGTGTTTTTATGTTCGTGTGCATGGGGCCTAATACAGGATCTCTTGGAACTATCCAGCAGCAGGTAAGGAAAATGTGCTGACTGGATTGTGTGTACCAAGATGTCTGACATAGGTGGAGTGGGCAGCCTAAGGGTCTGTTCACACAACCTATTTTCGGCCGTTTTTCGGGCCGTAAACGCCCGAAAAATCCAAACATCTGCCCATTGATTTCAATGGGAAAATGGCGGTCTGTACCGACGCAGCGTTTTTCGCTGCGTTTTTTGACGCGTAAAAAGACGGCCGCGAAAAAGAAGTGCAGGACACTTCTTGGGACGTTTTTGGAGCCGTTTTCCATAGACTCTATTGGAAAAAATTCCAAAAACGGCCGTAAAAAACGCAGCAAAAATCGTGAGTGGCACAAAAAATGTCTGAAAATCAGGAGCTCTTTTCTCTTGAAAACAGCTCCGTATTTTGAGACGTTTTTGACTCTGCCTGATAAATGTAAGGGTATGTTCAAACGCAGTGAAAGGGGTGGGGAGGGAGATGGGTGCCTGTACTTAGATCAGGGATAGATGGAGGCACAAAGGATAATGATGATTATTAGTGTGTTGGACAGCGTGCAGGGTGGGAGTTGCCTGGAATTAGAGCAGGGAAGGACCTGTGAACATAGAGGGGCGTGGCAGTATGCAAATAGTGAGATGCTTTGGAGGAAGAGGGGATGCAAGCTGTCTCCTCAGATGCAGTAGGGGATCATGGGTATAGTGGGTTACAAGACAGGAAACAGCCAGGACCAGAAGCAAGGGACATAAACAAACAGAAAGAGCAGCAGTGACGATGGAGATCAAACAGAAACTGGTTAGAAGTTTAATAGGGGAAGGCAAACCAAGGCTGGGGGACACTTTTAGAATTATTTTTTTCCAGGACAACCCCTATAAGGCTATATTCACACGCGTAAAAAACACGTGTAAGTCTGTCCGTGTGCGTTTTGCATCAGTGTGCTTTGCGTGTGGCAGGCGTTTTCACGCACTCGCAAGCACTTTTTTTTTTATGTAATTAATGCGTAAATCACGGACAGCACACGGATGTGGATCCGTGTTCTGCCCGTGGTTTTCACTCACCCATTTGACTTAAATGGGCGACTACGTGCGTGAAAACGCACCAATATAGCACATCAATGGGTCAATTAAATCAATGGGTCCGTGTGCTGTGAGTGATTTCCACGCACAGCACACGGACAAGATTCACGTTTGTGTGAATGGGCCCTAAGACTTATGTATTTATATCATGGGTCACCATAGATGGGAGAGAACGTTTTTTAACCCCTTCCCGACATCCGCCGTATATATACGGCGCACGCCGTGTGGGGGAATATGGAGAGGGCTCACGGGCTGAGTCCACTCCATAGAGCGAGTGTGTCGGCTGTGTGTTACAGCCGACACTTCCGGGTTACGAGCGGGATCGCGCTTTAGCGCGATCCCACTTGTTTAACCCGTTAAATGCCGCGTTCAATAGAGATCGCGGCATTTAAATTACTAAAAACAGGGGGGGCGACCCCCTGTAACGTCTCAACGGCACCCCCGCGGCGAGATCGGGGGGAGCCGTTGGTTCACACGGCTGCCTGGGGGTCTGACGAAGTCCCCCAGGTCCGCCATCTTGGTACTCCTATGAAGCTCTGCCTCCGGCAGGGCTTCATAGGAGACTGTAAGAATCACGATATACTGCAATACATTAGTATTGCAGTATATCGTGCAAGCGTTCTAATGATCGCTGGTTGAAGTCCCCTAGGGGGACTAATAAAAAATGTAAAAATGAGTTAAAGTTTTTTTTTGTGTAAAAAAAATTTTTTAATTAAAAGTTCAAAAAAACCCCCTTTTCCCATTTTCCCCCTAGAGCATAGTAAAAAATTAAATAAATAAACATAATTGGTATCGCCGCGTCCGTAAAAGTCTGAACTATCACAATATATCATTATTTAACCCGCACGGTGAACGCCGTAAAAAAAAAAAAATTGTAAACGCCAGAATCTCTATTTTTTGGTCACCTCATCTCCCACAAAAAATGAAATAAAAAGTGATTAAACCGTCACATTTACACCAAAATGGTATTAAAAACTATAGCTTATCCCGCAAAAAATAAGCCCTTATACAACTTAAGCTTTATTTTTCCGTCGAAGTTACGGCTCTCGGAATTTGGCGAAACAAAATAAATTTTCTTTTTTACACTTAGGTTTTTACTTGTAAAAGTAGTAAAACATAGAAAAAACTACACATATTGGGTATCGGCGTAATCGTATTGACCCATAGAATAAAATGAACATGTTGTTTTAATTGTACAGTGAATTCCGTTAAAATGGCGCGCAAAAAACTATGGCGGAATCACTGTTTTTTTTCATTTTCTACCCCACAAATAATTTTTTTCCCCGTTTCCTAGTAAATTATACGGCACAATAAATGGTGCTACGAAAAACTACAACTTGTCCCGCAAAAATCAAGCCGTCATAGTACTATATCGACGGAAAAATAAAGGCGTTATGGCCTTTGGAAGGTGGGGAGGGAAAAACAAAAATGAAAATCTGAAAAAGGGCTGCGGCGTGAAAGGGTTAATAGAGATAGTTTTGTACATCTGGCTACCTGGATGTGTGTAAATGTTTTGCAGCAGATAGCATCTAATGTCCTTTATATGCCCGGGTAGGATGTCCATAATACACCTGCAATCAATCATTTACTACAGAATAGTAAAATGTATATGTTAGATGCATGCCATTACTAACCATGCCTAACACAGGACATTGACACTTCTCACATAACTGCCATTAGGATAAACCTGAATGATACCGTGGCTATGTTTAGCCCGATCTTTTTTTTTCTTTTAAGGGTATGTGCACACGGTGTGTTCAGGGGTATTTCAGGGCGTTTACGAATACGGATGTAAACCACGTCATCTGAAAGAGGCCTAACTCACAGTTCAGGTATGATCGTATAGTTTTATAAGTTAGGATTAGCTTTGACTATGTCCCTTCGAACGTTCAATTTAAAGTTTCTCATTCTAGGTTAAGCAGTTGATTGGCTGGTATATCCTTTTTCTGTAGAACGTTTAAAAGGTGGTTTTCAGATATTTATGTAATTTTTTTTTACATCGAATAAAGGTACTTATCAATATTCTCACATTTTTTTATATCCCTTCTAAAGCTCTATTGCAGGAGTGGTCATGTGATTGCGCGGGACTGTGTTTTTTTCCATGACGGATGACGTAACGTACATCCATCACTTGTCCCCACTCAGTAAAAGCACTCCCAACATCAAATATGTACCATACAGTGAAGGAAATAAGTATTAGATCCCTTGCTGATTTTGTAAGTTTGCCCACTGTCAAAGACATGAACAGTCTAGAATTTTTAGGCTAGGTTAATTTTACCAGTGAGAGATAGATTATATATAAAAAAAAAAAAAGAAAATCACATTGTCAAAATTATATATATTTATTTGCATTGTGCACAGAGAAATAAGTATTTGATCCCCTACCAACCATTAAGAGTTCAGCCTCCTCCAGACCAGTTACACGCTCCAAATCAACTTGGTGCCTGCATTAAAGACAGCTGTCTTAAATGGTCACCTGCATAAAAGACTCCTGTCCACAGACTCAATTAATCAGTCTAACTCTAACCTCTACAACATGGGCAAGACCAAAGAGCTTTCTAAGGATGTCAGGGACAAGATCATAGACCTGCACAAGGCTGGAATGGGCTACAAAACCATAAGTAAGACGCTGGGTGAGGAGACAACTGTTGGTGCAATAGTAAGAAAATGGAAGACATACAAAATGACCGTCAATCGACATCGATCTGGGGCTCCATGCAAAATCTCACCTCGTGGGGTATCCTTGATCCTGAGGAAGGTGATAGCTCAGCCGAAAACTACACGGGGCAACTTGTTAATGATCTCAAGGCAGCTGGGACCACAGTCACCAAGAAAACCATTGGTAACACATTACGCCATAATGGATAAAAATCCTGCAGTGCCCGCAAGGTCCCCCTGCTCAAGAAGGCACATGTACAGGCCCGTCTGAAGTTTGCAAATGAACATCTGGATGATTCTGAGAGTGATTGGGAGAAGGTGCTGTGGTCAGATGAGACTAAAATTGAGCTCTTTGGCATTAACTCTACTCACCGTGTTTGGAGGAAGATAAATGCTGCCTAGGATCCAAAGAACACCGTCCCCACTGTCAAGCATGGAGGTGGAAACATTATGTTTTGGGGGTGTTTCTCTGCGAAGGGCACAGGACTACTTCACCGCATCAATGGGAGACTGGATGGAGCCATGTACCGTCAAATCCTGAGTGACAACCTCCTTCCCTCCACCAGGACATTAAAAATGGCTCGTGGCTGGGTCTTCCAGCACGACAATGACCCGAAACATACAGCCAAGGCAACAAAGGAGTGGCTCAAAAAGAAGCACATTAAGGTCATGGAGTGGCCTAGCCAATCTCCAGACCTTAATCCCATCGAAAACTTATGGAGGGAGCTGAAGATCCGAGTTGCCAAGCGACAGCCTCGAAATCTTAATGATTTACAGCTGATCTGCAAAGAGGAGTGGGCCAAAATTCCATCTAACATGTGTGCAAACCTCATCATCAACTACAAAAAATGTCTGACTGCTGTGCTTGCCAACAAGGGTTTTGCCACCAAGTATTAAGTCTTGTTTGCCAAAGGGATCAAATACTTATTTCTCTGTGCACAATGCAAATAAATATATATAATTTTGACAATGTGATTTTCTGTTTTTTTTTTTTATATATAATCTATCTCTCACTGGTAAAATTAACCTAGCCTAAAAATTCTAGACTGTTCATGTCTGACAGTGGGCAAACTTACAAAATCAGCAAGGGATCAAATACTTATTTCCTTCACTGTACATGGGGAAAGCCTAGGTTTCTAGAGCTACTCAATCCATTACAAATGTACCGCACATGGGTACTACACTAAACAGAGCAGTGGGAAAGAAGGCATCAAGGGAAGCATACAGACGTGCTGGGAACAGAAATACCGGTAAGACATTTTTTGTTCACAAAATATTTGCTCCACTACATCTGCTAACACAGTCTAGTAGATTTAGGACTTTTTTTTTTTTCAGAGCCTGTAAAGTTATTTTAATGTTAAACCCGTTTATAGCATCTCTTCAGTTAAACAGGCTCTTGAGGGCTACAGAAAACATTTTCATGTCTACGATTCAAGAAGACTGATTACTTTTGAAGTGTTTAGCATGGTTTGTTAAATGGTTTGTCGCCGTCAGGTTGACCAGCCAGGATGGTCGCACCCCCAGAACCTCTGCATGGTGGAAATAACGGTTCGTCCCCCTCTAGGTTGGGCAGATTTTAGCTGAGCAATCTCTTCCTTCAGGGCTTGGATGGTATCTCTGATAAAAGACCTGGAAGGCAGCTTGACTCATTTCTGGCTTAAGCTGGAGTTCCCTCCTCAACAGCCCTTGGGAATAAACACTTGCGGTATCCTTTTCCCACTGTCAATGGCCTCACATATCACATCTGCTAATGAGGCATCTTCCTCCAACCGTATAAAGGGTCTAAAAGGCTAGATATCAAATAATTCCGCAAAGTATGGTCGGGCTCAGTGATGGCACCCCTATTGATCTTTCTTACATAGTCAGTTCAAAGAGCAAGAGGGCCCACAAAATACTCCTGTATGTTCTCCCCTTCTCTTTGGCTGAGTGTATAGAACTTTTTTTCTCAGATCAGGCACAGGCGTATTTTCTTATAGTGTTTTGAGTGGTGATGATGCGATCAACATCAGCTTACTGGTTTGGAGGAAGCACCAATACTACTTTGCCTGCATCCCATTCAAGTAGGCTCAGGGTCAAGTCTGCCTGATGTGTAATAGGGATTTGGCAGAGGTGGGCAGCAGCACGAAAGTGTTCTGTCCAGTTCACCAAGGTCACATTCACTCCATTAAATTTGGCCAGTGAGCATGGACGTACCTGTCGATATCAAGGGGACTCTGCTCGCAGCACCAAAGTGTAAAGCTGTAGTTTTTATATCAGGCAAGTTGGAGTTAAATTTACACCACTACTGTATTCTTGTCAAGGATCTTTTTATATTCAGAGTGATAAATCGCCACTTCATAACTTAGTGTAATGAAGTAACATCAACAATGAATTTTGGTAAAAGAACAGTCACTTGAAAATATTTTTATAATAACGGATTTGAACTGTAGAGGGCTGCAGCACAACAGACCTGAAGTATGAAACACAGGAGTCTTTTTCTAGCTATGCTCCTCTTTTGGGACACTTAGTTTAACTATGATCACAGTCCTGGATTGTAAATTTTTAGAGAGTAATCCAGGATCTCAAGCTTCTCTCTTAGATTCCTCATAGATGACCCTCTCACGTCAAGCTTCTAACATGGCGTCTGCCTCTCACACAAGAATAATAGCGGTTACAACTTTATTTTTTAACTCCTTCTCTCCAACTGACACACAGCACATAAAGACATTGGAGTCTCAACTGTTTCTGTCCTGCTACCACTCTCCTAATTCGCCAGGTCCCTCTAGAGGGGAGGAGCAGCAAGCAGGACTTGACCGAAGTCACAGCTCCCATCAGCCAAGTGCAGTTGGGCTGCGCCCCATTAAAACCAATGTAATAAAACTAATACATAAGAGGGAACCATTACAAAAGGAGGGGGCATGATCCAACCTGTGCAGCATGGCTACAGGTAGCCTACAGTCTAGGAGTCCTTAGTAGAGTATTACACACTTTTAGACGTGTTAGCACTTATTAGGTGATTTGGTCACTCAGTAACTAGTGGAAAGGTGATCTATTGCTTCATTCAGAGGTGTAACTAGTGCTTATGGAGCCCCCTTCCATTGCAACAGATACACACATACTTATACACTTATAACAACACATATGAATGCACATACAATATATGGGCAAAAGTCTTGGGACACCTCTCAATCATTGAATTCAGGTGTTTAATTCAGTCCCATTATCACAGATGTATAAAATCCAGCACCTAGCCATGCAGTTTGCCTCAACAAACATTTGTGATAGAATGAATCATTCTAAAGAGATCAATAAGTTCCAGCGTGGTACTGTAATAGGATGTCACCATTGCAGCAAGTAAGTTGCATCTCAGAGACAAAGTGGCAGATTATGTAAAGTTTCAGAGTGGGGTTGCGGAGTACTGAGGCACACAATGCATAAAAGTCGCCAACACTCTGCTGACTCAATAACTGCAGAGTTCCAAACCTCCTCTGGCATTGACATCCGCACAAAACCTGGGTCCCGGGAGCTTCATAGCATGGGTTTCCATGGCCGCGCCGATGCATGCAAGTCTATCACCAAGCACAAAGCTAAGCGTCGGCTGGAGTGGTGTAAAGCATGATGCCACTGGACTCTGGAGCAGTGGAAACATGTTCTGTAGAGTGACAAATCACACTTCTCTAACTGGCAGTCTGATGGATGAGTCTGAGTTTGGCAAATGCCAGAAGAACATTACCTGCATGGCTGCATTGTGCCCACTATAAAGTTTGGTGGATGATAATGCTATGGGATTGCTTTTCAGGGATTGGCCAAGGCCCCTTAGTTCCTGCAAAGGGAAAACTTAATGCTTCAGCATACCAAGAAATTTTGAACAAATGTATGCTTCAGACTTTGTGGGCAAGGCCCTTTTCTGTTCCTGCATGACTGCGCAATGCACAAAGCAAGGCCCATAAAGGCATGGTTGGGTGAGTCTGGTGTAGAAGAACTTGACTGGCCCGCACAGAGCCTTGACCACAATCCCATCAAAGAGGTTTGGGATTAACTAAAACGGAGATTGCGAGCCAGGCCCTATGACCTCACAAACGCTCTTCTGGATGAATGGGCAAAAATTCCCACGGAGACACACCACAATCTTGTAGAAAGCCTTCCTAGTAGAGTGAATGCTGCTTTAGCTGCAAAGCGGGACGAACTCCATATTAATGCCTATGGATTTAGAAAGGGATGTCATAAAATCTCCTGTAGGTGTATTGTGTAGGTGTGCCAATACTTTTATCCATTTAGCGTATACACATAAAAAAAAAAAAATCATACACACATGTACAAAAATGACACATGAATACATCTCTTAATACACACACAAACTTCACATATATCAACACATACTCATACACGAAGGCACATATATAAATAAAAAATACAAATGTACACAAATGTACAAAGATACACAGGCAGTACGGCACTGGCTTCATGCGGTTTGGTATTAATGGCTTACACAGGATTACTAAAAAAAAATTGGAAGATTTACTGCTTGTTTACTTAAAGGGGTTCTCCCATCTTGGACATTTATGGCATGGCAACAAGATATGCCATAAATGTCTGATAGGTACAGATCCCAGAGGTGGGCCCTATATCTATCTCTAGACCAGAGCCCTCTGACCCTTGTCCTACCTTCCAATCTCCGATCTCTAGAACAGAGTCCAAGATGGGAAATTGAATGATAATCTTAACGAAGTAATAAAAAAAATATTTTTCATCTATAATAAAAGAACCTTGGCAATTTCTTGCCATCAATACAGTGCATGCGTTTTAGTCAGTGGGAAGAACAAACCGTATTTGGCCTACGGTTACATAACCCCCAGTGTTTAAAGAACCATTACAACAAAATGTAAAAGCTCATTTTGAGGTGGAATCTGAATGCACATTCTACATGTCAAATTTACTTGGTGTCTGGAATCAATTTAGGGACAGACATTTTGATTTAGTGAATACCCATTGCCCCTCTCAATTTTCTATTCAGATGACCAAATCTCTAAGTTTCTCTTCTCCAAGAGACAATGATTCCGATTTTGTGAATCTGAAATATGCCAAATCCATTCTCCCATCTTATATAGAGGAGCACATAGGTCTTCTCCATCAATTCCTCAGAATATGAATGTTAAAATTAGTCAATTCTTTTTATGCTCATCCCTGGTAGACTCAAAAAAAGAAAAATATTGGGAAAAGGGGAACACAGCCCAATGATTAAATTAACCAGTTACTGGTTAACGAATTACCGAACGTAGACAACAGTGTCCCATTCTGGCAGTGAGGGTCTGAGTTAGTGCAATTGCACACGACCAAGATCGGGCCGTGAAAAACGGTCCAAGTGTCGACTGGATTTCCCGGTCCGAGTGACCGGGACTGCTGGCATGATAGACATTTTATGATGCTAGGAGTCCCTGCCTCCGCACAGAACTGCCGTTTCATGCGGAACATCAGTCCTGCCGGCATGCAGGGACTCTTATCATAAAACATCTCTGTAACGTTCGCCTGTACTGTGGTAGGGCTGGGAAATCCAGCCGACACTCAGGCCGTTTTTCATGGCTCGATCACGGTCGTGTGGAAGAGCACTTAGGCTGTGATAACACATCACAGTTAATTGACGTTTTTTTCCAATATATAATAATTGGGGCAAAAAACGTGATGCGGCCGCAACGTGTGAACACAGCCTCAAAAGCCCATAATTGGCTATTAATGCACTTCCGGTCCATGGTCCCCCTCAGGTCTGCGTTGACATTAGCTAAAACTGTAAGAGCAGCAGTCAGGTGGCGTGCGGTCACGGACATTACCGCTGTGGCCAATGATTTGATGGAACGGTCGCATGTCAGTATGACATATCACATCTTCAGCCAATGGCAGGGAACCATGGACCAGTGGTGCTGGAGTGACAGGGAGCTAAAAGGAGAGTATGGTCTTTTTTATAAGGCATCACATATGTAACTCAAAGTTTGTTTAGAAAGCCTGGAAAACACATTTTAAAAAACCCAAAAACTTGTACTTTAGGGCCTGTTCACATCACCGTTATCTTTCCGTTGAGAGGTTCCATTGGAAGTTTTCATCAGAAACCTTAGAAACGTTTCCGTCACCGTTGAGAGCAATGGTGATGCAAACGGAAGCGAATGGTTTACGTTTGTCACTGGGTTGTAACAGGGTTCCATTGTTTTTGACAATCAATAGCGCAGTCGACTTCTAGAAGGCGTGCGGACGTTGAACCTTACATTATTGAATTCCGGAATCCACCTGTGCATTTTACTGAGGTCACTGAATTGCTGCCCGACTACTTTCTACACATGATGTAAGGTTCCTGTCGACCACTCATCTATGTCCCTCTTTGCAGTGGGCTGGAGTTATTAGACACAGCTTGTGACATGCATGCTGTTGAATAGTCTTCAGACTTTGTTGTGCCGTAGACCTACATATGTGCCTCTCCAGCATCCTGATTACAATTTAAAATAAAGACATTTTGGTGAAATACTTAAAAATAATGATATTTTGATAAGATAGACTAAGCTTTTCATATTCTTTATAATTGCCATTTCTGTTCAAGGGACCTGTGGAATGATATTCTAGCTCTCCAACAGATGGCCTGCATGTGACGTTAAATGAATACTTGTTTTACAATTTGGGATAAAGACAAAAATTCAGCCACCTTAATTTACAATTACTGTAAACTTCATAATTCACTGCTAAAATAGTATTTCTGCCTCAGTCAAAACATCCTTTTTTTGTTTTTTGCTGTACTTTGGAATACTAAAATGTGATGCGACACAAACAACTATGAGAACATTTGCAACATACAATAGGCTCAACAAAAACAAATTCTGATGGGTGAGCGGAACACAGGGTTCACATTTAAAGATTGAATATTTGCTCCTCTTTATAAACTTAACAGAATATAAAATTAGTAGAGGGATAAAGAAAAGAAAGAACATGACAGAAATACAATCTGGTCACTGATACAGAACAGATGCTCTATTTTTCACATCATCTATGCAGGAAAAGAGTAATAAGTGTCAAATTGACTGATAACCGGAAGCACAAGAGTCAGAAAAGAAATTACAAAAGTTTAATTCAAATGTATATTTATGTAAAAAATATAAAATGAGTATTAACACTTTCTGAAACAGTCTCTGTGGGGGGAAATTATTAATTCTACGCCAGTTTTCTGGCATAGAAAAGTCTCAAATGCCTCAAAAGTCAAAATTAGAAGCTCCTTAATCCAGCGCTCTGTAGATTAAAGATTTGAAACACTAGACTTAATAAATACCCCCCTATATGATCAGGGAAGGAATTACCTTTTAAATACAATTAATAACTACAGTATTATAGCGTTTTGTTCTCCAACAACATCCTGTATGTTTTATTATTTAAATGGAAACTAACTTTTCAAACAATTTATGCTACTCTAATAGTATACTGGATATACACTTCACGGACAAAAATATTAGGACACACCGCTTAATCATTGAATACAGCTGTTTCACTTAGTCCCATTGTCACAGGTGTATATAATCCCACACCTAGTCATGGAGTCGCCTTTACAAACATTTGCGAAAGAATGGGTCGTTCTAAAGAGCTCACGGAATTCCAGCGTGGTACTGTAATAGGATGCCACCATGAAACTTCTTCCTTCCTAGATATTCCACGATCAACTGTGAGTGGTATTAAGTAGAAACGTTTAGGAACCACAGCAACTCTGCTACGAAGTGGCGGATCACGTAAGCTACAAAGAGGGGTCACCGAGAGCTGAGGCGCATACTGCATAAAAGTCACCAACGCTCTGCTGACTCAATAACTGCAGAGTTATAGACCTCTTCTGGCATCAACATCCGCACAAAAACCGTGCGCCAGGAGCTCTATGGCATGGGCTTCTATGGCCGAGCAGCTGCATGTAAGCCTTACATTCCCAAGCACAATGCCAACTGTTGAATAAAGTGGTGTAAAGCACGGTGCCACTGGAGTCTGGAGCAGTGGAAACGTTTTTCTGTGGTGACAAATCACGCTTTTCTAGCTGGCAGTCTGATGGACGAATCTGGGTTTGGTGGATGCCAGAAGACCGTTACCTGGCTGACTGCACTGTGCCAACTGTAAAGTTAGTGGAGTGGGGGGGGGGGGGGGTGTCTTCTTTCAGGGGTTGGCCTATGCCCCTTCGGGAATTCTTAATGCTCCAGTATATCAAAACATTTTGGACAATTGTATGCTTCCAACAAATGTATGGGGATGAGCGATCGGAGTAACAAGCACTTGTCCCCATACTAGCTGCCTCGTTGATCGGTGCTAGTTTACGTCGGGCCGTGTAATAGCACCTTAAGATGGTTGGCAAACAAAGAAGGTAGACTCCAACACAACGGGTCTTTAAGCCTCAGACAGTTTTATTATGACCTCATGCAGAAAAGGACAAAACACATCAATAGTACAGGAAAATAAATCCTGGGTCCCTCACCATCAGACTACCGCCCAGCACTTACAAACACAATTTTGGTCTTGATCAGAACTTCTTGACTCCCACAGCCTGGCAATACCGGCTGCCCCCAGGCTTTTGTCTCTCTTCCTCCCCAGTCTGAGAGCAGCTTCTGACTGCCTTACTCTATTCTTTAAGGGATTTCAGACTGGGCCTAGCTCCCTCTGTAAACCACTTAGATGTGACCACGGCACCGAAGGTTAAAACAGTCATAATCGAAGGAAACTTTGATCGCTACCGTTAGAGCAGGAGCTGGGCTATCATCAGACAGCTGAGCACCCGCTCCAGCCTGCGCGTGGCACCCATGCAGGAGTTAGACTAGGCTGCCGTAAACCGGCAGAGGCCTAGCCTAAGGACTGTTAGGGACCGATGTGTAGAAGCGTATTGGTGGCCACCAACAGGTTAAGCCAAACAGCAGGAATGGATCCAAAAAGTAGTAATAGTATAAGGCCACACCACACCACACCACACCACACCACACCACACCACACAGTTTTTTTGAGCCAAGCACATGAAAAGAAAGGAGCTGAATCATTCTTTTCATTATACCTTTCCTCCTTTTGGATCTACTTCTAGCTCGGACTTAAAAAACTGAGCCAACAACTGCAATAAAACGGTGAACGGTGTGTGATCCTGGCCTTATAATGTGGTGACAGTCTCTTTAAGTGGCCTATTCCCTACATAAGGAGATCGGTGCTATAATGTAAGCGACAGCAGTGTTTTTTTTATTTAGAAAAACTATTTTTACCACATTAGGAGCGATTTTAGCTTTATGCTAATTAGTTTCGTAATGCCCAAGTGGGTGTGTTTTTACTTTAGACCAAGTGGGCGTTGTACAGAGGAGTGTATGACGCTGACCAATCAGCGTCATGCACTTCTCCCCATTCATTTACTCTGCGCATAGTGACACTGCGTTGTTCGCTATTTGCTGGCTTATACGGATACATTAATGTTACTGAAGTGTTTAGACAGTGAATAGACATTCATTCCAGCCAGGATGTATATTCACAATCCCGGCACTTCGTTAATGTTTCTGTGGTATTTACAGCAGAGCAAAGCGTAATCTACCTGTCATTTACAGCAAGATCTCGCGAGATTACGCTTGCTCTGCTGTAAATACCACAGAAACGTTAACGAAGTGCCGGGATTGTGAATAGACATCCCGTCCTGGCTGGAAGGAATGTCTATTTAGTGTCTAAAGTAACTTTCAGTAACATTAATATGTCAATATAAGACAGCACAGTGAACAACTATGCGCTGACTAAATGAATGGAGAGAAGTGCATGACACTGATTGGTCAGCGTCATACGCTCCTCTGTACAACGCCCACTTGGTCCAACATAAAAACACGCCCACTTGGGCATTAAGAAACTAATTAGAATAAAGCTAAAATCGCTCCTGAAGTGATTCCAGACTCGTTGTACAAGGAAAAGCTATTATGTTTTAAATTCCACACCATTTTCATTTATCTGTTTGCGGTCTTATGAAAACTACCCTTGTTTAAATCCAGATGATGAAAACCCTTGCAGACTTGATACTCATCACAGCTGAGAGTTTGCTACAATTGTATCCACTTTAGACCTGTGAGCTAAAAAGAACAGCAGCACAAATCTCTCTTGCCCTGATAGTTTGCTACAAAGTATCAGTGTAGGCAAAATGTATCAACCTGGGGTTTAGACTATTAATGCTGGATTCCCACAGTGCAGATTTTGAATGTATTTTTATTTATTCAAGCCAAAACCAGGAAAAGGAACCTGAATAATAATAACACTATTTCTATTTTTGCAGATGACACCAAACTATGTAATATAGTTCAGACTATGGAAGATATTCGTGAATTGCAAGCGGATTTAAACAAACTGAGTGTTTGGGCGTCCACTTGGCAGATGAAGTTTAATGTAGATAAATGTAAAGTTATGCACCTGGGTACGAACAACCTGCAGGCATCATATGTCCTAGGGAGCGCTATACTCGGGGAGTCACTTGTTGAGAAGGATCTGGGTGTACTTGTAAATCATAAACTAAATAACAGCATGCAATGTCAATCAGCTGCTTCAAAGGCCAGCAAGATATTGTCGTGTATTAAAAGAGGCATGGACTCGCGGGACAGGGATGTAATATTACCACTTTACAAAGCATTAGTGAGGCCTCATCTAGAATATGCAGTTCACTTCTGGGCTCCAGTTCATAGGAAAGATGCCCTGGAGTTGGAAAAAATACAAAGAAGAGCAACGAAGCGAATAAGGGGCATGGAGAATCTAAGTTATGAGGAAAGATTAAAAGAACTAAACCTATTTAGCCTTGAAAAAAGACGACTAAGGGGGGGACATGATGAACTTATATAAATATATTAATGGCACATACAAAAAATATGGTGAAATCCTGTTCCATGTAAAGCCCCCTCAAAAAACATGGGGACACTCCCTCCGTCTGGAAAAAGAAAGGTTCAACCTGCAGAGGCGACAAGCCTTCTTTACTGTGAGAACTGTGAATCTATGGAATAGCCTACCACAGGAGCTGGTCGCAGCAGGGACAGTAGATAGCTTTAAAAAAGGCTTAGATAATTTCTTAGAACAAAAAAATATTAGCTCCTATGTGTAGAAATTTACTTCCCCTTTCCCATCCCTTGGTTGAACTTGATGGACATGTGTCTTTTTTCAACCGTACAAACTATGTAACTATGTAATAGAATATATAAAGTAAGACCTTATAGGTCTGCTCTCCTGGATCCAATTCTGTGTTTGGCTTACAAAACGCAGGCAAAAGCAGCAGCAATTCTACATTGTGGGAACCCAGCCTTAGGCCTCATGCACACGCCCGTAATCACGACCCGTAATTACGGGCCCATAGACTTCTATTGGCCACGGGTACCTTCCAATATGCTTACGGGAAGGTGCCCGTGCCGTTAAAAAATATGGACCATGTCCTATTTCAGGCCGTAACAACGGCACGTGCAGGCCCATAGAAGTCTATGGGGCTCCCGTAATTACGGGTGGCTACGTGTGTGTGCACCCGTAATTTCGGGAGCGTTGCTAGTCGACGTCAGGGGATAGTGACTGTCCAGGGTGCTGAAAGAGTTAACTGATCTGCAGTAACTCTTGCAGCACCCGGGGCAGTGACTACCACTGGAGATAATAGTATTAAATATTAACTAAGGGCCTGTTCACATCACCGTTCGCTTTCCGCTCCGGGGTTCCGTCGGGTGAACCCCGCAACGGAAAGTTAAAGTGAAACCACAGCTTCCGTTTCAGTCACCATTGATATCAATGGTGACGGAAACATCGCTAATGGTTCCCGTTCGTTACCATTCCGGCAGGTTTCCGGTTTTCCGACGGAATCAATAGCGCAGTAGACTGTAAATACCACAGAAACGTTAACGAAGTGCAGGGATTGTGAATAGACATCCCGTCCTGGCTTGGAAGGAATGTCTATTTACGGTCTAAACTCTTCAGTAACGTTAATATGTCAGTATAAGACAGCACATAGTGAATAACGCAGTGTCACTATCCGCTGTCTAAATGAATGGAGAGAAGTGCATGACGCTGATTGGTCACTGATTGGTCAGCGCCATACACTCCTCTGTACAACGCCCACTTCGCCTAAAGCAAAAACACGCCCAGTTGTGCATTAAGAAACTAAATTAGCATAAAGATAAATCGCTCCTAACGTGGTAAAAATAGATTGTTTTTCTAAATAAAAAGCACTGCCGTCACCTACATTATAGGGCGATAGGGCACTTATAATGTGGTGACAGAGCCTCTTTAGCACGCGGACCCACACCGATCCAAACTTCATAGATCTCTGTGACATCAAAAGTTTGATAAAATTGCAGTATTTACATGATAAGTTTGTTTTTTCACCATTGTCCCCCACTAAAAAAAAATGAATCAGAGTCCAAAAGTATCAGATCATGACCCCTAAAACAAAACCTAAAGAGTAAACATTTAATAGATCAGATCTAAAATCTGAAAAACTGCAAGGTTTATTGGAATTCATTAGCAACATGGTTTTACAGGAGAAAAATCAAAGAAACCCATCAGTAACGTTCAACAAAGCTGTGCTCTATTATATACATAGTGAAGATGACATGATTTTTGTTGGTACATTGTTACAAATATGCATCAGGTAAGTACTTTATTTAAATAAAGAGTTAAAAAAAAAAAATCATCCAAGGCACAAAGAAATCAGCTGTAACTTTAGTAATTATTAATCACCAAGAATTCATTCTATATAGTGAAGTACAAAAACTTTAATGAAGAAGGTAACAACGAGTACAATTCATTTTTTTTTACATGTTTTGGACAACACAAAAAAAGTTACTTGTGAATGTCAGGTAAATATGAGGCAACACAAATTTCAGGAATTCATTGTGAAGTCAACGGTCAACCCACAGTGAGGTGAGGATCTTATGGAAAAGTGATCCGACAAGGCTTTCCTAGCGAGTATGCACATAAAATTAGAATAGCTTAAAAAGGTGCAGTGATAATCTCACCTCTAAAAAAGAAAAAATCTCACGTTATGGGAATATCTTCATTTCCAGTGGGGGCTACAACATTATACCACCCAAGAAGTTTGCAAGGATGAAGGAATGATCAGATTGTAAGACAAAAAGTGACAGTGAGGCAATTACAAAGACAGCATCACAAAGCCAAACATTAAAACGGAATATAATGGAGTCACCCGGCTGCACATTTCCATGGAGAAGCGGAGGTGTACTAAAATGTAGCACGTATGTGGAATTGAAGTCTATACAAAGTACTGCCATGGTCAGCATGCCAAGTACATGATTCCTCCAACAATAAGGTCATCAATCCCAAAATGTTTGTTTGCATTTCAGCAGCCCACAAAATGTTCTGGACAAACACCTGGAAAAAAAAATCTATTTACAAATAAAAGATTACTTGATTTTTAAAATGTATAAAAAAAATGCAGTTTTGGCACCACCTGTAAGGCAATGCACAAGAGAACTATTACATAATAAAAATGCACAGTGAAGGCTCAGGCCGACATGATGATTCTGTGTTACATGCCCCAGGATTGTGCAACTGTAAGGTGTCCAGATTTCATTCTGCTTCATTATATATATATTTATATCTTACAGGCTTGCAAGGAGTCATTGCAGAACACAGAATAAGGCAGCATGCATGCTTTAAAGGGAAAGAAAAATATACATTGTTTCTTTAAATAAACTAAACAGGCGAGAGAGAGAAAAAATGTCCTCTAGCTGCATTTCATAAAAGAGGATCTTTTTTTTTTTTTTTTTTTTTTAAACAATTCAAATTATTAAAATAGTCTGTTCAATGTCTGTACAAATAACATTCCTACAATTACAGTATACATACAATCAAGATACCTTCTCCATTGTGTGGCCTAGTAAATAGCAGATACTTTTGAAAATTTACAAGACATGAACATAAATAAAGCTAATAAAACTGGCAAAGTACAGTACTGGTCCGCCATTCATAGAGAGTCTTAAATCACTCCAAAAGCCATCAAGCTATAACAGGGTGAAGTCAAATGCAATCTACAGGAGAGAGAGTAGATATGATCATCATTAGTCTTGTGAAATACTGCGATTTATTACACTTTTTTTTATGAAATTATTTTCTAAGCTAAAAAGGCTCTTTGGGACAAACTATGTGGGCACAATATCATTTGTAATGTACTATACAGAGCACGTGGGTCTCAGAGACTGCAGGTTTTTTTTTTGAGAGGCTGCCGTCTTATCACCCCTGACTATAGTATGAAGGTGTGTGTGTGTATGTAAAAAAGAAAAAAAAAAAAAAAAAGTTAAATAACCAGTTTATAAAAAATTAAAAAAAACAACTGTGCGGAAAAACTTTTAGTATGGCCTCAAATATATACTTTAGACTATACGATCGTAGCCGTCGACATAATATATCATATTGAATTATCACCTGAAGGGTCCAGATGAACTCGAACGTTATGTTGCAACAGTATTCGGTTTTCAATGGCAGCTCAGGTGACTGACACATGAGCTGCAGTTGAGGCTAAACTAAAAAGCTCATACTATTGCAATTTGAGGCCTATGTAGACGAATGAAACTTTTTATTTTTTTATGGGAAAACCTACCTTCTTTATATTGTTAAAAAAAAAAAAAAATGGTCTCAATAGTGGAGTAATATTTTGCATGGCGAGTTCTACCTGTTAAACATTGAAACATCTTACCATATAATGACATGTTTTAGAAAAGGCCACAGTCTTTGAGATTGTTTTTTATGATGACATCAGTGACTGCATCAAATACAAACTGCACGTTCTTGGTATCTGTCGCACATGTAAAGTGGGTGTAGATTTCCTTTGTGTCCTTTCTTTTGTTGAGATCTTCAAACTGACACTGAATATATGCAGCAGCTTCTTCATACGTATTTGAACCTGGAAACAGAATTAATATATAATAAACATAAATATATATATATATATATAATAAATATATACATAATAAATATAAATATATAATAAATATAAATATATATATATATATATATATATATAATAAATATAAATATAAATATATATATATAATAAATATAAATATATATATATAATAAATATAAATATATATATATATAATAAATATATATATATATATATATATAATAAATATATATATAATAAATATAAATATATATATATAGATATATATATATATATAGCTATATATATATATTATTCACTACAAAATAACATTCACTACAAAACAACATGTCATGAATAAAGGGGTTGACAAAGAGTTAAACAGAAATTAAAACGAGCGACATCAAATGTTATAATCCGCTGAAGCAAGAAACAAAATAAAAAGCAACATTCCAAAGGATGAAATTTTGCGCTGTGCATCAACGCCTGAAAAAGACCCTCGGTCATGAAAGGGTTACGTTCTGATGACAGGCGCAAAACAATGGCTTCACATAGCTGGAGAGACTGGTGCTGCTGAGTTTTAAAGCAGTTCCGTCCTGTTTTTCCACTGATGCTGAAAACAAAGGGCTCATACAAATGGACCCGACAAACATTTGTTCTAAGTAAAATTCAGTAACATGTACTGTACATACAAAGAATTGGATTGTACGGAGTTAAAGAAACATACCTGCATATTCTGGATAACAAATAGTTAGTGGACTCCTCTTGATTTTTTCTTCAAACAGATCTTTTTTGTTTAGAAACAGAATAATGGAGGTGTCTGTGAACCACTTGTTATTACAGATGCTGTCAAATAACTTCATACTTTCGTGCATTCGGTTCTAAACAAAGGAGCAAGAAAATTAGAACTGCAGATCTCCAAAAAGAACATCCGTAAATTGTCACGATTATGCAATGCAGAAATTTGATAAAAGTTATAGAACAAAGGGTTTTTGCTTCATACATAAGAGAATGTTGATTTATAAAGATTTAAGCACAGGTTGTGTGTGGTATTACAGCTCAGCGACATTTCCTTCCTAAAATCTGAGCTCCAATTCCAGACCACTCATGGACAGGCGTGGCGCTGTTTCAGGAAGAAAGCAACCATGTTTCTAATCCGGTAAAACCCTTTAAATACAGGAGGCAGATATTCTGCCGCACAGATCTCCGCAGATGCAGCCATGAAGATTTATAGCAGGTATTGCCCACCATAAGTGGATTTCTTTAATACGGTGAGCACAGAACACTAGATTTAACCACAGAATGTACTGGCACAGTAACTCGACGGTCATGGAAATAATAGGTTCTTAACTATTCGAATTCATCATTGATCATGTTTGATGCTTTAAACGCATTAAATCCTATTAAGTGTCATTTTGAAACCTAAGATCTTTATTTGGAATAGCAGGTGTTATTGCCAAACTAACAGAAATGAACACAGAAATCCACTGACGCTACATAAGATCAACAGAAATATGAAGCTGCAAAATCAGTGTTTCCCAATAAGCCAGCTATACCTTGCAGGGCACAGCCGCTAATTCCTTATCAGAAGCTAACATGTCCACGAGGCTTATGACATTCAGCTTGGCAAATGAGGGCTCGAGGTGTTATTTTACACTGAAAGTAAATAGGTCACAAAAAATCCTCAGGACTACATTAAAAACGGTTTACAATTTTATAACTGAAGATTTTGTACACACTTTCAGAGGAATCGCATCTTTGCAGGTTGTCACGTTGAGTAATATGCTCTAAAACGGATTAGCTTCATTGTAACCAACGTAATTCATCCAATATCAGAAAGAAGCAGCCAGCAGTCTGCGCATGTGCAGCGTCCTCCCTGTCCTTATACTCTCCTACTAGCTTTCTTAGGCTTCGTTCACATCTGCGTCGGGGTTTTGTCAGACATGTCCGTCAGGGGAACCCACAAATGCAAACCATAGCTTTCCGACAGCATTACCATTGATTTCAATGGTAACACTTCCGTTGCTAATGGTCTACTACAGACTACATAGTTTTACTATTAATTCCATCCAAAAAAGTGGAAAACTTATGGAACGTAGACAAACAGAAACCATTAGCAACGGAAGTGTTACCACTGAAATCAATGGTAATACAAACGGAAAGCTATAGTTTCCGCTTGTGAATCCCCCTGACGGAAAGGTCTGACGGAACCCAGGAACGGAACCTAGACGCTGATGTGAACAAAGCCTCAGGCCCCATGCACACGACGGAAAAAAAATGTCCGTTAATTGCGGACCACGATTATGGACACATTCATTTCTATTGTTCACGGACATCTTCCTGTTGTTTCTAGTTCCACATTGTTTTTAGTTCTGTAGGGTCATACAATCTATAGGACCCTCAACCTGCACAGCCTATAAATGTATAAACAGGTAAATGGGGAGAGGTTCGACAACACTTTTCACGGTCATTCATGACAGGTCAATAAGAGCATCAAGTGGGAGACTTGCAACTCAATAGTAACACTATAAAACGCTGTCGTTTCTCTTGAAGCAAATTTGTGCATGTTGCTAAAATCACTACATATCTAGAAGTGTGACATTTTGCTGCCGACATTGTGACAAAACAGATTACAGTAAAATGTTAAATCAGAAACATCTGAAGGTGGCCGATAGCTGTAAGAAGTATAAGCCATAAAGCCCAGCAAATAGTTCTGTCCATGTAAATAGCATCGCCTGTCCTTCTTAACCTTCATACATACCATTTCTTCATCTTCAGCTAGAACCAAATCGTAATCACTCAGTGCCACACAGAAAATGATTGCAGTAACTCCCTCGAAGCAATGAATCCACTTTTTTCTTTCAGATCTTTGGCCGCCAACATCAAACATCCTGAAAAGAATGCAAGGAAAAACGATCAGCACAGTCACCGCTAAATGTGCTGATGAATCGGAGCTTTAAAGTCTTAAAAAAAACTAACTTATTTCTATCAACGTTTACCATAAACACATACATCTATGCTATGGGATTATTGGGCAGCATTCTTCACATACTATTATCAAGGACAATTTCACACTACAGACTAGATCTTTGAAGTGGACATGTTGGCGTGAATGTCTGATCTAATTAAAACTGGTCAATGTCATCTTGATTATTTTCTGCTATTTGCACGCTAAGCAAACAATGGGCAGAGACACAGAAGTAATGCTGAAAATACAATATTTCATTAAGTTCAGGATCCTCATCTCTTGGCCAGGGTGGACAGCGTTTAATAAAGGGCGTCTCTCCCTTTGGAGGACTGTTGTCCTGTATTACACAGACTACCCATTAGTATTATGGACACTGTGTAATTCTTAATTTCCCCTATGATGGCGCTGCAGGGAAATGTAACACCTACCGCCAGGTTGCCCTACAGATTACAGCTGATCGCTAAGAACCCGAGTAGGGGGAAACTTTATAATCTGCTTAATGTCAAGGGGACCTTCTAACAAGTAGGGATTGCGCAAAGCAATCACTTTAAAGCATATATTAAAGGGGTTATCCGGGGACCACCATTTTTAAAAAAATTGCTTTGGATTCATATTTTTATGCACAAAGAAGTCACTTACTAATGTACTTTAACTAAAAATTCGGTACTAAATGGTGCCGTTCAAACCCGGTGAATTGTTCCCGGAAGTCCTGTAGCTTTTCTAATATTGATGACGCTCCGACACGGCCCCAACGTGACTAAGGGCCCGCTTCCTGTGCTGTTCATGTCGGCGTGTTATCAATGGCATGGCTGCAAGGGGCTGTTACATTGCCTATTGCTGGAGTCCCCGAGCAGAGCATCAGCTAGCGGTTTGCTCGGGACTCCAGCACTGCTCCCAACATTTGGTCAGTGACTTCAGGGGTTTCCTACAGCTAGAGTTCCCGAGCAGAGAATCAGCTGATGCTCTGCCCAGGGACTACAGCACTGCTGCCACTGTCCATATATAGACAGTGACAGCAGTACGGGAGTCCCCGAGCAGAGCATCAGCTGATGCTCGGCCTGGGGACTCCCGTATTGCTGCCAACGTCACTTTCCATATATGGACAGTGACGTTGGCAGAAATGCTGAAGTCCCCAGGCAGAGCATCAGCTGATGCTCTGTTCTGGAACTCCAGCTGTAGGAAACCCCTGAAGTCACTGAACAAATGTCGGAAGCAGTGCTGGAGTCCCGAGCAAACTGCTAGCGGATGCTCTGCTCAGGGACTCCAGCAATAGGAAATGTGACAGCCCCTTGCAGTCATGCCAGTGATGACACGCCGATACGAACAGCACAGGAAGCCCTCAGTCAAGTGGGGCCATGTCATCCATATTAGAAAAGCTACAGAGCTTACAGTACATTTGTAAGGGACTTCTTTTTGCATAAAAATATGAATGCCTAGGAATTTGTAATAATTTTTCGTCCTCGGATAACCCCTTTAAGTATTTTTTTATTACTCAAGATAGACACTTCTTAATATACATTAAAATACAGTGCCTAATGCCTTTATACAGATTGAGTCTCTCGGGTGATAAAGGCATTCTAGGACAGTCTAAAGTCATACAAATGAATAGATATAGCTGGCTTAATGTATTGAAAATAGTTAAAACAAACCAGCTTCCACCTGTTCAGCACAGGTAATGAGCGTTCCCCATTATGTCTTCATTTATGACAGATCCTCTTATTACAGGTAGTTTTATGTATTGCAAACAGGTCCACTTCAAAGGGAAAGATTTTATTTAATCCTAAGGGATCAACGTGGAGACTATGGCTAAACATAATGTCCTAAAAGCTGGAACTAAAACCAGTAAAACAAAACATACGTTCAAATTGGAGATTATTAGGCTGGGAAAGAAAGAAACAAAAAAAAGACTGTGAAACACAATAAAACAAATCAGTAATTAAAATACAATAAAAGGAAAAACAGTTATGCCAAGGCACAACAAACACCCTGGTTCCCAGCTACCTGTATGATCGTGTTAAATTGAACTAAAATATAACTTTTAATGACTTAAATAAGACACTTACAAATAGGACATATAAGACACGTTTAAAAGTAGCCAATGTTAGCTAGCAGGATGTGGTAAGTAGGAATACGTAACTACAATATATTAGGTTAGTGCATGCGTGTATCGGTGCAAACAGCGGCTGCAGTACTCTGTGCCAGCACTAAATAACGAAGGGATTTCCAGTACAACTACTAGCCTAACAAAGAATTTAAACGCAAAGCAGCCCTCCCCCGGACATGTTTAGCTACAAACGTATCGTCCTCAGGGGTATAATGGGGCGAATGACGGCGTGCTCGAGTTTCCCGTCTCTTGAAACCTCGGCATGACGTATCGGAAGGTGCGTCCCTGTGTGGAGCCAATAGAAATGCCTAAAATGGGGCTCACCCCCGTCTAGTGCAATGGACATATGCGCTGTCCAATCAAAGGGACAGCTCCATCCAGTCAGTAAGCTCAGGAGGCGCATGCGCACAACAGCGGAAGCTCTGTCCTACGAGCGATTAGGGGAAAAAAAGTCCATATGCGCATGTCTAGGCACTTAGAAAAACCGTAGCCTGTGCTTAACACAGGCTACGAGGCTTAATAGTAAACAAGCGGCATACACAAGCTGCTCCCTCTTAGAAGGGTAAATTACTAAGTATAAGAATTTTCAGAATGCTCATGTCAGAATACTTTGAAATCCTGAGAAAATATAATAAGAAATGACTATGCATGCCCACAGCCATAGAGTCCCACAACTTATCGATGTATTGAAGTATAATATTTGGAGTCAAATGAACGACAAAAAGGTAAATTATAACAATTGCAGTCGAATGAATGACCCTGTTTATCGTGTTGAAAAGAATAACATTGTTGCGAATAGGCATTTTAGAAAATAAAAATAAATATTTAAAGAGGTGATGAAAAAAAGAGGACAGAAAAATAATAAATAAAATATCAGATGTGATTAGAGGCCTAGATGGAACATACTTTGACCATGCTGGTATTTCAATAAGTATAGACTCTATAGTAATGACCATAATGATAATAAAAATTCCTGGGTGATGAGTAGGAAGATTAATGAAGGATCAAAAAATTATTCTAAGACTAGAGATAATCTAAAAACAGCTAACACTCAAGTGTCAGAGTATGGCAGGTAAGTATTTTCAAAAGATCTTTTTTAAAGAAAAGCGACAAAGGTAAAACCCTCGTTAAGCCCATTAGGGCTCAGAAAATTTAGGCTATGAATCCATCGTGCTTCTTCAGTTTACTATTAAGCACAGGCTATGGTTTTTCTAAGTGCCCAGACATGCGCATATGGACTTTTCCCCCCTATTCGCTTGTCGGACAGACCATCCGCTATTGTGTGCATGCGCCTCCTGAGCTTACTGACTGGATGGACCTTAAGTTCCTTTAATTGGACAGCACATATGTCCATTGCACTAGACCGGGTCAAGCCCCGTTTTAGGCATTTCTATTGGCTCCACACAGGGACGCACATTCCGATACGTCATTCCGAGGTTTTAAGAAAAGCGAATCTCGAGCACGCCGTGATTAGCCTCATTATACCCCTGAGGACGCTAAATGTCGGGGGGAAGGGGCTGCTTTCCTTTTAAATTCTTTGTTAGGCTAGTAGTTGTACTGGAAATGCCTTCGTTATTTAGTGCTGGCACAGAGTACTGCAGCTGCTGTTTGTTGCACCGATACACCCATGCACTAACCTAATATATGGTAGTTACGTATTCCTACTTACCGCATCCTGCTAGCTAACATTGGCTACTTTTAAACATGTGTGTTATATGTCCTACTTGGAAGTGTCTTATTTAAGTCATTAAAAGTTTATATTTTAGTTAAATTAACATTACCATTTAGGTAGCTGGGAACCAGGGTGTTCATTGTGCCTTGGCATAATAGTTTTTCCTTGAATTTTCATTGCCCGCCAGCTACTGGGGTCTTTCTATTTTTCCATTGTAAAATACAATAAATGCTTAGAAATCACATGAATGAAAGTAATGTACTATATGCAGGAGATTTATCAAAACTGGTTCAAAAGGAAAAATGAAAAGTTGCCCGTGGCAACCAATCAGGCTTCTATTTTCATTTTTAAAAACCTCTGCAAAATGAAAGGGGGAATCAGATTGGTTGCTGTGGGCAACTACTTCACTTTTCCTTTGAACTCGTTTTTATAAATGTGCTCCAATGCTCTTCTAGAACTTAAACTGAAGAATAAGGGCTATTTCACACAGAGTATTTTGGCACTGGTTTTGACGCAGAAACCGCACCAAAAAATGCCCGAAATTGCCTCCTATTGATTTCAAGAAGCAACATGCCCTTTCTTCGGGCGTTTCTGTGTCTGATCTGCGCTCAATTGCCGTGGAGGAAAAATGCGGCAAATGTTCTGCCGGCAGGTCAAAATTGCCTCAAAATTCCTTCAGGGATCTTGAGGCAGATTTTTCCGCCTGCAAAAAAAACTCAGTGTGAACCGGGCCTAAGCTGGAATGTGCAAGGTTTATGTATAACTTGCCGTCTGCAGTCAAACCCTGCTTTAAATTAAGGGGAACGGTCATGCCCCCAGAAAAGGTTGTCTGCACTATACCTGTATTGCGCCTTGCCCGATTTCCGTAGCATTTATTAAAAGTCGCTAGGTGCCTCCGTGCCGCTGCAATCAGTCTCTGTTCCCCCGAAATCAGCCCATTAATTTCTGACAGAGCGCTTAGATTCACGCCTCCTTGCCGCTGGGCAGAGGATACCATCGATGTCAATTTACTCAAGATTTAGCACATAAGACGCCAAAGGAGGCACCTAGCAACTTCAAATAAACGGCGCTGAAGGAGTCGAGGGCAAGCAATACAGGTTTGGCGGCACATAACCTTTTCTGGAGACATGACAGGTCATCTTTACTGCCTTCTTATGTAGTATGACAAGACCACACAATTTTGCATTACAAGAGACTAGGTTAGGCCACGTGCCCACGCAGCAGATTTGTGGATTGGACAGAAATCCATGGAAATATTCCCACGTTACATGTTTATTTTGGCATGGATTTCTATGCAATTGGTGAAATCTGCAGCATGCCCTAAAATCAGTGTGGATGTTTTTTCGCTGCATGCCACACTTGCATGCATTGTACCATCATTCAGCAGCACTGAAAATCCAATACTGAATTATGTGCGCAAATTCCACTGCATTTATAGTAGCAGCAAAGAGGATGAGTTTAAGAAAATCATGCCCACGCTGCGAAAAGAAAAAGAAAACCTGCGGCGTAAACGTTAATAAATTGACCTGCTGTGCGGAGTTTTTCTGTTGTGGGTTTCCCCCATTGAATTCAATGGGGATGCAAAACCCGCAACAGAAAGCCAAGCGTTGTGACTTTTGCTCCGCAATGGCAGCGATTACTGCGCAAAAATTGCACCTCTGGGGGAAAAAAAAAACAAAAACATACTTACCCAGAACACTCTCCTCTTTCCTGCAGTACGGCCATCGGGGATGGCATTTCATCCCAGGTGACCACTGTAGCCAATCACAGGCTGCAGCATCCCATGGCTTGCAACCTCATCGTAGGAGGCCGGACTACGTGCAGAGAAGAGAGGGGGTAAGTATGGACTGCTTTTTTCCCCACCACAACGTGGTGTGTTTTTTCGGGCGGAAGGTTCTGCGGGTTTCAGGTCGGATACTCGGCGTGATTTTTACACAGCGTATCCAACCAGTGGGAACCTGGCCTTAAAGTTCCATCCATTATACCGGTTACGAATGAAAAAATAAATAAAATATATATATATATATATTTATTGTTGAGTGCCTCAATGAAGTACAGAGCATTGCTTGCGTCTTGCAGAATAATAATCTACAGTACAGTAAACAGATTGCAAACCCAAGGAACAGCGCCTGTCCACAATGGGGCTCCATAATATAGCTTCCTTATTACTAGCATCTACAGTTAAGGGAATGAGAAAGAACCATCTGGAAAGTCTTCATTTTTACTTCCGGTCAACATCCAATCTTGTTTTTGAAAGCATATACTTAGGTAATATATAGGTAACAGGATGCCACTGTTGCAACAAGTCAGCTGGTGAAACTTCTTCCCACCAATATATTTTACGATCAACTGTAAATTGTATTAATGCAAAGTGGAAGCGGGTAAGGAATCACAGCAACTCAGTCACAACGTGGCAGACCACATAAAGTTAAAGAGCGGGGTCGCCAGGTGCTAAGGCGATTGGACTACTTTTATGCACTGACTTTCCTAACCTCCTCTGGCATTAACATCAGCACAAAAACTGTGTGCCGGGAGCGTCAATGCTGAGCAGCTGCAGGCAAGCCTTACATCATCAAGCACAATGACAAGAATTGGATGGAGTGGTGTAAAGCGCACCACCACTAGAGTCTAGAGCAGTGGAAACGTGTTCTGTGGAGCTATGGATCACGCTTCTCTATCTGGCAGTCTGGGTTTGGCGAATGCCAGGAGAACGTTACCTGCCTGACCGAGTAGTGCTAACTTCGTTCCAGTGAAGGGAAATCGGAATGCTTCAGCATACCAATACATTTTAGACAATTCCATGCGTTTGGGGAAGGCCCTTTTCTGTTCCAGCATGACTGCGCCCCAGTGCACAACGCAAGGTCCATAAAGGAATAGTTGGGTGAGTGGTGTGGAAGAGCTTGACTGGCCCGCGCAGATTTTTTTCTGCAGCGTGTGGATGAGATTTGTTTAAATCTCATCCACTTTACTGCTACGGTAAATGCTGCCTTTCTTTTTGCACAGAATTCCGTTGCGGATATTGCGCCGTATTTACGCTACGTGGGAACCCGGCCTAAAAGTTCTGCTTACCATGAAATTGCCTAATATGCAATCTTCTGTAGCCTATAAGCCGAGGCGGGGATTTGATAACACAACAGCGTAAGAGAATTCCTTATATCCTTATTGAAATATTCTCTAGAGATCTTTCTGCAGAGTGTAATGTGCATTTGAACTAATGAAAATATATTTTTAGTAAGCAATTTTACTTGGGTATTCCTGGTTTTAATCCTCTACACAAATTGTAGCTTGTGGTGTTTCTTGAAGTAAATCTTACTTCCGTCTCAAAAATGATGTCGGATTTTCATTTTAGCGGTTCTATAATGACTAGAGACACCCTATAGACATTCAGCGCTGCATGTTTATAATGGCAATGACACCAGTGATACCCAATATTGTTAACACAGAGGACGGCACATATAGTTAGGCATTCAATACTGCACTAGCTTTTTTTTACAAGTCAGTTGAATGAGCATTTTTTTTCAAAAACTATTCATAATAAAGATGAAATGCAATTATTTGCACAGACTGAAATCTCTGCTTATAAAATGGTAATTTTCATCAATAGCAAGCGACACTTTCTAGCACTAGATACATAGTGACACATGAACAGTTGTATTCAGTGTCTAAATGTTTCAAGTCCCTGGATGATCATATAAGGGGAAGGGAGAGGGGAGGCGCTCAGGATGTTAGGGATTTGTGTATACAATGCTCATCTGTATGGAGGGGACAGGAAGGCTGGGTTCACATGGAGTTTTTTGCAGGAGGAATATCTGCCTCAAACTTCCGTTCTGACTTTTGAGGCAGATTTTGCTCTGCCTGCACGCAGATTTTCGCTGCGTTTTTCGCCAGCGGCAATTGAGCTCCGCGGTCAAAAACGCCACGAAATACGCTTTTTCTGCCTTCCATTGATGTCAATGGGAGGTCAGAGACGTAAATGCCTAAAGATAGGGCATGTCGCTTCTTTTTCCCGCGAGCCGTTTTTCCGCTCGCGGGAAAAAACGCCTTCACCTCCCATTGAAATCAATAGGAGGCATTTTCGGCCATTTTTGGCACGGTTTCCGCGTAAAAAAAACTCAGTGTGAACTGACCCTTACGTTGTTCTTTAACCCCTTGGAGACCGATACAATTTTTCTTTTTAATTTTTCCACCGTCACATTCCAAGAGTCATAACTTATTTTTTTTTTCCCGTCGACGACAAATATAATGTACTCTAGAAAATGGATACGGCACCAAAGGGTTACAAAAATTTATTTATTTTTTAGTCCCCCGAAGGGACTTTACCATGCGATTTATAGATCGCTTATGCAACGCTTCTGTATTGGAGTGTATTGCCTTTACCGGTGTACTAGTATGAAGCCTTGCCTCACAACGGATTGGTGCCCCGCAATTCATAGGATAGGTGGAGGGGGTGACGTTCAGGGAACAGAAGGCACTTGACGGGTTAAATGGCCAGGATGAGAGATAAACGTTGCATGCGGGTGTCAGCTGTTTAAAACAGCTGGCACATGCCGCATACTGTGATGACACACATCCGACATAACTGTACGTCAGATTTCACCGCTGGGTTAAGAAATATTTATATAAAATATCCATTAAAAAAACAAAACACTATTACAGAAAATGTGTTGTCAAATTTGCCACTTTCAATCAACATTATTGCATTTAATTACTATACATTTTTGTAAGTGGCTATAAAAGAAGTGCACACCTGTCCATAGGTTCTGTAGGGTGTTGCAGCTTAGCCACGTTCACTGCAATAGAGCGGAGCTGCAATACCAGACACAACCCATGGACATGACTGATGTTTCTGGAAGAAAAAAAAATAAGTCATGCTTTTTTTTATTCCTGTTCGACCACTTTAACCCTTTCCGTCTGGTAAAAACGGCATGCTAGCTTTATTCTGCAGGTCAATAAGATTGCAGTGATGACAAATTTATATCGTTTTTTTTTTTTCAATATTTTACTACTTTTACAAGGAAAAACTGGATTGTTAATAATTAAATGTGAGTTTTGTCGCCATAGTCTGAGAGCCATTTTGGGCACATGAGACTTTTTGATCACTTTTTATAGGAGATGAAGTGACCAAAAAAAAAAACAAACAGCGATTCTGCCGCTTTTAATTGTTTATTTTATTACGGCGTTGATCGTGCAGACTAAATGATGATATATTATAATAGTTTGGACTTTTACGGACATGTCAATACCAGCTATGTTAATTTTTTTTTTACATTGTGCTTGAGGGAAACTGGGAAAAGTGTTTGTTTTTTTTTATAAATGGAAAAAAAACCCTTTATTTTACTGCTTTTTTAACATGTCCCCCTAGAGGACTTAAACCAGCGATCGCTTGCACGATACACTGCAATACTGATGTATTCCAGTATATCGTGATACTGACGCTCCTTATTCCCCCACCAGACATGCGCCATACTATTTACACCTTCGGAAGGTTTTTTTTTTGTTTGTTCTTTTTTTAAATAAAAATGTCAGAGTGTGTTTGGTGCAACTTTCAAATTTGTTTTTAACAACAACTATTAACTTTTTGAGATACAGCTGCTCTGTATCCTGCATACAGAGCAGGTGTATTGTTCGCTGAATCCTGTACCCGTCAGTTCCATGGGACTGACGGCTTCAGTTCACAGACCTGACGGTTTCAGGTATTAGCGAACGATACAGTTGCTCTGTTCTCAGCAAACCAAAAAGTAAAAAGACATTTTAAAATCAAAACTAATTTGAAAGTTGCAAACACACTCAAATATTTTTATTATAAAAAAAACCATCAACCTTTCGAAGAAATACATAGCCTTTAAGTGAACCACCCATTTTACCTCATACTTTAGATTAATATTAATTAGCAAATTCAAACTGGATCTAGTGAGGACTAGACAATGACTGCAGCAGTAGTACACGTTACAGAATTGCAGAGTGCCATAAGGCAAAAGTCATGCCACACAGCTATGCCACTGTTGTCCAGTAGCTCTAGCTTATAGAGGCTCTCTCACCACATTATAAGTGGCCTATATTGTACATGATCTGATCGGTGCTGTAATGTAGAGTTATGATCTATATTAGCTTTATGCTAAGGAGTTTCTCAATGGACAACTGGGCGTGTTTTACTATATGACCAAGTGGGCTTTGTACAGAGGAGTGTATAAGGCTGACCAATCAGTGATCAATCAGCATCATACACTTCTCTCCATTCATTTACACTGAGAATAGCGATATAGCTATATCGCTATGTGCAGCCACATAAACACACTATAACTTTACTGCAGTGTCCTGACAATGAATATACATTACCTCCAGCCAGGACAGGATGTCTATTCAGAATCCTGACCACTTCTGTAGCGTCTCTGTGATATGAAGTGTAAATGAATGGAGAAAAGTGTATGACTCCTCTGTACAACGCCCACTTGGCCATATAGTAAAACACGCCCAGTTGTCCATTGAGAAACTCATTAGCATAAATCTAATATAGGTCATAACTCCGTCAAAAATGATTGTTTTTATAAATAAAAAAACACTGCTGTAATCTACATTACAGCGCCGATCACATCATGTACAAGATAGGGCACTTATAATGTGGTGACAGAGCCTCTTTAAAGTGAACCTGTCCCCTTCATTTGGGAACGCAAACCGCTCACATTGGCATTTAAACCAAAGAAATGATAGTCAGTCCTCAGCATTTCTATGTGTAAATAATGCACAATACCTTTGATATACATACATATTACTTATTACACAATACATTTGGTTTTAAAGTGTTCCTGTACCGAACGTCTAGTATCTCATGTGTGCACCTTGTTGTTTTCCTGTACCTCAGAAGTTCTTTGAAGCCAGGCTTGTATACAGGGTTGTTACATTGCACATCCGCCGAAGAGTTATGAACGCGGTGCACGCACAACATTTCTTTGAGCATGTTCTGGAGGCGGAAGAGATTTGTAACATCATTCAACTTGCTAGAGGTGGGATGGCTAACTCATTAATACGCCAGACTCCTCCTCGAGATGAAATTTCCATATCCGCTCCTTTACATACAGCGAGGAAACTATGAAATTAAACTGCAAAGCGACTGCGCGTTGTTTACACATAGAAATACTGAGGATCGACAATTATTTCTTTGGTCTACATGACAGTGTGACCGGTTTGTGTGCCTAAACAGAGGTGGCAGGTTCGCTTTAATAGTCAGTGACATGCAACTGTCAGCATTATAGGAATTGACGTTTTCTATGGAATCTATGTTTTACAAGGTACTACAGGAAAGGTTGGCTATTCATGCTGCTGTTTGGATGGCTTGCCCAGTACAACTTTTAAAGACAGTGACACTTCAATAAAGCTACAGAACGCATTCACATTAGAGACAGCTCATCTGGATCTTACTGGAAATAGGCGCACTGGTGTGCAAACAAATAACTAAGGAGGACCTATAAAATCTGCAAATGTACTTGTACTTTGGACAAGCCATTAAAAAAATAAAGCTAACATTCAACAAGCGCAAAGGAAGGCAGCATTGTCTTCTTAGGGCCTGTTCACCTTAGCGTTTCCCTTCCGTTGAGGGGTTGACTGCGCTATTGGTTCCGTCAAAACAACGGAGCCCTGTCACATCAGTGACCAACGGAAACCATTAATGTTTCCGTCACCATTGAGATCAATTGTGAGGGAAACGGAAGCGAAGTTTTCCATTTGCCTTTCCGTTGAGGGGTTAACCTGACAGAAACCTCCGAAGGAACTCCTCAATGGAAGGGCAACGCTGATGTGAACAGGCCCTTAAAGACATACCGTCAGGTTAGGCCATAACATTCTGGAGAGTGGGAAGCTGATCCCTGGGACTTTCACAGATTGAGTACAGAGGGTTCCCTACAGCTCCCCTGCACAGTGGCAGTACCTACCACCCGCTGTGCAGAGAATGGCAGCACAGCTCTATGTAACTGATGCAGGGAAAAGTGTGAAGGGGCTGCAGAATTTAATTAGTGTTGCAACCCCTTTATGTTGAGGATCGTGGTGGTCTCAGCAGATAGACTCCCCAGACAGTGGTGGCATATTCTAGCGATATGCAATCTCTTACTATAATGGGAAACTCTGTAATAAAGATTATGAGCAGTAATAGGCCAAGTAATTGCCAATGTTTATTGCACTTGGTATAATGCAAATATTGTCCAGGCACCGTAGGAATAGTAATAGCTGGTTTCAGATTTTACGTAATTATAGGGGTTATCCGACGTCTATTAAAAAAATAAAATGAATAGCCCAAATAAAGTCCATTCAGCCTCCCTGGAGTGTAAATTCTTTATAAAAAGTGTAACATTTCATCACCTACCCATTTCCCATATTACTCTCAGGCTGCTGTTATACTTCCTGCTTCTGGGACGGGACTAAGTCTTTCAGCGAATAGACTGCAAATCCCGGCGCCCTCCTCTTTCCCCTCCAGCTTTGGTTTATCCTCCTTTCCGACAGCATCTTAAGTTTTTCAGTCAACCACTAGCCCCATGCGTTTATGTGATCCTTGACGAGTAGAGGCAGACTAGAAGGAAAGGCGTCCCGTAGTCATGTGGCTCTGTGTTGATACTACAATACTTTCTGTATCACGTGACTGAAGAACGGGGAAATGGCGCATCTTTCATAAAATAAGTGATTTCATAAGTAGTCAATTTTTGGGATTATAAATATAATGCTAAATTTTATACCGGTGGATAACTATTTTATGAACCATACAACATGCATACACTTGCAGATTGAATTGAATTAAGGACATAATTTCTCTATATAAAAAAAAAAAAAAAACTTCTACAAAAAGATATAGTCTTACTTGAAATGAAGGTCTTTAAAGGTAAAATGTGTTTCCACTATGCCGGTAGTCTTCACTCTTGTCCTGAGAACATCCTGCTGAGTAGGAATGTAACTGCTCTGAGCTATCCTGTCCAAGTCATTGAGGTAACTATGTACAAAAGAAGAAAATAAATAAATGTCCCAATGTACATGTATTGGCATACTTTTACTGTACTTACTCCAATTCAAAATAACTTCTAGTTCTGTCCCGTAATGACTACATGGTAATTATAAATTGTGTTAAAAACAAACAAGACAGGGGAGATATAGATATATATATACATACATACACACATATATACACATACACACACGAGATACAATTAAAGCACACATTGTCAACTGGTTCTCAACAAGGTACTCGACCTAACTTCAGCATCATAATAGGGGAAGTGGAAAACGCTTTCTTTACAATATAAGCGCAGGTTTCACTTATATGTCATAAATGCCATTTAAAAGGAGTGGGTCATCAAAAAAATATTATTTAAATATAGTTTTTATGTTAAACATATTTAAGAATTTTTGGTGATTTTTTAATTTTCCATGTCATTATCTACATTAAAAAAAAGAATCCTGAAAACATGCATTTTTTTTTTTTACACTGGCCACTGAGCCTTACAATAGTCTGACACTTCCTGTTCTGTACAGATCACTTTTCAACAGTCATCTCATCATCACAGGCAGCATTACAATGAAAGGTAATACATCTATTATACAGCCGGAAGCAGATAACACAGGATTTACCATTGACAATAGGTGATGGATATCGCTCCCCTTCTATACCTACATTCATAATGACCTCTGCACGGGTCACAGAGCATGCCTAAAAAAAGCCACCATAGATGTCAATGGTTCAGCTCCAGACTATTGTTTCCTATGGTCTATGTGGCTGTTGTAAAGCACATCTCTAAATGTGCATAACAGAGCAAAAATCAGCTGATCAGGCAAAATGGCTGCCCCATAATCATGTAGAGAAAATAGAAAGAAAAAAATGATTTCAAATGACGCTGTTCACACCAGCATAAATAAGCCTACTACGTATGGTGGTACACCTTGGCTGACTGAGGTTTCCTGGCCTTCAACATCGTCTGGATAACAAATTCAGAGACCCTCGGACCTCAGATTCAACAGCCACGCCATTAAACGCATCTTGAAAAAAAATAAAAAAATAAAAAATCGGGAGGGGGCTTGTGGATCTAGCGAACCTTGGCAAAGAAGGTTCGGACAAAGCGGGAGACACACAAATGCATGTCCGGAGCCACCAGAGTTGAGGTAGCGCCTTCCTTATTGACTCTTTTGAATGCTAGTCTTTCTTGGCTGAGAAAATCCATTGACTAGTTATCCACTCCTGGTTCTTGTACTACTGACAGCGCTGTTACATAATGCTCCGTGTCCACAGAAGGATCCAAGAGGGTTCCCACAGAGTCACCCGAACCTTGGTGTCACATTGGTGGTTCAGGTAAGCAATTGCCGTGGAGTTGTCAGTCTGGATCCTGACTGGATGACGCTGGAGAAGGAGATTTCAATGGGAGAGGGCAAAAAAGACTGCCCTCAATTCCAGAATCTGCAAGGACGTCTCCTTCTACAACAATTGCCCTGAAATGTGTGGAGGCTAAAAATGGCACCCCACCCTGACAGACTGGCATCCATTATGATGACGAGCCACTAGATGTGAGAAGACGACTCACCCAACGTGACAGCCGGTGAGGTCTCCCGCCATTGCAGTTGACCAGGCTGACAATTGAAGTGCAGCTAAAAGGAGAGAAATATAATAAATAAAACTACGTTAAAAAAAATAGATAGGCCTGAAATCATGTTTACCTCCTACAGACACTAGGTAAAACTGAATTAGCAGTGTTTGTGGGAAGGGTATGACCTGCTTGGTAGGAGCCAAGACTTTCATACCTAGTGTACGCCTTTTATTGGCAGGGGCCTATACCCGTGGTGCGGTGTCCCCAATGACATTAACAAGAAATATATATTTTGGAGTATGAAATTTGAAGATAAAGTGTATACGCTCTAGCGACCTCCTTCCTTCCTCCATGCGGTGTCGCACACAAAGACAGCAGAGCATGCCGCAGGGAAGGTGGAGACTCGGGACGTAAAAACTAAAAGGAGGATATATCCACCAATATTTATGGGGGCATCATGCTGCATTCCAACATGCCCAAATATTTTTCCCCCTGGAGAGAACAGATAAGAGGGGTCTGAGGTGACATGAGATGGTTAGTTTATGCAGATAGGTTTGTCTAAATATTTATAAAGGTAATAAGGTGTAACATTTTACTCTGCAGCAGAAAATACTGCTCACGCAAAGCTACTATTTTTGTAACCATATACATCAACATGGACAAGGATAATCTGAAAGACCAAATATTATAATAAATGTCAAGACTAAAGCATTTTCACGAAGACATAACAAGGGCTTTGTAAGCTTCCTTTCAGAGATGGTCTTCAACATTGCTCAAATATTTTTGCATCTATTTTTAGAGCAAGTAAACAGTGCATCATGCATCAGTCATAGGAACAATTATGTGACCGAAATAAAGCAGTGGGTGGACAGAATCTCCAGCGCTATTTAAAACAGCCTCTGTCTCCACTCTTTGTTTTCTACTTCATTTTAGTGGACTCCTAGAAGATTACACAGAGCTGGTATGTCAAGTTCAGCGCCAAGTGGTTTTCTAATAAACCCACTATAGATACCAGCTCATCCGCTCTACAAGACTGCTGACAGAGATGTGTTAGTCATTAGCCTACAGAACCGCGCTACTGACCAAAACCATAATATTTTATTTTGTACTCCGTCTACGTTCAATCTACCACTTCAACAGTTCCTTATATTTTCAGAAGACAGGCATATTATTTTTTTTTCTTTTGGTGTTGGATACTGCACGAATCCGACAGATAAAGGAAATTGGAGCATGTTCGATCCAATGCCATATTATGGGGATATTCTCCCTTAGACGCATTGTTTCATGGGAAGAACCTCTTCCATATTCAGAACCCAATGGACTCTGGTACGGCGGCACATAGAGCCGCAGGGCACTCTGTGTGCGGATTAGCCTCCGGCACACAGCTTTATAAAGAGCAGCTTGGTGGCTTAGTACTTAGGCGTGCGTTTGTATGGGTTTTCCCCAGATACCCGATTTCCTCTCACACCTCAAACATACAGATCGGGAATTTAGAATGTGAGCTCCACTGGAGAAAGACTGAGTGTGACAACTTCTGTACAGCGCTGTAGGTGCTATATAAAAAAAGCATAAAAAAATCTAATCTAAAATATATACTGTAATGGAGGGGTAAAAATGGAAGACCGGTTCCAGAGCCGCCAGAAGAAACCTCCTGTGGATTATGGCACACAGTGGATTTCTCCCCTCTAGATTGTGGAAGTGAAATCTGTGTTGAAAATCCATGACAGAATTGACATTCTAAACATTTGAAAATCCGCAGCATACTCGATTTTCATGCTGATTTTTTTCTGCTACATTTGGATGGGGTTTTTAGCCCCTAACACTGAAGTGGTTGGTTTTCTAACCACCATTTTAAACAACCAATGATGAAAAAATTAACAAAAAGTTTAATTATTTATGTTTAACAACAAATAAGAAATATTTTAATAAATATGTAAAACTAAAAGGTGAAACATGAACATATGTAAATTCTTTGTTGCAAGACTTCCTTTAACTGGATGGAATGTGGTTTTATAAACTTGCCTCATACCGTCAAAATTAATTGAATCATTATTTAGAGCTGCAGAACATTGTGGCAGACAGATAATCACTAATAATCCATTTGCTTCTCCATCCCGTGATTGAAATAACAGATATAGGTCTGCCTAATGTTTAGCTTGGCTAAGTCAACTCCTCCAGGGAAAGCACAGATATACTAGTCAAGGTGACCTAGACCACATATCTGGAGTCACTGTGCAGGTAAGACTCGTGGCGGAACTGGCTAACATACTGACAAAAACTGAAACGTACTGAATGAAAGGACAAGAGGCTGAACTAACAAAACAATTATTTTCCAGCACAGCCAATGTTTAACACTTTTAGAGCAAGTACAGAAAGGTTTATAACCCAACATCTGAACACTTTTACACCCAAAATATACAGATTACCGACTTCGAGCCCTAACCACATGAATACATCAAGGTAGTGGACACACTCCTACTTGTCTGTTAAAGCTTGCAAAACTCCTTCACCATTCTAGAAAAAGTGATGAAAATCAACTAGTGTGGTTCAAAACGCGTAGAAGTTATTTATGCAACACAGACAAACGTGGTCAATTTTTCAAATACCATCTAGGACAGATAGTTGCACATACTGTACTTCTAACCATGTAATAGATAAAATATTGCTTGTAAATGGAAGATATTAGTACTCACTAAGCTGCAGAGTCATTCAGTTGGTATTCTCTCGATCTGTTAAAACAGGCCTGTACACCACCATCTTTCCATAAACGCTTGATGACTCCGGCCAGCTCAGCCGTCATAAAACCTTCCTCTGCTGCTCCAGCTAATACAAAAAGCTGACGTGCATCATCCTGTATAAAGCAAAAGCAAGACATTTATAGCTCATCTAAGATTATCTATAAATATATCTCACATACATATACATTCGTGTATAGAAGCATTTGGACAGTGACACATTTTTCATGGATTTGAAAAAAATCAACAAAAGATGTAATTAATTCAAGGGGGTTTGACAAAAATATTGAATTAACTGTTTAGCATATACAACTATTTTTTGTTTTACATATTCCCATCATTTTCACAGGCTGAAAAGTAAACGGAAAAACTAATTGGAATTATAAATAGAGATTTTTTTAATACTTGGACGTAAATCCTCAAAACAAAAGATGAGAACCATTTTTACCCCTTCCTAGCAATCTATTTTCCCAACTGTTTTTTCAAACGTAGGCCTCCTGCACTCGGACGTGCACATAATCATCATGCTCCCATTATAAAGTATGCGAGTACGGTCCATAAAATAAAAAAATAGGACATGTCCTATTTTTTGCGAGTCATTTCTACGGCCCGGACACCTTCCCATAAATTAACTGGAAGGTGTCCGTGGGCAACAGAAATTAATGGGTTCGTACTTTGATCCGCAATTATGGTCCGTAATTGCCGATCAAAATTACAGCCCTGTGCATGGTGCCTTACCGAGAGTCCTACTTTTAATGTAGATTCTTTTTTAATCAAAATAGTTACATTAACAGAGCTAATAACCACATCAATGTGCGGAAGATCTAGCTGCAACTGAAGCTACTGAAAAGTTCTCAACAACTTATCTGTATATAACGAAAATATGTATTTAAATGGACACTAACTTGTCAAAGAACTTATGCTAGTCTTTTAGTATATCGGATATAGATCAACTTAATAATTTACGGAGTAAAAATGTTGTTGTTTTTTTCACCAAAATTCATTTTGAAGTTACTGCCACTAGGTAGTGGCTCCTTTCCTGTAATCTGCTGTCCACCCCCTGTTGTCAAGCAAAGGTCGTCCCTGGTTACAAAGCAGAATTCATGGGCTGCAGAAGGTGGGGGATGCGTCACTTTGCTGCCTACCATACAAGTCTATGGAGAGGGAGGGAGAGGGTGTGTGAGTCAGCAAACAGACACACCGCATACAAGTCTATGGAAAGAGGAGAGACAGCAGGAGGAGGAAGCAGGAGCAGAGTGAGAAAGACTCTAAAGCCTCTAAAGTACTGAAATTGATTAGCCAACTAATATATCAGGTCGTTTGGTAAAGCCAATTCCCTCCAGTTCCTCCTCAGGTAGTTGGAAGTTTCTGCTGCATTATTTAGAAGCTATAAACCTATGGCATTAACGTCATGTTGATTACCTTCGTCCTGCTGAGGACCAAGAGAGGAGACTTGGTCTAGAGATGTATTTTTATCTTGCGTTTCCCCCAAAAGAGTAAAACCCCTTTAACCCCTCCATGAAAGCCATATACACTACCGTTCAAAAGTTGGGGGTCACCCAGACAATTTAGTGTTTTCCATAAAAACTCACACTTATATTTATCAAATGAGTTGCAAAATGACTAGAAAATATAGTCAAGACATGGACAAGGTTAGAAATAATGATTTTTATTTGAAATAATAATTTTCTCCTTCAAACTTTGCTTTCGTCTTGGAATGCTCCATTTGCAGCAATTACAGCATTGCAGACCTTTGGCATTCTAGCTGTTAATTTGCTGAGGTAATCGGGAGAAATTTCACCCCATGCTTCCAGAAGGCCCTCCCACAAGTTGGATTGGCTTGATGGGCACTTCTTGCGTACCATACGGTCAAGCTGCTCCCACAACAGCTCTATGGGGTTGAGATCTGGTGACTGCGCTGGCCACCCCATTACAAATAGAATACCAGCTGCCTGCTTCTTCCCTAAATAGTTCTTGCATAATTTGGAGGTGTGCTTTGGGTCATTGTCCTGTTGTAGGATGAAATAGGCTGCAATCAAGCGCTGTCCACAGGGTATGGCATGGCGTTGCAAAATGGAGTGATAGACTTCCTTATTCAAAATCCCTTTTACCTTGTACAAATCTCCCACTTTATCAGCACCAAAGCAACCCCAGACCATCACATTACCTCCACCATGCATGACAGATAGTGTCAGGCACTTTTCCAGCATCTTTTCAGTTGTTCTGCATCTCACAAATGTTCTTCTGTGTGATCCAAACACCTCAAACTTCGATTCGTCTGTCCATAACACTTTTTTCCAATCTTCCTCTGTCCAATGTCTGTGTGCTTTTGCCCATACTAATCTTTTCCTTTTATTAACCAGTCTCAGATATGGCTTTTTCTTTGCCGCTCTGCCCTGAAGGCCAGCATCCCAGAGTCACCTCTTCAGTGTAGACGTTGACACTGGCGTTTTGCGGGTACTATTTAATTAAGGTGCCAGTTGAGGACCTGTGAGGCGTCTATTTCTCAAACTAGAGACTCTAATGTACTTGTCTTGTTGCTCAGTTGTGCAGCGGGGCCTCCCACTTCTCTTTCTACTCTGGTTAGAGCCTGTGTGCGCGGTCCTCTGAAGGGAGTAGTACACACCGGTGTAGGAAATCTTCAGTTTCTTGGCAATTTCTCACATGGAATAGCCTTCATTTCTAAGAACAAGAATAAACTGTCGAGTTTCACATGAAAGCTCTCTTTTTCTAGCCATTTTGAGAGTTTAATTGAACCCACAAATGTAATGCTCCAGATTCTCAACTAGCTCAAAGGAAGGTCAGTTTTATAGCTCCTCTAAACAGCAAAACTGTTTACAGCGGTGCTAACATAATTGCACAAGGGTTTTCAAGTGTTTTCTAATCATCCATTAGCCTTCTAACACAGTTAGCAAACACAATGTACCATTAGAACACTGGAGTGATGGTTGCTGGAAATGGGCCTCTATACACCTATGTAGATATTGCATTAAAAACCAGATGTTTGCAGCTAGAATAGTCATTTAGCACATTAACAATGTATAGAGTGTATTTCTGATTAATTGAATGTTTTCTTCATTGAAAAAAACTGTGCTTTTCTTTCAAAAATAAGGAAATTTCTAAGTGACCCTAAACTTTTGAACGGTAGTGTATACGTTTCAACTGGTGATGCCACGTGCAGTTGTGACGTATATAAACGTTGGTAGACTGGAACTGGGTTTAATGAGTGAACAGTGCAAAATGGATGAACTTTTTTCCGTTAAAGTTTGTTTTTGTCCCAACCCCCTGAAAACACCACAGTGCCCATGAAGATAGTGCCAAAATGCATGCTTGATAAGGACCCATTCGTGGGTTGAAACGTTGCAAGTATTATTATGCTTGGTGAATAAATCAAATACACTTCATTGGATTATCTTGAGTGCTGCAGTTCCTTTCTCCGATTGCCGCTGTAGATAGCGTCACCCCCCTGTAGATAGCGTCACATAAGCTCCCTCCAGGAGCGGAATCTCTGGTCAGAGTGCTCTGGCCGGGGATTCCGCTCCTAGAGAGATCCTCGGATGTCACTATCCATATAGTGACTTCAGTGTGAGCAGCGCTGCACTCATGTCTGCCGGGGCTTTGAGAACCCCGGATTACATCCGCCCACCTGTAGATCGCATCACCTAAACTCCCTCTAGTAGCTGAATCCTCAGTCAGAGCGCTCTGGCCAGGTACTCTGCTCCTAGAGGGAGCCCCCGACGTCTCTCCATCCCCCTTGTAGATAGCACAGTCACCCCCTAGTGCAGATAGCGTCACCTAAACGCCCTCTAGGAGGGGAATCCCTGGTCAGATTGCTCTGGCCGGGGATTCCGCTCCTAGACTGGGCCCCTGCCGTCAATGTCCATATATGTAGAAAATGGACATCAGGCCCTTAGTGCGACGCTCCGAATTGGGCTCTGTTCAGATTAGCGTCATGGCTTCTCTTCATAAAGGAGTCACGGGAGCAAAGTTGGGTACATTTTAAAACAGATCCCATAAGGGGCCTTCCGGTTTCCAGTATTTACGATAATAGCACAGAAAATTACACTATTCCTGCTGTCATACTGTAAATACCAGGATCCATGATAGAAAGTGAAAAACATTTATGTGAACAGAGCCCAATTTATGCTCTATTTTTATTGGTGTAAAATTAATCACAAAGCTCCTTATTATACTTTTAGAACAGTAACTTGAAAATTAGCAAGCGTTAGAAATATACAGGCCACAGGAGAGAAAGCTTTTATGCGGTGTAGATTCAACACAATATTTCAAGGACCAATAGTCCTGACAGGTGCATATGGAACATAAGCAAAGCTGTTCTCCTTCCTTCCTTCCTTATTAGCATTAATGCACACAGAAGATAAATGAATCAAAACTCTCATAAATAATCAATAACGGTCAGCCTCTACATGGTTTCTTATCATCCAATATATTATAAAATCCTACATGTAGATTGGCTATAAGTGGTCAGATCCTGCCACTCTAGTAAATAAGTGAACAGGTTAAACATAAACCTGGCCATATATTAGTAAGGAAGGAAGGAAGGTAAATGGTCAAAGTTTGAATCATGCTAGTTTTACTTTTAGATGCTAAAAAAATTCTGTTTTGTTGCAGCTGCCAATTTTGCTTTACACCATCACTTTAAAGCGGTTTTTCCATCAGAGACATTTATGACATTCACGGGATATGTCATAAATGTCAGATAGATGCGGGTCCAACACCTATCTCTAGAACGGCGCCCCCTAAACCCCGTTCTGCCAATCTGTGTTGTGGCAGAAACAGGTGAAATCTGACCATGATCTAGAAAACCCTAAGTCCCATAGAAATGAACAGTAGTAGTTCGCATTCTACACTGCTTCCATAACGGCCATTCACTACTATGGGACTTACAGAAACCGCGTAGCTCGGCGGTTTCTTTAATTTATGGACGGAAATCACACGCTTCAGCCACAACACAGAGCAGTAGAAGCGGGTTTAGGGGGCCCTGTTCTAGAGATAGGTGCCCGGATGAGACATTTATGACATATTTGTGGACATGATAAATGTCTGATGGGAAAACCCATTTAAATTCTGGTCGAATGGATAGAATATTTGCTGATTAATGGGTTTTTGTTTTATGTCTGGGGTATAATATATATAAGAAAATTCCACAGCACAGTCAGCACAAGCTGCAACGTTTCCGTCCTGCTGTAGGACCTTAATCAAGCATGATAGCAGGGCGAAAACGTTGCAGCTTGTGCTGGCTTAATAAACCACCATTTTTTCCACTAGCACGGAGTGCTGTGGGACTTCCTTCCATATCTATCTATATCCCCTGGATCGGGACTACCTGCTTGCACCTCAGACCATCTTGGAACTGCATTTTGAGTGCTGCTGCTTGTCTGTCTGTCTGTCTGTCTGTCTGTCTGTCTGTCTGTCTGTCTGTCTGTCTGTCTGTCTGTCTGTCTGTCTGTCTGTCTGTCTGTCTGTCTGTCTGTATATATATATATATATATATATATATATATATATATATATATATATACACACACACACATATATATACACATACACATATACACATACACACACATACACACACACACACACACACACACATACATCCCCCAGAAATAAATCCTGCAGCACTCCAGTAGTAAAGATGAAAAAAGTGTGGTTTATTGTGCCAACATGGCAAGTGCAACGTTTGGGACGGAAAAGTTTTTTCATCTTTACTACTGGAGTGCTGCAGGATTTATTTCTGGGGCATCTATATTGTCTTTGGATCGAGACTGCTCGCTGGCACCCTCTATTACAGGATTTTTTTGCTTGGAACAGTGCTGCTGCTTTTCTCTGCTGATATATATATATATATATATATACACACACACACACACACACACACACACACACACACACACACACACACACACAGTCAGGCAGCACTGGCAGCGTGTGGGTGCAAGCTCTGAGGAACTGACCAAGTTCCAAGTATATACAAATCAAAGAGTAAGCAGCAACTCCAAGGTTCCAGTGAAAAAATTGGTACTTTATTTGCACGGGCAATAAAGTACCCATTTTTTCACTTGAACCTTGGAGATGCTGCTTATTCTTCGATTTGTGTGTGTGTATATGTCATCACTATAGGAGAGTCACATTATTGTCTGTAACCAGTGTGTATGAGTTATTTCCCTCTTTTCTTAAATGTCCGTGGGTGTATTTTTTGTACTTTTTCTCCATTTTCAACTATTGTGGGTGTACATACTTTGAGTATTCGCTTGTTGCGCGCCATGCCAATTTTACAAAAGTGACAAGAGGAGGTGCAGGCATATTGGGTATGGCTTTTGACATCAATCTGTCAATTTATTCAGCATGTTAAATCAATAAAGTGAGTTGACATCAGATTCTAAAGAGATAATTCAAAAGTGACAACCAATATGGCTGCACAAATGAAAAAAAAACAAAAAGTCTACCACAAAAAACAGAGAAATTACACTATCTCTGAAAGTTAAAGACAATTATCAAACATTGGCTAATTCTATGTCTTTTGGTTCTTTAAAGAAGGTGGATTTTTACACTTTGGTTAGAATTCTCTTTAGCGTAATTGTTGCAATTGCAAGGAGTGTGCATTCACAACCTGATTTGAAGACGTCCTCAGATTGCACTCGCATAATAACGGCCTTTATTTTTAACTATATACTTATGAAATTATATATGATGTATACTGAACAATAGGACAGTCGTCAAAATACAGTATGGCCACCTTTGTTCTATCTATAAAGCTCTCCTGCTCTCATGTCTTCCCAAATATCACCTCAATTTGGAACAGAATGGTGAAAGCGCATAACAATTACTTATTACACAAACTTTTTACCAGCACATTTCCGAACCGGATTTCTAAAACTGTATCCACTCTGTTACCCAATATGAATCTTCTGATCTTCCCACATACCCATGATAATACAGACACACAATGTTTCATTGATGTAAATCATGTAGCAATACTGACCGCTCTTGTCGGATCCCCAAAATCTATCTTCAATCTGCCCATGGCTCGAATAATGGCAATGATGGACTGTATAGTGTTACTGTATACCACAGCTTTGTACTGCTTGCATTCCTCTTCTGAGTACCCTGCTTCATGGATAATCCTGAAATGGAAAAATAATGTTACAAAACAAATTATTAAAGTTGCTCTATAGCAGCAATGCACAGAAATGATGAGATGATCTAAGAAGGCAAATCATACTTACTTCATCTGTTTGACAATTGTACTTTTCCCCGATTCTCCAGCACCTAAAACATAATAAACACAAAATCATCACATTAAACAAGATTAGAAGAGATTCCTTAATTCTAGAACAAGCGGATGAGTATTGAGTAGATTGTCCAGGAAATCATACTATGATATAAAAAATGATGATAAATAGGGCTCAAAAAAATGACTTTAGCCATAACAGTGTATCAACAGTTCTAGAAATCATTGAGATTGGTATAATGGCAGAAAAATTGACCGTCAGTGCTGTAGACTTTAAATGGAGCTTCAGGGCGCATGCTCGACTGCCGCTCCATTCAACTCTTCCTGATAAGCGGTCTTGCGGCTGGGGTACACACGGGACATCTGTTCTGGCGATTGGTTGTCATCTTAGCGGTCGGATCCCCACCGATCCAACACTTATCCAGGTGATAACGTGTTAGAAACTAAATACCATTTAGGTAAAGTGGGCAATTGTTCCTAATTTTACTCTGTAGATGTATGATCTCAAAACCTAGCAGGGACGGAAAAGTATTAGAAGTGTACTCCCTGCGGGTATGCGAGTACACTGCGAATATACATTCCGGTCCCCAGTCATGCGGATTACGAGCTTTTAATACATTTTTACAGCACTGCCAGGGGACCAGAGGTCTAACTTCATGACGGCATGACTCTACATGTGCCCAGCCCCGCTGTAGCAGTAGTTACTGTTTGTACATAGATTACAGCGGGGCCAGTCACAAGATGACTAGTCGTGTCGTCATGAAGCTAGACTGTGCCACTACACCTCCGGTCCCCCGGCAGCGCTGTAAAAACCGATTAAGATCTCATAAATCAGCATGGCGGGGGACCGGAATGTATATTAGTGTACTCACATACTGCAGGGGGTGCACTGCTAATAAAGGGGTTATGTGGGGACGGAAAATTAAGTACTGGCAGCTCAGAAATAATATGCAAAGAAAGCCACCTCGTCTGGAGGGGCATCTGAAAATTCACAGTATATACAGTAAAACCGACAACCACCTAAAAATGCAGTGAGAAATAGGGAACAATCTAAATAGGAAACAAAGTCGGATTGACTACTCTGACTTCTCAACAAAGGGGCCTTTCACAAGGGTCTTATTTGTGTTGTAATGAAGACTATTGAACAATGAGTGAAGAGAAGGTTGAAGTTATGCGACAACCCACATCAACAGTTACGTATTCACATTGTACGAAAGGAATCCGCATTCTCACCCCATACAGAACAATGACAACTTAATGCAATCAACAAACCACCATAAGGAACCGTTAACCCAAAAAAACAAGGAATGAACGAATAGAAAAAAAAAAAGGATAGATTGAACGACTATAAAGAGCGTCACGTATAAACATTTTCTAAGAAATGCTCACAGAGATAACCATAGCAACCAATCAGATTCAAGGGTTAATTTTCCCACAGCATCAATGAAAATAAATTATTAGTTGCTATGATCAAAGTAGACTTTTTTTTCTGAAAATAAGCATTAATAGTAGTAATATATAGTAGGTTATAATAGTTAGTAACGAGAATTCAACTAAGCTCATTTCCAAAAGGGGAATTTTACTTCTAAGGCCTGTTCACATCACTATTCCTTTCCGCTGAGGGTTTCCGTCGAGTTTACCCTTCAACCGAAAGACAAACTGAAACCTTCGCTTCCATTTCAATCACCAATGAACTCAATGGTGACGGAAACCTTACTAATGGTTTCCGTCTGTCACCGTTGTGACAGGGTTCCGTCGTTTTGACGGAATCAATAGCGCAGTCTATTGGTTCTGTCAAGAACAAGGGAACCCTGTCACAACGGCGACAAGCGGAAATCATTAGCTAGGTTTCCGTTGAGAGGTTAACCCAACGGAAGGGCAACGGTGATGTGAACAGGGCTTAAAACTCTTTATTTAGCGGCTACCTGCCAGAGAGCTGATCCCACTTACTACATCACACAAGCGTTCACCAGTAGCTGCTCTTGCAGCTGTAGAAGGCATTAAAATGCACCTTATATGTTGAGTACAGGTATATCTGAACTAGGTAGTAGAACTCCAAAGACAGTCTTGAAGTGTATTCTAAAACAGATGATAATGTTCACTAGCAATGCTGCCTGGATGTTTATTACGAAAAAAACATTACGCAAGTTCCGTCCCGCATTACACAACAGGTGGAGTCATATATAGACAAGTATATACATGCCATCATCTATTAATAAAATTAATTACACCTGTACACTAATACAGATTGGGTTATTTTCAAATGTGCTCTGTAGTGTTCGCTGAACTGGTTATAGAACGGGAAATTAAGTCAGCAATACTGACAAAGCTTACATCCACACATCTCCCTGTCCAGTAATGGATTGTACGCCATTGTGGTTCCAGATGTACACAATGTATGTAGGTTAACAAAGCACTTACCAAAAACAATTCGGACTGAAGGTTTAGTGCAAACATCGATCGGTTCAAAACCTTAAATGGAACGTAGGAGATGTTTGTTTTAGAAAAGCCGCAGCTCCACTCTTGTCCATGGGCTGTGTTTGGAATCGCAGGCGAAATGAGGTTGAACAGCAATACCAGAGACAGCCCGTGGACAACAGCGGTGCTCATTCTGAAAACAGAAACTGAATAGTTGAGCAAGTGAGAACTTTACCATTGCAACAATAGAAATACAACAAAACCATATATTTGTATGTGTGTTCTCCGCTGAGAGCATGGGTATTTTTTCCCGCGTAGCTACGGTAAGGTACAGTAGGTGTTTTACTGCTATGGTAAAATAATGCAGCAGCAAAACCATTGAAGACTCGCGTTGCAAAACGGTTCTTCATCCTCATGCACGTGACTATAATACGAATCTGTAATTTTGTACGGTCTAATGAGGTATACAGTTTTTTTTTCTTCAAAAAGAAAATCAGTGAGAAAAAAAAAAAAAAAAAAAATCAGCATTCCTTGCTTCTAGGGGTGAATATCGTACTTCACTGAGTCCCCATACATCGGCACGAAGATTGCCTATAGGTCTGTGCTAAGGACCCATAGGGACTCTGTCACGGCACGTTCACAGTTTTTTGGCGATGGTTTGGACGTGGAAACCGCGTCTGAATCAGCACCAAAAAACAGCCGAAATCTCCCCCCATTGCTTTCACTGGGAGGCAGAGTAGTTATGTTTTTTTTTCCCTGGTGGCTTTTAGCCGCTCGTGTGAAAAAAAATAAAAATAAAAAAAAGGCATGTACCTCTGACCTCCCATTGAAATCAACTGGAGGCAGAAAAAAACGCACCACTACTTTCCGAGTGTTTTTCGCTGGGTTTTTTGCCCGCGGTTCTTGCATTAGCTTCAATGTCCGTGGCCGAAAAACTGTGGAACTCTGAGGCAGATTTTTTTCTGCCTGCAAAAAAAAAAAAAAAAAAAAAAAAAGTGTGTGGACAGGGCAAAAAGTCCATACACATGTCACTGCTGAGCACATTAACCCCTAGGAATTCTTTTTTAGCCTTTCAAACCTACCTTGTTCTGCAGAAAAGCACTATTATTTTTGGCAAAAATATACAGAGGGAACATAAGATAAAAAACGATGCTACATAGAAAAGCCAAAACTAACACCAAAAAAAGTGCCTCAATAGAATAATTTGGTCAAACACCAAAGTCATCGTTTAAACACATATGTGGAAAATCAGTGTTAAATGACCCAAACATTTTAAAAATAAAATCTTTTTATTGAGACATGATAAAAATACGAAATACAGATAATTGCATCAAAAATGGATTTAAAATATAAGTCCTCACAGTAAAGAAAGTACTGAGTGGGCTACTGGCCATAACATCTATACCATACAGAAGTACAGGGTGGGCCATTTATATGGATACACCTAAATCAAATGGGAATGGTTGGTGATATTAACTTCCTGTTTGTGGCACATTAGTATATGGGAGGGGGGAAACTTTTCAAGCTGGGTGTTGACCATGGCGGCCATTTTGTATCCAACTTTAGTTTTTTCAATGGAAGAGGGTCATGTGACACATCAAACTTATCGAGAATTTCACAAGAAAAACAATGGTGTGCTTGGTTTTAACGTTACTTTATTCTTTCGTGAGTTATTTACAAGCTTCTCTTTGTTTACAGCTATTGACATGTCGCAGAGGTTAACACGTGAGGCGCGGATAGAAATTGTGTTGATGTCTGGTGAACGCAGTACCCGGGTCATTGCAGCAGATTTCAATGCAAGACACCCTACGAGACCACCCATCTCCCATGCTACAGTTTGCAAACTGCTTGCCAAGTTTCGTGAAACTGGTTCAGTGTTGGATTTGCCCAAATGTGGACGCATGAAAACTGTCACTAATGAAGAAACATCAGTGGCTGTCCTAGCTTCATTCAGCAAGAGCCCACAGCGTAGCACTCGCCGCATGTCACTGGAGAGTGGCATCAGTCGAACATCCCTTCGGCGGATATTAGCTACTCACAAATGGCACCCTTACAAACTCCTGCTGCTGCAGCATCTCAACGAGGATGACCCAGATCGGCGCACTGAATTTGCAGAATGGGCAAAACAAAAATTGGAACAGGACCCTCAGTTTACACAGAACATTTTGTTCAGTGATGAGGCAAACTTTTATGTGAATGGTGAAGTTAACAAACAAAACCACCGCTATCTGTCTGACACTAAACCACATTGGATAGATCCCTCCAAGACTGTTGGAACACAAAAATTGATGGTATGGTGTGGTATATGGGGTACAAAGATAGTGGGGCTATTCTTCATCAATGGAAACCTCAAGGCCACGGGATATCTGAAATTGCTACATGATTATGTGTTTCCCCCTTTATGCACTGAAGCTGGCACGTTCCCTGAGTTTTTCCAGAAAGATGGTGCACCACCACATTATGGGTGTCAGGTCCGAGCATTCCTAGATGAACAGTTTCCTGGAAAGTGGATTGGTCGTCGTGGGCCAGTTGAATGGCCCCCTAGGTCTCCCAATCTGACCCCCTTAGACTTTTATCTTTGGGGTCATCTGAAGGCAATTGTCTATGCTGTGAAGATACGAGATGTGCAGCAACTGAAACTACGGATACTGGAAGCCTGTGCTAGCATTTCTTCTGCGGTGTTGCTATCAGTGTGTGAAGAGTGGGAGAAGAGGGTTGCATTGACAATCCAACACAATGGGCAGCACTTTGAACACATTTTATAAGTGGTCAGAAACTTGTAAATAACTCATAAAAGAATAAAGTAACGTTAAAACGAAGCACACCATTGTTTTTCTTGTGAAATTCTCGATAAGTTTGATGTGTCACATGACCCTCTTCCCATTGAAAAAACTAAAGTTGGATACAAAATGGCCGACTTCAAAATGGCCACCATGGTCAACACCCAGCTTGAAAAGTTTCCCCCCTCCCATATACTAATGTGCCACAAACAGGAAGTTAATATCACCAACCATTCCAATTTTATTTAGGTGTATCCATATAAATGGCCCACCCTGTACATTGTAAATAAACAGCCATGGTAAGTCACATAACCAAATAAAGAACAGTGAAATAGACCATCAGAATCAGAAATGGCAAGGTAGCCAAAAAATGAATAAAAGAGAAGTTGACAGACCATGCAGATATACAATGGGGTAAAGAGTAGCGATGTGCCAGGAGCTCACTTACACCCAACGCATTTCGCCACCAGGCTTCGTCGGGGGGAAAAGACCACAGAATGCAGAATAGATTTTATTCTAGGAATGGCAAACATTAAAGGAGCACTAAATATAGAAATGAATGATAAAAGTAAACAGGAGATATTTTATCTGACCGACGTGGGAAGGTGTAGGCGGACTAGGGTCTGGAACTATTCAGTATGACAGGCAGAGGGATGTGATAGGTGGAGATTAGTGTGCAGAGAAGACAGCAAAGCATCATGGGACATGTAGGAAGGGATCCAAAGAACAGCGTGAAGTTCCACCGACAAACAGGCAGTCTTACAGCGTTTGGGGAACAATATGGATGTACTGGTACGAACATATTAGTTTATTTTTTAAGGTGAAAATAATAAAGTTACATTGGGTATCAAGGTTCTAGGGTTTTCTTTTTGCCCGACGTTGGATAACCCTTTTAATGATCTAGGTCTCCTAATGAAGACTGGACAGAGGCGGAGGCTCCTGCTGCAACCAGTTTTCTTACGCTCAGACAGGATTGTAAAGAGGAGGGGGAAATGTCTGATTTCCTGGAACACATATAGATAAAGAATTCTTTATATAGTGGTCAGTATTAATTGCAATATAAGACAAAATAGAATCAAAAGGAAAGCAGATTAAAGAGGCTCTGTCACCACATTATAGTGCCATATCACCTACCTAAGGAGATGGGCGCTATAATGTAGGTGACAGCAGTCATTTTTTATTTAGAAAAACTATTTTTATCACGTTATTAGGGATTTTAGCTTTATGCTAATTACTTTCTTAATGCCCAACTGGGCGTGTTTTTACTTTAGACCGAGTGGGCGTTGTACAGAGGAGTGTATGACGCTGACCAATCAGCGTCATGCACTTCTCTCCATTCATTTACTCAGCGCATAGGGATCCTGCTAGATCACTATGTGCAGCTACATACACACACATTAACGTAATTGAAGTGTTTAGACAGTGAATAGACATTCCTTCCAGCCAGGATGGGATGTCTATTCACAATTCAGACACTTCTGTAACGTTTCTGTGGTATTTACAGCAGAGCAAGCGTAATCTCACGAGATCACGCTGTAAATGACAGGTTACAGCGAGATTACGCTTGCTCTGCTGCAAGTACCACAGAAACGTTAGCGAAGTGTCGGGATTGTGTATAGACATCCGGTCCTGGCTGGAAGGAATGTCTATTCACTGTCTAAACACTTCAGTAACGTGTGTGTGTGTGTGTGTGTGTGTGTGTGTGTGTGTGTGTGTGTGTGTGTGTGTGTAAGTGGCTGCACTGCACATGGTGCATAGGGATCCTGCTAGATCACTGAGTAAACGAATGGAGAGAAGAAGTGTATGACGCTGATTGGTCAGCGTCATACACTTCTCTGTACAACGCCCACTTGGTCTAAAGTAAAAACACGCTCCCAGTTGGGCATTAAAAAAGTAATTAGCATAAAGCTAAAATCACTAATAACGTGGTAAAAAAAGATTGTTTTCCTAAATAAAAAGCACTGCTGTCACCTACATTATAGCGCCCATCTCCTTATGTAGGAGACAGGGCACTTATAATGTGGTGACAGAGCCTCTTTAAAGATGGGAGTTGCTGGTAATTTTTTTTGCCTATTTTGTATGTTTAGAATTATCAATTTAGATTTGATCGGTATAAGGAATAGATACTCTGTCAGAGGCACACAGGAGCCTCACTCAGCCAAGCCGTCGTCCAGATTAGTTTTACAGCGACAATATGCAGCTTCTATGTAAAGTGGTTACTAAGCAAAATTAAGAAAATATATATATTAAACATGTTTAATATGCCAAAATCCAAACATGAAATAAAAAAAATGAAAAAAAAAAAAGCACATAAAAAGGTTTACACAGCCTTCAAAGGGATTGTTCACTACTAAATGGATGACCTATTCATCAGTACATCGGTGCGGGTCAGACACCTGGACCCAACACCGTTAAGCCGCTCCAGCTATCTCTAGGCATCGGATGTTATGGCTTATTATGCTATGTACGGAGCCGGAAGCAGTTAGCTCCGTACATAGAATAGCACATTCATTTGAATTGGAGCAGAGCAGCAGTACAGCAGCTCAGCTGCTATTCAGTGGCCAGAGCCAACTGCTTCCGGAATGTACATCCAGTGCTCGGAGGCAGCTTAATGGTGCGGGGTCCAGGTGTCGGATCCCCACAGATCATGTACTGATGACCGGTGGATAGGTGATCAGTTGTCCAGTAGTGGACAATCCCTTTAATGAGTAATGTGTTTTCAATAGATGAAGTGGCATTGCTGCTGCCGTCACTGGTCAATGCGACAACGGTCAGGTAAAAGAGCTGCTGGGTCTTACTAGACCCAACACAACCTTGATTGTGACAATGGTCACATTACCATGGCATTTTTTTCTAGAATAACTAGGGCTGCTAAGAAAAAAAAAAAGCTACTGAGAAAATATTTAGTCTCAAAATAAAAGCGCGTGCGTGTTTATTTTGGGAGGATAACTAAAAACTATGAAAAGGGTTTGTCCACACGTAGCGTAGTTTAACAAGTCATCCACACGCTGTGAAAAAATTCCGAGCAGAAATTGACCTGCAGTATGTCAATTCCTACTGCGGAAAGTAGCCAGAATTGCTGCGTTTTTCAGGAGATGTTGCCATCTACTAGCATCGTGAAAAACGTAGCAGACTACCCACCATTTTCTGCAGTCAAAAAGGCAGGAAACGGTGCGTTTTTATCGCAGCGGAAAATCTGCTACTTTCTACTGAATTTCTGTAGCAACTCCGTTACGTGTGGACAAGCCCTATTACTTCCTCCCATTAAATGTCAGTAGCCCTAGACGGGATACAATTCCTTATCTTACTAGATCATGTTATAGATGTAGAAGCCCTTCTATCTGTCTGACTGCTCACCAGGTGATGCCATCATAGCTCTGCAGCCACAAGTCAACAACAGAGGATGGAGCAGGAGGAAGACACAGATTTTGTTTAAGAGGTTTTATATTTACCCATAATATTAGGGCGTATCTGCCTTTGCTCGTTCATTGGCAGAATACAGTATTGCACTGCACTGTATACAGACAATACAGGAAGGAAGTGTGTATCTCCAACACACTTAAATAGATAGCTGCAACATTTAGAACAAAAAAAACAAAAAAAACACTGGGGGAATATATGAACTGGTTTACGCCAGTTTTCTGTGGTAACATTTTTTGCCACACCCCATGGTTGAACTAAAATTTGCAACTTTACTTTTCCCGCCAATTCCTAAAGTGCTGAGAAAAGGGGGTGGGGTTTAGTTGAAGGACCCTTTGCCGAAACTAAAGATTTATAAAGTTACGCCAGAAATTGTTGTAAGTTATGACGCAAATCTACACCTGCTTATAACAGGCGTAGATTTTGCATTTATGTTGTATGGACAGACAAAAATGTGCCAAATATATTAAGAGGTGTGCACCTCTTAATATATTTGGCGCATTTTCTGCCAATATAAATTAGTTTAAAGAGGCTCTGTCACCAGATTTTCAAACCCCTATCTCGTATTGCAGCAGATCGGCGCTGCAATGTAGATTACAGTAACGTGTTTTTTTTTCAAAAACGAGCATTTTTGGCCAAGTTATGACCATTTTTATATTTATGCAAATGAGCCTTTCTTAAGTACAACTGGGCGTGTTTAAAGTTAAGTCCAAGTGGGCGTGTATTGTGTGTGTACATCTGGGCGTTTTTACTCGTTTTACTAGCTGGGCGTTGTGAATGGAAGTGTATGATGCTGACGAATCTGCATCATCCACTTCTCTTCGTTAACACCCAGCTTCTGGCAGTGCACAGACACACAGCGTGTTATCCAGAGATCACGCTGTGACGTCACTTCCTGCCCCAGGTCCTGCAACGTGTCGGACGAGCGAGTACACATCGGCACCAGGCGACAGAGGCTACATCGACTTACCTGCAAACGCCGATGCTGCTGCAGAATCAACTGTAGCCTCTGTCGCCTGGTGCCGATGTGTCCTCGCTCGTCCGACACGATGCAGGACCTGGGGCAGGAAGTGACGTCACAGCGTGATCTCTGGAGAACACGCTGTGTGTCTGTGCACTGCCAGAAGCTGGGTGTTAAAGGAACAGTGTTATCACAATTTTTTTTTTCATATGTTAAAGATGTTCGTGCTTTATTAAAAACGTTTATATTTATTTGTGTGTTTGTGTTTTACTTTTTCTTATTTTTACACTTTTTCTTCCCTATGGGGGCTGCCATTTTTTGTTCCATTTCTGTATGTGTCGATTAACGACACATACACACATGGAATACGGCAGCCACAGTCCCATAGGGACTGCGAACGGGTCCCGTCCCATCCACTTCTGTGTACGCCGTCTGTGTGGGAACAGCGCATGCGCCGCTCCCACACAGTCCAATTTGAAATTGGCGCCGTCCGGCGCCATTTTCCTGTGGACCGGAAGTCGCGGCTGGACAGTAAGATTACTACTTCCGGTCGCGGCTTCCGGACTTGTGCACTTGGACCAGCGGCAGCAGACGGAGCGGACGGGCCGGAGGGAGCCGCGGCGGCAGGAGCAGGTAAGAGATTTCAATGTATGTTCGTGTTTGTGTACGTTTACTACTGCATGTAAACCTACTACACTGTGTGTTAGCTCAAAAAATGGCGACACAGTGTAGGAGGTTAGACCGTTCAAACCCCTCGTTTATCCCGGCACTAGCCAGGATAAAGGAGGGGGGGGGGATGCTGAGAGCTCACTAGAGCGAGGGCTTTTTACCCAATTTTGCAATGCTGCAATTTTGGGAATAGCTCCATCTAGTGACCAGCAATGGGAAATATTATAAATTAGAATCTTATTTATAATATTTCCTGACTCGTGAAAAAAAAAAAAAAATTTGAACAATGTTTAATCACCTACACACTAAATGTTTAATTAAAAAAAAAAAAACATGTTTTTCTGGCAACACATTCCCTTTAACGAAGAGAAGTGGATGATGCAGATTCGTCAGCATCATACACTTCTATTCACAACGCCCAGCTAGTAAAACAAGTAAAAACGCCCAGATGTACACACACAATACACGCCCACTTGTACTTAAAGAGGCTCTGTCACCAGATTTTGCAACCCCTATCTGCTATTGCAGCAGATCGGCGCTGCAATGTAGATTACAGTAACGTTTTTATTTTTAAAAAAACGAGCATTTTTGGCCAAGTTATGACCATTTTTGTATTTATGCAAATGAGGCTTGCAAAAGTCCAAGTGGGCGTGTTTAAAGTAAAAGTCCAACTGGGCGTGTATTATGTGTGTACATCGGGGCGTTTTTACTTCTTTTACTAGCTGGGCGTTCTGACGAGAAGTATCATCCACTTCTCTTCAGAACGCCCAGCTTCTGGCAGATCACGCTGTGACGTCACTTCCCCAGGTCCTGCATCGTGTCAGACGAGCGAGGACACATCGGCACCAGAGGCTACAGATGATTCTGCAGCAGCATCGGCGTTTGCAGGTAAGTCGGTGTAGCTACTTACCTGCAAACGCTGATGCTGCTGCAGAATCAACTGTAGCCTCTGGTGCCGATGTATCCTCGCTCGTCTGACACGATGCAGGACCTGGGGAAGTGACGTCACAGCGTGATCTGCCAGAAGCTGGGCGTTCTGAAGAGAAGTGGATGATACTTCTCGTCAGAACGCCCAGCTAGTAAAAAGTAAAAAGGCCCCGATGTACGCACATAATACACGCCCAGTTGCACTTTTACTTTTCAACACGCCCAGTTGTACTTTTGCAAGCCTCATTTGCATAAATACAAAAATGGTCATAACTTGGCCAAAAATGCTCGTTTTTTAAAAATAAAAACGTTACTGTAATCTACATTGCAGCGCCGATCTGCTGCAATAGCAGATAGGGGTTGCAAAATCTGGTGACAGAGCCTCTTTAAGACTAGGATTTGACACGCCAGTCTTAATATATTCCCTCTTCTACAAACTTACATTCCCTTTACAATGTTAACATAGCCAGAATAAAAATGAAAAAAAAAAAAAAAAAGACACAAATTCAACTAAAAATAGTATAAATGGCTGGGTAGGAAGCAAAATGTCACCTGTGAAAATGTAACATTTATTCAATGTCACAAGTATCAACTACAAGGTCCACCACATTTACATTGAAAGCGCATTTTGAAAATTTCAGAGAGTACTTACTGACTTGAGAAGGGAATGCAAAGAACACCATGTCAAGTCATTCAATATGTGTCACCTTTAGTTTAAAGCGTACCTAACTTTTCAGGTGACTTTCAGAATAAGCTGTCATATGTGTGTACATGAGAAATAACACTATTTCTGGACATGGTATGACTTAGATTCTGCATTATTTAGCAGTTTTCCCCCTTTGGAGGCTCTAATACTCAGTTGTGTCTGAGCTAGTGGGCCGAGCCAAACTGCTATCATGTCTTCTATACACAGCACAAGAGGACAATCCTGCTCTCCTATCCCTATTTATCACATATATAGAAGCTGCGGCAGCACGTAGGAGACTAAACAGCAGTAATGAGCAGTGTAGCGGAGAATGTAAGGGTATGTACACACAGCCTATTTTCGGCCGTTTTTCGGGCCATAAACGGCTAAAAAATGTCAGGAAAATCGGAAAAAGAACGCCTCCAAACATCTGCCTATTGATTTCAATGGGAAAAACTGCGTTTTGTTACGACGGGGTGTTTTTTTACGCGGCCATTTTGAAAAACACCCAGTCGGAACAGAAAAAAAAAAAAAGACTCCTGCGAAAAAGAAGTGCATGTCACTTCTTGAGCAGTTTTTCATTGACTGTAGAAAAACAGCTCCAAAAATGTCCGTAAAAATGGCTGAAAATCAGGAGCCGTTTTCCCTTCAAAACCGCTCCGTATATTCAGACTTTTTTGCCAAGCGTGTCAACATACCCTAAGTGTTATTTTTCACCATAGTGAAAAACAACAACACTTACCAGGAAGCTGATACAGCAGCTCTGCTCGATAGACTTGTATTGGCAGCGTGTCTGACTCTCTCTCTCCATCTGCTCCCCTTAATTTCTCCATAGACTTCTATGGGCAGGATCTGAAGAGAGACACCCCCACTTTCTGCAGTCTGACTCCTCTGCTCTAACTAGGGACGGACTTTGCTTGACAACAGGGGGATATATATCAGGTATACTGTTAGATGATCATAAATTGTTCGAAAAGCTAGTTTCCATTTAAGTCTACAGCTGTACGAAGAGAAGCAGGTATCATTAGAATACCTTTCATATGGCCAACATAATGCATACATTCTGGACCATATAAGCTAATCCCATTAGTTGCCACTAGGCTTCTCTGCTTGTTTTCCTTGGAGGCAGAAGACGGTCAACTGGGATCTCTAGTTTACTTTGGACAAAATACCGTCCATAATAAAAGTTTAGTGGTTAAATCCGCAAGCCCACTAAGGGTACGTGCACACGCAAAAACATCTGAAAATACGGAGCTGAATTTCAGACGTTTTTTTATTTAAAGTCGCGTTTTTCGCTGGATTTTTAACGGCCGTTTTTCTATAGAGTATGAAAAATCCCTCCAAAAACGTCTCAAGAAGTGACATGCACTTTTTTCGCGGGCGTTTTTCAAAACGGCCACGTAAAAAAACCGATCCGTCGGAACAAAACGCAGTTTTTCCCACTGAAATCAATGGGCAGATGTTTGGAGGCGTTCTGCTTCCGATTTTTCGTCAGTTTACGGCCCGAAAAACGGCCGAAAATAAGCTGTGTGAACGTACCCTAAGGGTCCTCTTACATGGCCCGACAAAGGCCGTGTAAACAAACGCCGATCAACGAGACGGCTCTTTGATCTGCGCTCGTCTACTCCTTTCACTAGGAGCAATGCATGGGGATAGAGCGAACGTTCCTACCATGGCTTGTCCCCATACATTTCTATCTCGTCGGCAGCATATCTCCCTGTGATGCCGACAACGATAATATTTCTGGCTGCATAAACGATACAATAAGCCGATCAAAGAGCGTTTTCTCGTTGATCAGCTGATCGTTGTGCTGTTTACACAGAGCAATGATCAGGAACAAGCAAAAGGGCCTTAACATGCATCATATTGTACTTTTGTGCAGCGTGGAAACGTCTTTAAAGGGAAGGTGTCATGAATTAATTTTCTTTACTATTATATTGCTTTTAATAAAATATAAACAAAAATGTTATTTATTAGTGTTGTAACTTTAAACTTTTTAGTTTGTGCTTACTTTTACTTCTCTATGGGGGCTGCCATTATTTTTTTTCATCTCTGTATATGTCGATACAGAGATGGAATATGGCACATACAACCCCATAGAGAATGCGAACAGGAGCCGTTCCATTCACAGAATCGTACGCCGTCTGTGTGGGAACGGCGCATGCGCAGCTCCCACACAGACCAAAGCTAAGCTCGTTCGTAGAGCGAAATCCGGCGCCATTTTCCTGTGGGCCGGAAGCCGCTGCCAGACAGTAAGATGATGAATTCTGGCCGCGGCTTCCAGCCATATGTTCAACAAAGCGAAGGCCCAAGGAGCGTAGACCAGCGGAGGCGGCAGGAAATTTATGTTCGTGTATGTGATGTGTGTATTATGTTCGTGTGATGCTGTCTGCTGAGCCCTGTATCTAATCCTCCTACACTGTGCAGTCGCTCAGAAAATGGTGGCACACAGTGTAGGAGGTTTGAAGACATTCAAACCCCTCCTTCTCCTGGCACTAGCGAGAAGAAGGGAGGGGGGATTGTGTGAGGACACTAGAGGAGAGTGTGTCCACCCCAAATTTGCAGCATAAATCAATGAGGTTACTTTACCACAGTGACCATGCTGCAATTTTGGGAACTGCTCCCTCTAGTGGCCAGCACATGGAAATGTTATAAATTAGAATCTAATCTATAATATTTCCTGACTTGTGAAAAAATTAAAACAAAATGTGTAATCACTCAAATACTAATTGTTTAACTGAAAAAAATAAATAAAATTCTAGCGACACATTCCCTTTAAGATGGCCTAGTGAAGGCGGAAACTCTTGATCAGCGCAAGATTATAGATGCAAAACTACCTGTCTTTTGTGTAGACCAATTCTACATGCAAAACTGTGAAATGCTGATCAAAGGTGAACATAGACTTTGTAGAAGAAAAAGTGAACATGACAACAGGTTTTATCTTGCTTTCCAAAAGACATTTAAAGATAAACCGTATTATATTTTCATGGCTGCTGTTCTCAACAATATAAACAGGTCAAGCTGTAAGAAATTCCAACAACCCAATAAAAGTCATTGGACTGTAGAAAGAGCAACACATTAGCTGCAGCAAATCTACAAATGGCAGTCAAGCCTCTGCTATTTTACAGCCTCTACTTTACGAGTTACACGTGCATTGACCTTGGAAAACCCGCTCTCAATCTTTCAACATAAAAACACAAGTTTATTTTTTATAAAACTTTACGTTGCGATGAATCCTAAGTCTGTAGGACTACGTAAAAATAAAGCTTTTTAAAATACAGACATTAAGACAGACATAAAAGGTGGAGGTCTGGACATGGGGCGGTTTTTCATACTGATGACCGTCGGGCACCAGAAGTTATGCAGTGGTCGATGCCGGAAGCAGATGGCTCCTCCAGCCACAGTATAGTGGCTGTCCTGCAGTAGTGAAGCTCTGCACTTATTCAAGAGAATAGGAGCAGAGCTGAAGTAACCCAACACGGCCGCTATACAGTGTATGGAGCAATCTGCTTCCAGCATGGACCACTGCATAACGTCCGACTGACTCTGGGCACCGGAACAGCTGATGGGTGCGGGATCCAGGTGTCGGACCCTCACCGAGCATATACTGATGATATGAAAAACCGCTCCATGCCTAGACAACCCCTTTAAAAGGTGCTAATACACAGATAAAACCTATCCAAACCCGCTAATTTCAGCAGGATCATCTGACTAATGTGTATGGGGGCCACCTGACAGCAGATTTTGGGGGAAAGACCAGGCGTGTTGGAATTTTCCATGGGAGATAAGCCATTGCCAGGGAAGCTGGCACTAGACTATTCCCCTCTCCCAATAAATATGGAGCTTGGATGATTATGATGGAGTTGGAAGAAATAGTTGTCACACGATGGCCACCATTATGCTTCTACCTATGGGATCAGAAATGGACAAATTCCGACAGCAGTTTTATGTTAGGCCATTACTGGTGACTGCCTACACTTACAGGCTGGGCTGTGGAGTCGTAGTCAGTAGAAATGTACCAATTCTTGCTTCAAAATAAATATATTAAATATTATGGCTTAACATTGAATTAAGCTATTAAATGTATAGCGTGTTACATATTTACTCACAGGAATTTAGAAAATGTTTTTTCTTTATAAATTGAATTCCGATAAATATATATTATGTTCTAGAAGTAGCCCGATTACTTATATGATGTTAATGAAAAGCCGGATATTGCTATTTTACTACAGTAAATTTGTTATTACTAATTATTATAAATGAGCCATTTATGAAAGAGTCAGAGTTGGAGAAGGAGTCCGTGTCGGACAGTGGAAAAAATAGAGTTGTCGGAAGTTTGGCTTATCCACAGCCCTGCTTCCTGGTTAGGCTGACAAACAAACAGAAACCACAGGTAGTCGACTACGCTATTGATTCCGTCAAAACGACAGAACCCTTGCACAACTGAGACAAACGGAAACCATTGGCACCGGATCCATCACCAAATCAACGGTGATGCAAACGGAAACCTATGGTTTCCGTTTGTTTCAGTCAGGGCTCCATTCTGACGAAAAGCTCCAACGGAACGTCAGAATAGAGCCCTCACGGATATGTGAACGAAGCCTTTGTTTTATCACCATGTTTGACCTTTCAGGTCCAATTTAAGCTAATTTAAAGAATAGCTAAATGTTTGACAAACTTCTGACATGTCATAGTGACATTTCAGAAGTTTGAATTGCTGGGGGTCCGAGCACTGAGACGCCCACCAATCGCTAGAATGAAGCAGCTGAAGTGCTCGTGTGAGCGCTCTGCCGCTTCGTGGCGGTACGGCTTTTTCCAGAAATAAATGTATCGGAGAACGGGCTCATAGACTTTGTATTGAGTCCGTACACCGATACATTCATTTCTGGAAAAAGCCAAACAGACACGAAGCAGCTGAGCGCTCACACGAGAGATTCAGCTGTTTCGTTCTAGCGTTTGGAGGGGGTCTCCGTGCTCGGACCTCCACCAATCTAAACTTGACATGTCAGAAGTTTGTCAAACGTTTAGCTACACTAAGATATTGTACTCTACTAATTTACTGACACACACTACTCAGAAACTGCCGACAATCTAATGAGTATAGGGGTATTCTGACTGTCCCCAGACTGCAGATGTCAGAGGAGAGGAGGATCAGGCATGTTGGATTTCAAGAAGTGTCAGGCAGCAGCTTGTCTGCCGCTCTCCTATTGAATAAACACGTACGCTTAGTCGTGCCGAGTGTGTAAATAAACCCTCACACCACAATTCATATCCGTCATCATACGTTTTGGGTTTTTTCCATCAATAACCGTAGATTACTTTATAAACAATCAAGGATTTCAATTAAAGGAGATTATCTGGGTTTCCAAGTATTGCACTTTATTTATGACTCCCAAATTAAGTTTCAAATCTGGGCCAACTATATATTGCACAGTGTCTCCAAGATATTGGGACCTAGGTACTTCAATGGGCAACATTGTTTTCTCAACATTAGGATATTCCGAATGAATTACTTCTTTCACAATAGCCATCAAAAAGGGCAATTAAGCTGTTGTAACCGTAGGGCATGATACCGGCATCCAAAAATAGGTGTTTGGCTATGCATGATTTAACTCAATAACAACCACTACAATACATACAATTTAGATTTCTAGCAAGCATCGGCTTACCGGAAGGTGAACACTACTGCTTCAACATTTCTGCCTCTAAAGAGCCAAATCATCTTCACGAATGCCGAGCTAACGGATGCCAACTTAATATGCACGACTTGTAGGGTTGCACGATGCATCGAAACATGAAAGTTTAAAAATAAAAAAAAAAGTTAAAAAATTAAAAGTAATGTTTAATTTATAAAAATAAAAAAAATATTACATTAAACATTAACCCCTTAATGTCCAAGCCATTTTTTTTGCCATTTTCGTTTTACACTCCCTGCCATCTGTGAGCCATAACTTTATTTTTCCGTCAATGGAGTGGTGTGAAGGCTTGTTTTTTGCGGGAGGAGTTGTAGTTTCTACTGACAGTGATTAAAGTACCATACTATGTACTGGGAAACTGAAAAAAAAAATCTAAGTGGTGTGGAATTGGAAAAAAACGGATTCCTCCAGTTTGTTTTAGGTTTAGATTGTACGTCTTTCACCGTGCGGTAAAAACGACAACTTCACATTATTCTGCTGGTCAATACGATTACAGAGATACCACATTTATATAGGTTTTTTAACGTTTTGGCACAAAAAAAAGAAAAACTATGTTAGAAATAATATTCTGAAAGCCATAATTTTTTTTTTTTTTTTCCGTGGATTGACAGGTGTGAGGGCTTATTTTTTGCGACACCAGCTGTGGTTTTTATCAGTACCATTTTTTCGTACGTACAACTTTTTATTAAAAAAAAATTCACCGATAAGTTGACCAAAAAAAACAGCCATTCTGGCGTCTTATATTTTTTTCTTTTTACGGCGTTTACCGTGCGCATTAAATAATGGTATATTTTAATAGATTGGAGGCAGCGATACCAATTTTGTTTTTGTCTTTTACATTACTTAATAAAAAAAGGTGTTTTTAAAAAAAAAAAAAAACAGTATCAAAAAAACAATATCACTACTAAAAAAGTTAATTTTTTTACACATTCTATTAGACCCCCTAGGTGCCTTGAACCAGCGATCGTTGGATCGCTGGTACATTACACTGCAATACTAACGTATCACAGTATATTGTCATTTTTACAGGGAGCGCTTAATAGAGGCAGAGTGGAGGCAGAGTGAAGGCAGTCCTAGGGGCCTTCATTAGGCCCCTGGGCTGCCATGACAATCATTGGTGACCCATGATCGCGCTATGGGGGCGCGATGAGCTGTCAGAGGGGGCGCCCCCTCTATATAACGCCTCAGATGCTGCGGTTGTGATTGACCGCAGCATTTGAGCGGTTGAATCGCCAGGAACAGCACGATTGCTGTTCCTGGCCGTTAGTCCCGGGCGTCGGCTGTAAAACACAGCAGACACCGCAGGGTATGGAGCACACTCAATGCTTCTTCCCCTGCACCTTGACGTAAGTGCAGGTCAAGGTGCGTTAAGGGGTTCAAATAAGTCTCAAATACACACATTCGGTATCCTCGCGACTAACAAATTTAAAGTGTCTTTTATGATGTTAACGCTGTTATAAAATAAAAAATGCTTTCTTTCACTTATTAATGTGAGGCACGAGGTATTATGAATTTTGAACCTCCATTAATAATAATTAACCCCATCATGTACCTCACACATTAATCCAACATTGTCCATTATGATGAGGAACATGATGGGTTATTTACTATTAACGTGGGGCACACGGAGGTTCAAATTCATCACACCACGTGCCTCACATCAGAAAATGGAAGAACTTTTTTTATTATAATTATTATTGTTGGCAAAATATCATTTTGGTATAGAGTAAGGCTATGTTCACACACTTAACAAAAAACGGCTGTAAAATACGGAGCTATTTTCAAGGGAAAATAGCCTCTGACTTATAGCAGTTTTTGTATGCATCGGGCATTTTTTGATGCGATTTTTACGGCCGTTTTTGGAGCTGTGTTTCTGTTGACCCAATGAAAAACGGCTCAAAAAATGGCTCAAAAAGTGACATGCACTGTTTTTACGGGGCGCTTTTTAAAAATGGACGCATAAAAAACTGCCCTGTGGGAACTGAACGCCGTTATTCCAATGGAAATCAATGGGCAGATGTTTGGAGGCGTTCAGCCCCTGTATTTTCAGCCATTTTTCGGGGCGTTTACGGCAAGGCCATGTGCATGAGGTCTTAGGGTGTGTTCACATCAGCATTAGCTTCCGTTGATGGGTTCCACAAGACCTTTCCGTCAGGGGAACCCATCAACGGTAAGGCAAATGGAAACCATAGCTTTCCGTCTGCATTACCATTGATTTCAAGGTTAATACTTCCGTTGCTAATAGTTTCTGTTTGTCTCCGTTCCATAAGGTTTCCGCTCTTTTGACGGAATCAATAGCGTAGTAGACAGCACTATTGGTTCTGACAAAAATGGAGACCATTAGCAACGGAAGCATTACCATTGAAATCAATGGTAATGCTGACGGAAAGCTATGGTTTCCGTTTATGTGTTCCCCTAACGGAAAGTCTGACGGAACCCATCAACTGACCGTAACGCTGGTGTGAACAGGCCCTTACACACGCAGGCAGAAGCACAAATTATACTAAACCTATACTATATCTAGGATTCAGGTCTTCTTAGGCCTTACACATCAATTCGTTGCTTTAGTATGCGATCTGTTTTATTTAACACCTGACCCCTTTCATTTCTATGAGGCCATGCACACAATCGTTTTGCTGGGGTTTTTTTTGGGAGGAGGGGGGTTGCGGCTCTATGTGCCTGACCCGCACAACTCAGGGCAGGTCCTACACCGGTTAGTTTTTTCAGATCGCTCTCGCCAATTCTAGTCAATGGTCCATTAAAGAAACGGACCGCACAAGGAAGCCATCCATATGCGGTCCATTTCTTTGTATATTTATAAAAAGGACAAGTATGTGTGCATGAGCCCTTATTCAGATGGGTGATGTAGAACTCGTCTGTGTTTCATCGTGGAAACACTGACAATTTTATATCAGAGTTCGGTCAGTATCATGTCAGAATGCGTTCCATGAGCCAGTTTTTTCCTGTCTGGGTGGCATCAGTTTTTCACGTATGTTAAAGACGGACACTGCTCTGACAGTGCTTTCTGCTTTGTCAGCATCTGCTAGCAACACTTTAGAGAAAAACTGACTACACTCAGATGGAATACGTGTGCTGTGACCCTTTGACTTGAATGGGAAAGTAGAGCGACAATCAGACCAAAGTAGTGCATTCAGCGAATTACTCTGCACAGACCAACAGTCATTGTGAAAAATCTGACGCGTTCAGTCAGTTCTACACTTTGGCAGCACAAGGACAACGCTCGTCTGAATAGGCCCAATATTGCCCATGAAGTGCAGCAGAAGCTACATTCCCATATCACCAGCAGTCTATATAGTAAACCATAAGGCCTCATGCACACGACCGTAGCCATGTGCACGGCCGTGATTTTCAGGTCGGCCAGCAGCGGAGTGTCAGCCGTGAGCAGCCTGCAAATCGGGGGCCATGCACATGGCCGTGGCCATTATTTTCAATGAGCCCGGACCGCAGAAGACGGCCGTAATAATGCCCGTTCTTTCTGCGGTCCAGGCTCCTGGGCCATGCACGGACCATGAAAACCACGGCCGTGTGCATGGCACCATAGGAATGAATGGGGCCGCAGTTCTACGGTGGATTTTCGGGGGAACTGCGGCCACAAAAGCACGTTCGTGTGCATGGGGCCTAAAGCTGGTATTTGTTGCCAGGCATCTACTACTATTAGGATGCACAGAATAAACTTATTTTTAGTAAAAGTAAAGCCTAGAAAGCACAACTAAATAACAGTCTATTCTTTCGGGCCTAAACAGTAACATATTTTCTACTACTTTCTACTTAGTCGTCCAGACCGGAAACTAGCCATTAAAGCCAATGTTAAACATGTTGCGTGTTGGATTCGGTTGCTTGGTTACGATTAGCTAATACTCAATATTTAATCAGTTATCTCTGCTCAGTTCATCACCATGGACGTGTGCCACTAAACAAGCACATACTGCACTATTACCAAGGGTTGATAGCACACACACCAACAAAAAAACATTACACAGTTTTCAGCTTACAAGTCGAGCGTGCTTATGCAGACTACCACCACCATCAGGCAAACCCAGGAGTGACCAGAAAATATTAAATTATCAGGTTTAAATTTCACAATGAACCCCACAGTATGTACATAAGTTTGACACAACACAAACATAATACATTATTTGTTATTAGGTTACATATACTATTCTATGTAGTACTACTCCTCCTATTTTGCAAAGCCACAAGACATTAAGCTTGAGTTCACACGGGGCTGATACGCTGCGTAAAAGAACGCATCGTATCCGCCCTGTGCGCTGCAGGAAATTCCGGGTGAAAAACTGCACCAAACTCATTGTTTTCTGCAGCGGTATTGTTGTGAAGCCACTGCAAAAAAAAAAAATGCGAAAACGCCGAACACATAAGTACCGTTTACGCAAATACAATTGACTTGCTGCAGAATAAAATTCTGCACCACAGGTCAATTTCTGAGTGTTTTTTCCGCTCAGTATTTAGGCAGAGTGTGGATGAGATTTGTTTTATCTCTTGCACTTTGCTGCTACTGTATTTGCTGCGGATTTTTCATTGTGGAAAAACCGCAGTCTTTACGCAACGTGTGAACTGACCCTAAAGGCTATGTGCAACTTTGCAACAACACTATTTGATTTTCATCACTCCAATACATCTAAAATAAAAAATGAAGCAACTTTTCAAATAGCGTTTATAACAAATATCCTAAAATGTTGAATGTACAGCTCTATGGGTCTCCATGGTTACGGACTACAAACAAAAGCGGTGTGTATCATCCTGCAGACATGTGTTAGGCTGCGTTCACATCAGCGTTGGCTTTCCGTTCCGGGGCTCCGTAGGAGGTTTCCGTCGGGTGAACCCCGCAACGAAAAGTCAAACTGAAACAATAGCTTCCGTTTCAGTCACCATTGATATTAATGGTGATGGAAACATTGCTAATGGTTTCCGTTTGTCAGTTATGGCAGGTTTAAGTTTTTCCGACGGAATCAATAGCACAGTCGACTGCGCTATTGATTCCGTCGGAAAAACGGAAACCTGCCGGAATGGTGACAAACAGTGGCATATATTGCAGCCTTCAATTGGAGATATACATCAAGAAATCCTCCTGAAGTAGAACTCCAATGGAAAGCTCAAATGTGATGTGAACAGAGCCATAAAGAAAAAATATAAGTAGAGTAACTTTATACATATCATGCATTAGTCCAGACTGTCTGGCTGCATTATAGCCTATTTAACTTTACAGCTGCAGCTCAAATATCCCAGCATTCCTTGCTTGTCAAGTTTTTGCTCAAAAGTCGGTAATGTGCATTCACGGAAGGGTATGCTCTACAATGGCACTGCACAGTGTCGGATATCAGTTTGCTAGCAGGCAATGCACCACTCCTGAAGAAGCAGAGATCACCTGCAAAACATTGAGCTCCTGGTTCTATTTTTTTTTTTTACCAGTCTTTTGACTTCCCTATCATGCACACGATTGTTGTGCCACTCGGGCCGTTTTTAACAGCATCCGAATGGCACTCGATAGTCTTCACGTACCCATTCACTTTAGCAGGTTAATTAAGTATGTGAAAAATGGTCAGAGTCTCCGATCCGAAGAACATGTCCTATCTTTACTCGGATCACTGACTGGACTAGGACGGCACACTCGGTCATGTGCATGAGGCGTTCGGCATAAGGCTACATTCACACGGCAGTGGAAAAAAAGATGACCATTTTAACGGATCAACTGTCAGTTTTTCTTGGCCATTTTGTATCAGTGTGTCTCCAAATTTTCATCCATTTCCAGTCAGTCTATAAAGGACAGCTTGCCATCCGTTTTTCATGGGCGTTAAAAAAAGTCCCAACCCCCTGAAAACACCACAGTGCCCATGTAGATAGTGCCACAGTGCCCACTGTAGATGATGCCCACATAGTGCCACAGTACCCATGTAGATAGCGCCAATGTCCCCTGATAGTAGGGATGTCACGATAGCAGAATTTGGACTTCGAAACCGATACTGTGTGTAGTATTGCGATTTCGATACAAAAACGATACCTTGCCAACAGTAATAAAAAAAAAAAAGTTCTTCCATTTTCTGATGTGAGGCACGAGGTGTGATGAATTTTGAATGTGCCTTACATTAATAGTAAGTAACCCCATCATGTTTCTCATGTTTGTCATAATGGGTTAATGTGTAAGGTAAATGATGGGGTTAATTACTATTAATGTGAGGCACATGGAGGTTAAATCCATGTGCCTCACAATAAGTGAAAGTAGTTTTTTTATTTTATTTTTTTACAGCGTACACATAAATATCGCACGAAAATTGTACAGGTTATTACGGCTGCGCCAATACCGAATATGTGTATATTTTGTGTATTGAGACTTAAGCCGGATTCACACAAGCGTTTTCGGTCCGTGATTTACGGTCCGTATGTCTGCCGCATTTCTCAGACCGAACACACTGCAGGGAGCCGGGCTCCTAGCATCATAGTTATGTACGACGCTAGGAGTCCCTGCCTTGCTGCGGGAAAACTGTCCCGTACTGTAATCATGTTTTCAGTACGGGACAGTAGATCCGCGGGGAGGCAGGGACCCCTAGCGTCATAGATAACTATGATGCTAGGAACCCGGCTCCCTGCACTGTGTTCGGTCTGGGAAATGCGGCAGACATACGGACCGTATATCACGGACCAAACACACTCATGTGAATCCGGCATTAATGTTTATTGTGAAAAAGGTGTATGTGTATTTTATGTATTGAGACTTATTTTAATGTTTATTGTAAAAAAAGGTGTACGTGTATTTTTATTAATTTAACATCACTTTGTTTTTACTTTATTTTTAAACTTTAATGTACTGGCATAGATCTATATGCCAGTACATTAGCCTGTGTACGGATAGTATACAGGCAGTTGTTAGGACATACCTAAGTATGCCCTAACAGGAAATATGGTCAGACAGTCCTGGGGTCCTTCAAATGGACCCTGGGCTGTCTGCCCATATATGTTATGTCCCTCAATCGCGTCACAGGGATTCCTGTGATGCGATCCAAGTGGCATCCCCCCTTCTCATTTTCCCCTGAATGCTGCAGTCAGCTTTGATCACAGCATGGAGGGGGAATAACGGCGGAGATGAGGAGGTTTCTCTGATCTCCGCCGTGGCTGTGTAATACAGCCATTGCCCCACTCCTGACATTAAGTGCGCGCGCGGTCGGCCTGAGGTGATGCGGCCGGCACTGCACTAATGAGCGGCAGTTCAGGCGCTGAAGACAGAACATGGGGGGTGTTTTGCAGTGTGCCCGCCATGTTTGGTCTTCAGTGCCGCCGAACATTAGTGCAGCGCTGGCCGCATCGCATCATCCAGACAGCGCGCACTTGTCAGGACTCAGGAGCGGGGTGATGGCTGTATTACACAGCCGCGATCTCATACCTTCATGTCATGTGTTACTATACTTAGCTGTGCGGTGCCACAGCTTAGTATAGAAATACATGAAATAACGGTATCGAACCGCTTGGGGGGGGGGGGGGGAGGAACGGTATCGAAACAGTATTGAAGTTTCGATGCATCGTGCATCCCTAGTAGGTAGTGCCACACCCCCCCCCCATATAGTGCCAGTGTCCCCTGTAGATAGTGCCACACCCCCTATAAAGAAACAACCCCCCCTTGTAGATCACACCACCCACCTCTTCTGTAGATAGGTACACTGTAAGAGCGGAATCCCTCTGGACGGGGATTCCACTCAAAAACGGAGCCCCTGCTGTCTCTGTCCATATACGTGTCAGGAGAGCGGAATCCTCTGCCAGAGCGGGCCAGAGATTCCGCTCATAGACTGAGCACCTGACACCTCTGTCCATATTAGGGTTGTCACGATACCAGAATTTGGACTTTGATACCGATACTTTATATAGTATTGCGATACTCTATACCAAAACTATAATTTGCGGAAAAAAAAAAAAAAATTTCTTCCATTTTCTGCCGTGAATTTTGGACCTCCATGTTCCTCACAGTCATAATAAACAACATTGGGTTAATGTGTGAGACACATCATAAAAGGTTGCTATAGATGTTATTGCAGTCGCGACGATATTGAATGTGTAAATTTTATGTATTGAGACTTTTAATGTTTATTGTGAAAAACGTGTGTATTTTTTTTTAAATTTAACCCGTTAGTGACCGGCCCAGTCTTTTTACGTCGGTCACTAACGGGCTTTATTCCGATGCAATAGACTTTTTACGTTGCGGCATCGGAATAAGTAAACAGAGCAGGGAGCTGTCAAATCTCCCTGCTCTCAGCTGCCAGAGGTAGCTGAGGGCTGGGGGTGCCCCTGCTCTGCCGGGTGAGATCGATATTAGTATCGATCTCACCCGTTTAACCCCTCAGATGCGGTGCTCAATAGCGTGCACCGCATCTGAGTGGTTTTGGAGAGAGGGAGCGAGCTCCCTCTCATCCCACTGACACCCGGCGATACGATCGCCGAGTGTCTGTGTCTCCAATGGCAGCCGGGGGCCTAATAAAGGCCCCCAGATCTGCCTGTAGCGAATGCCTGCTAGATCATGCCGGAGGCATGACCTAGCAGATGCCGGTCCGTTTTAAACGGACAGGCATAATACACTGCAATACAAAAGTATTGCAGTGTATTATAATAGCGATCGGAGAATCGCATATTAAAGTCCCCTAGTGGGACTAGTAAAAAAGTAAAAAAAAAAGTTTAATAAAGTTACTTTAAAAAAAAAAAGTGAAAAAAATAAAAATGAAAAACCCACCTTTTCCCCTTACAAAATGCTTTACTATTAAAAAACTAAAATAAAGTAAAAAAAGTTTCAGGTTTTTTTCTATTCCCCCCCAAAAAAAAAAGTTAATAAAAGTTAATCAATAAATAATATGTACCTCAAAATGGTGCGATTAAAAAATACAACTTGTCCCGCAAAAAACAAGACCTTATACACCTATGTCGACGCAAAAATAAAAGAGTTATAGCTCTTGGAATGCGACGATGGAAAAACGTAAAAAATGGCTTGGTCATTAAGGTTTAAAATAGGCTGGTCATTAAGGGGTTAAAGCAGTAGCAAAAATATTATCGTTTAAAAAAAGTGCATATCAAAAATGGAAAATTTGAGCTGGACACAGGGGCCTTGGTCATGAAAGGGTTAAGTGCCACAGTAAATAGTAGAAGGTGCAATGAAACAAAGTAACTGATAGGATTCAAAACTTTAGGATATCTCACTGCAACCACAGCACAATAGTTCCTCCAATTGCAAAACACTAGAAAGGTTAAAGCACAAGGGAAAATCAGCTCATGACAACATGCAAATATTGAAAAACAAACTCCTGATGTATTATCCAATGCAAATACCTTTGTGACAGGAAAAAAAAGTTATGCAAAATATCGCAGCATACACCAAGTATAGTCATGGTTTTGAAAATAAAACCTATTTTACACTTGCACAATTGTATTTTGAATAATAACCAAATCAACCACCATAGGACGTTTCCCTAACCTTTTCGAGAGCGGGAAAAAAAATACAACTGCAAAGTACTGCGAGCCTCTTAAGTAATAATAACTTATATTTGAAATATTCTGGAAAAAAAACACCAAACATATATTATTTGAATAGATTAAAAATGTCATAATGTATCTTTGGAGATATATAGGGTTATATATAGGGTTGCACGATGCATCGAAATATCGATACTATTTCGATGCCGTGCACCCTCAAACGGTTCAATACCGTTAATTCATGTATTTCAATACGAAGCTGTGCAACCGCACAGCTTAGTATTGTAACACATGAATATAGTCAGAGCAGGGATGCGGATGTGTAATTCAGCCATTGCCCCACTCCTGACAAGTGTGTGCGCTCGTTCAGCATGAGGTGATGTGGCCGGCGCTGCACTAATGAGCGAAGGCACTGAAGAAAGAGAACATAGCGGGCGCACTGCAAAACACCCCTATGTTCTGTCTCCTGCTCATTAGTGCAGCGCTGGTCACATCACCTCATGCTGATCGTAAGCGCACACTTGTGGTCAGGAGCGGGGCAATGGCTGTATTACACAGCCGTAGCCCCGCTCTAATGACAGAGATCAGAGAAACATCTGATCTCCGCCTCTATTCCCCTAAATGCTGCGATCAAAGCGGACCACAACATTCAAGGAGAAAACGGGAAGAGGGATGCCCCTTGGATCGTGTCACAGAGAATTCCTGTGATGCGATAGAGGGACATAACACATATGGGCAGACAGCCCAGGGTACAGTGAAGGGCCATATTTCCTGTTATTAGGGCATACTTAGGTATGTCCTAACAACTGCCTGTGTAATGTCAGTACATTAAAGTTTAAAAAAAGTAATAAAATATACACCTTTTTTACAATAAACATTAAAATAAGCCTCAATACATAAAATATACACATTCGGTATCGTAATTACCGTAATAACCTGCACAACAAATTTGTAGCGTAATTTATGATGTATACGCTGTAAAAAAAGAAACAAGAAAATACAGACTTCTTTCAACTTATTGATGTATTATGAATTTTAAACCTCCATGTGGCTCACATTAATAATAATTAACCTAATGTTTTCCATTATGAACTGACTGAGAAACAGGATTGGGTTAATTACTATTAATGTGAGGCACGTGGAGGTTCAAAATTCATCACACCACGTGCCTCATCAGAAAATATCACTTTTTCTTTTTTTTTAATTATTATTATTGTTGGAAAAGCATCGTTTTGGTATTGAGAATCGCAACACTACACAAAGTATCGATAACGAAGTCCAAATTGTGGTATCGTGACAATTTTTAAACACACATCTTTTATACATTTATAACACTCATTATTTCAATTTAGCGCTGCTGCTTTTATGTATCCACTATACATAGAAGCTGCGTAACGCCGTTGTAAGTCAAATCAGTCAGTTAGCTGGACTGACGGCTCGGCTGACAACGGTTCCTGTGTGACACAAAATCCAATGAACAGTCCAATTTATGGTTATTGGTGTTAGAGCTAATTCATAGCAGTATTCACAATTCAGCCCCCCAGCGTTCCTTCCGGACTGCACAGATATAGATATTTTGCATTCTGGGAAGTGTAGTCTGTACAATAGGCACTGCACGGTCATCTGAAAAGTTAAAGAGGCTCTGTCACCACATTATAAGTGCCCTATCTCCTATATAAGGAGATCGGCGCTATAATGTAGGTGACAGCAATGCTTTTTATTTAAAAAAACGATCTTTTTTCACAACGTTAGGAGCGATTTTGGTTTATGCTAATGAGTTTCTTAATGCCCAAGTGGGCGTATTTTTACTTTCGACCAAGTGGGCGTTGTACAGAGGAGTGTATGACGCTGACCAATCGGCATCATGCACTCCTCTCCATTCATTTAGACAGCAGAATCGCGTTCTTACTAGAACATGATCTGCAGCCACATACACAGCGATTCTGCTTGATTAACGTTAATCCAGTGTCCTGATAATGAATACACATGACCATCCAGCCTGGACGTCATGTGTACTCAGAATCCTGACACTTCTGAATCTTTTCTGTGAGATTTACAGCAACGGAAACGAAATCTCGTTTACCTCCGTAATCTCGTGAGATTTCGTATCCGTTGCTGGAATCTCACAGAAAATATTCAGAAGTATCAGGATTCTGAATACACATGACGTCCAGGCTGGATGGTCATGTTTATTAATTATCAGGACACTGGATTAACGTTAATCAAGCAGAATCGCTGTGTATGTGGCTGCAGATCATGTTCTAGTAAGAACGCGATTCTGCTGTCTAAGTGAATGGAGAGGAGTGCATGATGCTGATTGGTCAGCGTCATACACTCCTCTGTACAACGCCCACTTGGTCGAAAGTAAAAATACGCCCACTTGGGCATTAAGCAACTCATTAGCATAAACCAAAATCGCTCCTAACGTTGTGAAAAATAGATCGTTTTATTAAATAAAAAGCATTACTGTCACCTACATTACAGCGCCCATCTCCTTATGTAGGAGATAGGGCACTTATAATGTGGTGACAGAGCCTCTTTAACTATTTGTCCCGCCGCGTTATTAACCCCTTCACGCTCCTTGACGTACTATTACGTCATGGCAGCTCTATCGTTCGCGCTCCATGCCGTAATAGTACGTCTTGCAGTTAGAACAGCGGTGCGCGCGCCCGGCGCGTTCATGCGCTGTGATAGCTGCTGTTTCTGACAGCAGGCTATCACGGCATAATGGGACGGGACCATTTACTATGGTCCCGCCTCGCCGATCGCCGCTATTGGCTAGTCAGTGAGTAACTAGCCAATAGCAGCGATCGGTCTCATTCAGCACAGCAGTGCTCGAGCCCGGCGTTCCTGAGCTGTGATAGCTGCTGTTTCTGACAGCATGCTATCACAGCATAATGGGCCGGGACCATTTACTATGGTCCCGCCTCGCCGATCGCCGCTATTGGCTAGTCAGTGAGTAACTAGCCAATAGCAGCGATCATTCTCGTCACTTCCTCTCTCTGACCTCACATCCTGCTGCAACCGCCCTGAACGCCCTGTTGGAGTTAGCGAGGCGTTGAGATCGGTTGTGAGCAGAGAGTCAGAGAGAAAAGAAGTGAAAAAAAGTTTCTAAAACAACGTTTTTTTTGCTTCCCACCACCCCATCCACTACCCACTCCTGTTCCCTTCCTCTTTGAGTTCTACCCACGTTTTTTGGTCAGTGATCTCCTATCACTGACCACTTTTCAGTCTTCAGGACCACATTTCTTGGTCCCTGGGGATTTTTTTTTCATTTTTTTCTATATAAAACATAAAACAAAAAAAAAAATATAAAAAGAAAAAAAAGAAACAAAAAAAAATAGTTAGTTTAGCCAATTTTGAAAATTTAACTGGTTAGTTTAGTATTAGCCCCTTCCCGCTCCTTGACGTACTATTACGTCATGGCAGCTCTATCGTTCGCGCTCCATGCCGTAATAGTACGTCTTGCAGTTAGAACAGCGGTGCGCGCGCCCGGCGCGTTCATGCGCTGTGATAGCTGCTGTTTCTGACAGCAGGCTATCACGGCATAATGGGACGGGACCATTTACTATGGTCCCGCCTCGCCGATCGCCGCTATTGGCTAGTCAGTGAGTAACTAGCCAATAGCAGCGATCGGTCTCATTCAGCACAGCAGTGCTCGAGCCCGGCGTTCCTGAGCTGTGATAGCTGCTGTTTCTGACAGCATGCTATCACAGCATAATGGGCCGGGACCATTTACTATGGTCCCGCCTCGCCGATCGCCGCTATTGGCTAGTCAGTGAGTAACTAGCCAATAGCAGCGATCATTCTCGTCACTTCCTCTCTCTGACCTCACATCCTGCTGCAACCGCCCTGAACGCCCTGTTGGAGTTAGCGAGGCGTTGAGATCGGTTGTGAGCAGAGAGTCAGAGAGAAAAGAAGTGAAAAAAAGTGAAAAAAAGTTTCTAAAACAACGTTTTTTTTGCTTCCCACCACCCCATCCACTACCCACTCCTGTTCCCTTCCTCTTTGAGTTCTACCCACGTTTTTTGGTCAGTGATCTCCTATCACTGACCACTTTTCAGTCTTCAGGACCACATTTCTTGGTCCCTGGGGATTTTTTTTTCATTTTTTTCTATATAAAACATAAAACAAAAAAAAAAATATAAAAAGAAAAAAAAGAAACAAAAAAAAAAATAGTTAGTTTAGCCAATTTTGAAAATTTAACTGGTTAGTTTAGTATTAGGGTTAGTTAGTGTCAGGGAACCGTCAAAAAGCGTAGTTAGGTATAGTGTCAGGGAATTTAGCGTCAGGAATCGGTCACCGTAGATAGGCTTAGCGTTAGGGATCCATCACCGTAGTTAGGTTTAGCGTCAGGGAAGCTCGGAATAATTAGATAGGTTTAGTGTCAGGCACCCGTCACCGTAGTTAGGTTTAGTGTCAGGGAAGCTTGAAATAATCTAGATAGGTTTAGTGTCAGGGAATCGTCGCCGTAGTTAGGTTTAGCGTTAGGGAAGTCCACATAAAATTTAGTTAGGTTTAGTGTTAGGAACCCTCGCCCTAGTTAGCTTTAGTGTCAGGGAAGTCCACTTGCTCTCTAAAAACAAAACACACATTTGTGCTAGTTGTGCTATCCTATTGCTCCCAGTTAGGGATTTATTTTTTTGCAGTATATAAATTTTGTCTTCGCACAACAAGCATGTCCCAACGGACATTTACTGCTGAAGAGGCGTATGCATTTCTGGCCTCCGACACAGACTCGTCGGATGGCGATACACTATTTTATTTGTCTACCTCCTCATCCAGCGATGAAGAGGAGGGACCCCCTAGGAGACGCCCCAGGACCACCACCATAGTAGAAATCCCTGAGAGAAGTGACCCCACAACAAGTGATACCCCTGAGCGAAGTGACCCCATTTGGACGCCCACACCAGACCATTATGAACCCCAAATCCCTGAGTACACGGGCAGCCCAGGCATCAAATTTAACACGGCAGGGTTCAGTGAGATGGACTTTTTCAAGTTCTTCTTCACTGATAACTTTATAGAGCTAATGGTCACCCAGACTAATTTATATGCCCAACAGTATATCACCAAGAACCCCAACTCATTTTATGCCCAATCCCAGAGGTGGACTCCTGTAAACGCAGCAGAGTTGGGCAAGTTCTGGGGACTGCTCTTGAACATGGGGCTTCTAAAAAAGCCATCCATTAGGACCTACTGGAGCACGGACATCCTATACCACACCCCGATGTACCGTATGGCCATGTCCAGGATGCGTTATGAGGCAATACTTCGCTTCCTACATTATGCCGATAATGAGCAGTGCCCACCCCGAGATGACCCCAGTTTTGACCGTTTATATAAACTGAGACCCCTATTAGACCATTTCAGTGCCCGGTTTGCCCAAGCATACACCCCCGAGAAGTGTATTTCCATTGATGAGTCCCTGGTACATTTTAAAGGGAGGCTTCAATTCCGCCAATACCTGCCAAGTAAGAGGGCAAGGTATGGCGTGAAGTTGTATAAGCTGTGCGAGAGTGCATCAGGGTATACATATAAATTCAGGATATATGAAGGGAAGGACAGCAGTATTCAGCCCCCAGAATGCCCCCCCTTACTGGGAATTAACGCAAAAATTGTGTGGGATTTGGTGCACCCACTGCTGGACCAGGGTTACCACCTCTACCTGGATAATTTTTATACCAGCGTCCCGCTCTTCAAGTGCCTCGCTTCCAGAAGGACTGCGGCATGCGGCACTGCTAGAAAAAATCTTAGAGGCCTCCCTAAAACACTGCTTGGGCAAACACTCAGAAGGGGTGAGAGCAGGGCACATTCTAGTAGCAACATATTGTGTGTCAAGTACAAGGACAAGAGAGATGTCCTTGTATTGACAACAATACATGGCCACACCAGTACCCATGTACCTGTACGAGGTACCAGTACAGAGACCCCCAAACCAGATTGCATCCTGGACTACAATAGGTACATGGGAGGGGTGGACTTGTCAGATCAAGTCCTGAAGCCCTACAGCGCTACGCGGAAATCGAGGGTGTGGTATAAGAAGCTGGCCGTGCACATCATACAGATGGCATTGTACAATGCGTACGTGCTACGTCGATGTGCAGGCCAGAGGGGAACTTTCCTGGAATTTCAAGAGGTGGTTATAAAGAACCTAATTTTTGGCGACCAGGAAGGAGGGGCACCAAGTACTTCTGGAAGCGAGGCCACACGCATCGTACCAGGGCAACACTTTCCAGGAGAAGTTCCCCAAACTGGCAAGAAGGGAAAAAGTCAAAAGAGGTGCAAAGTGTGCTATAAGAGGGGGATAAGGAAGGACACAACATACCAATGCGACACGTGTCCCGAAAAACCAGGGCTCTGTATGAAAGATTGTTTTAAAATTTACCATACATCCCTTGATTTTTAATTTACCCTGATGCACTCCGCACAGCTTATCCCCCTCATCTTTCCCTTTTGAGCCCTGCCATGTGCCCAAGCAGCAAATAACAGCCACATGTAGGGTATTGCCGTACCCGGGAGAACCCACATTACAATTTATGGGGTGTATGTCTCCGGTGGCACATGCTGGGCACAATATATCGGACACTGAAATGGCATATATGTATAGGAAATTGCAAATCTCACTTTGCACCATCTACTGCGCATTACCTTTTACACAATAACTGTTGGGTCAAAATGCTCACTACACTCTAGATGAATGTCTTAAGGGGTGTAGTTTTTAAAATGGGTTCACTTCTCGGGGGTTTCAACTGTACTGGTACCTCAGGGGTTCTGCCTACATGACTTAGCACCAGAAAAGCTCCAGTAGGCTAAATGGTGGTCCTTCCCTTCTGAGCCCTGTCGTGTGCCCAGGCAGCTAATAACAGCCACATGTAGGGTATTGCCGTACCCGGGAGAACCCACATTACAATTTATGGGGTGTATGTCTCCAGTGGCACATGCTGGGCACAATATATCAGACACTGAAATGGCATATATGCATAGGAAATTGCAAATCTCACTTTGCACCATCTGCTGCGCATTACCTTTTACACAATAACTGTGGGGTCAAAATGCTCACTACACCACTAGATGAATGTCTTAAGGGGTGTAGTTTTTAAAATGGGGTCACTTCTCGGGGGTTTCAACTGTACTGGTACCTCAGGGGTTCTGCCTACATGACTTAGCACCAGAAAAGCTCCAGTAGGCTAAATGGTGGTCCTTCCCTTCTGAGCCCTGTCGTGTGCCCAGGCAGCTAATAACAGCCACATGTAGGGTATTGCCGTACCCGGGAGAACCCACATTACAATTTATGGGGTGTATGTCTCCAGTGGCACATGCTGGGCACAATATATCAGACACTGAAATGGCATATATGCATAGGAAATTGCAAATCTCACTTTGCACCATCTGCTGCGCATTACCTTTTACACAATAACTGTGGGGTCAAAATGCTCACTACACCACTAGATGAATGTCTTAAGGGGTGTAGTTTTTAAAATGGGGTCACTTCTCGGGGGTTTCAACTGTACTGGTACCTCAGGGGTTCTGCCTACATGACTTAGCACCAGAAAAGCTCCAGTAGGCTAAATGGTGGTCCTTCCCTTCTGAGCCCTGTCGTGTGCCCAGGCAGCTAATAACAGCCACATGTAGGGTATTGCCGTACCCGGGAGAACCCACATTACAATTTATGGGGTGTATGTCTCCAGTGGCACATGCTGGGCACAATATATCAGACACTGAAATGGCATATATGCATAGGAAATTGCAAATCTCACTTTGCACCATCTGCTGCGCATTACCTTTTACACAATAACTGTGGGGTCAAAATGCTCACTACACCACTAGATGAATGTCTTAAGGGGTGTAGTTTTTAAAATGGGGTCACTTCTCGGGGGTTTCAACTGTACTGGTACCTCAGGGGTTCTGCCTACATGACTTAGCACCAGAAAAGCTCCAGTAGGCTAAATGGTGGTCCTTCCCTTCTGAGCCCTGTCGTGTGCCCAGGCAGCTAATAACAGCCACATGTAGGGTATTGCCGTACCCGGGAGAACCCACATTACAATTTATGGGGTGTATGTCTCCAGTGGCACATGCTGGGCACAATATATCAGACACTGAAATGGCATATATGCATAGGAAATTGCAAATCTCACTTTGCACCATCTGCTGCGCATTACCTTTTACACAATAACTGTGGGGTCAAAATGCTCACTACACCACTAGATGAATGTCTTAAGGGGTGTAGTTTTTAAAATGGGGTCACTTCTCGGGGGTTTCAACTGTACTGGTACCTCAGGGGTTCTGCCTACATGACTTAGCACCAGAAAAGCTCCAGTAGGCTAAATGGTGGTCCTTCCCTTCTGAGCCCTGTCGTGTGCCCAGGCAGCTAATAACAGCCACATGTAGGGTATTGCCGTACCCGGGAGAACCCACATTACAATTTATGGGGTGTATGTCTCCAGTGGCACATGCTGGGCACAATATATCAGACACTGAAATGGCATATATGCATAGGAAATTGCAAATCTCACTTTGCACCATCTGCTGCGCATTACCTTTTACACAATAACTGTGGGGTCAAAATGCTCACTACACCACTAGATGAATGTCTTAAGGGGTGTAGTTTTTAAAATGGGGTCACTTCTCGGGGGTTTCAACTGTACTGGTACCTCAGGGGTTCTGCCTACATGACTTAGCACCAGAAAAGCTCCAGTAGGCTAAATGGTGGTCCTTCCCTTCTGAGCCCTGTCGTGTGCCCAGGCAGCTAATAACAGCCACATGTAGGGTATTGCCGTACCCGGGAGAACCCACATTACAATTTATGGGGTGTATGTCTCCAGTGGCACATGCTGGGCACAATATATCAGACACTGAAATGGCATATATGCATAGGAAATTGCAAATCTCACTTTGCACCATCTGCTGCGCATTACCTTTTACACAATAACTGTGGGGTCAAAATGCTCACTACACCACTAGATGAATGTCTTAAGGGGTGTAGTTTTTAAAATGGGGTCACTTCTCGGGGGTTTCAACTGTACTGGTACCTCAGGGGTTCTGCCTACATGACTTAGCACCAGAAAAGCTCCAGTAGGCTAAATGGTGGTCCTTCCCTTCTGAGCCCTGTCGTGTGCCCAGGCAGCTAATAACAGCCACATGTAGGGTATTGCCGTACCCGGGAGAACCCACATTACAATTTATGGGGTGTATGTCTCCAGTGGCACATGCTGGGCACAATATATCAGACACTGAAATGGCATATATGCATAGGAAATTGCAAATCTCACTTTGCACCATCTGCTGCGCATTACCTTTTACACAATAACTGTGGGGTCAAAATGCTCACTACACCACTAGATGAATGTCTTAAGGGGTGTAGTTTTTAAAATGGGGTCACTTCTCGGGGGTTTCAACTGTACTGGTACCTCAGGGGTTCTGCCTACATGACTTAGCACCAGAAAAGCTCCAGTAGGCTAAATGGTGGTCCTTCCCTTCTGAGCCCTGTCGTGTGCCCAGGCAGCTAATAACAGCCACATGTAGGGTATTGCCGTACCCGGGAGAACCCACATTACAATTTATGGGGTGTATGTCTCCAGTGGCACATGCTGGGCACAATATATCAGACACTGAAATGGCATATATGCATAGGAAATTGCAAATCTCACTTTGCACCATCTGCTGCGCATTACCTTTTACACAATAACTGTGGGGTCAAAATGCTCACTACACCACTAGATGAATGTCTTAAGGGGTGTAGTTTTTAAAATGGGGTCACTTCTCGGGGGTTTCAACTGTACTGGTACCTCAGGGGTTCTGCCTACATGACTTAGCACCAGAAAAGCTCCAGTAGGCTAAATGGTGGTCCTTCCCTTCTGAGCCCTGTCGTGTGCCCAGGCAGCTAATAACAGCCACATGTAGGGTATTGCCGTACCCGGGAGAACCCACATTACAATTTATGGGGTGTATGTCTCCAGTGGCACATGCTGGGCACAATATATCAGACACTGAAATGGCATATATGCATAGGAAATTGCAAATCTCACTTTGCACCATCTGCTGCGCATTACCTTTTACACAATAACTGTGGGGTCAAAATGCTCACTACACCACTAGATGAATGTCTTAAGGGGTGTAGTTTTTAAAATGGGGTCACTTCTCGGGGGTTTCAACTGTACTGGTACCTCAGGGGTTCTGCCTACATGACTTAGCACCAGAAAAGCTCCAGTAGGCTAAATGGTGGTCCTTCCCTTCTGAGCCCTGTCGTGTGCCCAGTCAGCTAATAACAGCCACATGTAGGGTATTGCCGTACCCGGGAGAACCCACATTACAATTTATGGGGTGTATGTCTCCAGTGGCACATGCTGGGCACAATATATCAGACACTGAAATGGCATATATGCATAGGAAATTGCAAATCTCACTTTGCACCATCTGCTGCGCATTACCTTTTACACAATAACTGTGGGGTCAAAATGCTCACTACACCACTAGATGAATGTCTTAAGGGGTGTAGTTTTTAAAATGGGGTCACTTCTCGGGGGTTTTAACTGTACTGGTACCTCAGGGGCTTCTGCCTACATGACTTAGCACAAGAAAAGCTCCAGTAGGCCAAATGGTGGTCCTTTCCTTCTGAGTCCTGCCATGGGCCCAAACATCAGTTTATCACCACAAATGGGGTATTGCCGCACTCAGGACAAATTGGGCAACAAAATGGGGTGTTTTATTCCTTGTGAAAATAAGAAATTTTGAACAAAAATTACATCTTAATGGAAAAAAATATCATTTTTTTAATTCACAGCCCAATTCAAATAGGTGCTGTGAAAAAACGGTGTGGTCAAAATGATAACAACAACCATAAATGAATTCCTTGAGGGGTCTAGTTTCCAAAATGGGGTCACTTCTGGTGGGTTTCCATTGCTTTCATACCTCTGGGGCTCTGCAAATGCGACATGGAACCCGAAAACCAATCCAGCAAAATCTGGACTCCAACAAACACATAGCGCTCCTTTCCTTCTGAGTCCTCCCATGGGCCCAAACGGCAGTTTATCACCACAAATGGGGTATTGCCGCACTAAGGACAAATTGGGCAACAAAATGGGGTGTTTTATTCCTTGTGAAAATAAGAAATTTTGAACAAAAATTACATCTTAATGGAAAAAATATCATTTTTTTAATTTCACAGCCCAATTCAAATAGGTGCTGTGAAAAAACGGTGTGGTCAAAATGATAACAACAACCATAAATGAATTCCTTGAGGGGTCTAGTTTCCAAAATGGGGTCACTTCTGGTGGGTTTCCATTGCTTTCATACCTCAACACCTCTTCAAACCTGGCATGCTGCCTAAAATATATTCTAATAAAAAAGAGGCCTCAAAATGCACTAGGTGCTCCTTTGTTTCTGAGGCTTGTGTTTTATTCCACGAGCGCACTAGAGCCACATGTGGGACATTTCTAAAAACTGCAGAATCTGGACAATACATATTTAGTAGTATTTCTCTGGTAAAATCTTCTGTGCTACAGAAAAAAATGGAATAATATTGAAATTCAGCAAGAAAAATGAAATTTGCAAATTTCACCTCCACATTGCTTTAATTCCTGTGAAATGCCTGAAGGGTTAAAAAACTTTCTAAATGCTGTTTTGAATACTTTGAGGGGTCTAGTTTTTAAAATGGGGTGTTTTATGGGGGTTTCTAATACATAGGCCCCTCAAAGCCACTTCAGAACTCAAGAGGTACCTTAAAAAAAAGGCTTTTGAAATTTTCTTAAAAATATGAGAAATTGCTGTTTATGTTCTAAGCCTTGTAACGTCCAAGAAAAATAAAAGAATGTTAAAAAAACGATGCCAATCTAAAGTAGACATATGGGAAATGTGAACTAGTAACTATTTTGGGTGGTATAACCGTCTGTTTTACAAGCAGATGCCTTTAAATTCTGAAAAATGCAATTTTTTCAAAATTTTCTCTAAATTTTGCAATTTTTCACCAATAAACACTGAATATATCGACCAAATTTTACCACGAACATGAAGCCCAAAGTGTCACGAGAAAACAATCTCAGAATCGCTTGGATAGGTTTAAGCATTCCGACGTTATTACCACATAAAGTGAAATATGTCAGATTTGAAAAATGGGCTCTGAGCCTTAAGGCCCAAACTAGGCTGCGTCCTTAAGGGGTTAAAAACCCATCTAAACCATTAGGAGTGTGTCTGTTAAACAGGCTGTAATCCAGAACCAGTACAAGGTAAGTAATTCAGTGTATTTACAGTTACTCAACTTTCTATGCAGATTATATCTTTATATCAACTGTAAAACTATGTTCAAAGGTGAACATACACTTAAAAAAATTAGAACAATAGTTATTCCTATATCAGGACCAACCTACTTTTCACATTTTCCATGACGAGAATAGGGCTTCACATTTTACTCAATCCTAATCTTCGGCTTCTGTTCACACTAGCACTTTTTTGCTTTTCATCAGGGTTCCAGTGGTTTTTTTTAATGAAAAGAACAGCAGTCTGTAGTGATATGTTCGTGCAGTCAAAAACAGCAGAACTCCAAAATAAACATGACGGACCCCATTATAAGTCAGCTAGTATATAAAACACGTTACACGGGTTTGATAGCAATAGGAATGCAGTGGTCTGTTAATATATGTAAATGCTCCCTATAGCTGCTCCCATACAGTATAATGCCGCCTATAGCTGCCCCCACACAGTATAATGCCGCCCATACATGCCCCCACACAGTATAATGCCCCCCATATCAGCTCCTCCCACAGTATAATGCCCCCCATAGCTGCCCCCACACAGTATAATACCCCCATATCTTCCCCCACACAGCGTTATGCCCCCCATAGCTTCCCCCACACAGCATTATGCCCCCCATAGCTGCCCCCACACAGTATAATGCCCCCCATAGCTGCCCCCACACAGCATAATGCTCCCCATAGCTGCCTCCACAGTATAATGCCCCCCCTCCCTCCCATACACAATATAATGCCCCCCCCCCTCCCATACACAATATAATGCCCCCCTCCCTCCCATAGACAATATAATGCCCCCCTCCCTCCCATACACAGTAGTGACGTCATCGCGCCTGTCTGCACCGAGTAACTCACATCGCACAGACCGCAGGAGGAGAAGGATCCTCCATCCGGCGGGGGAACGGGGATAAGTAAGTATGTATGTTATTATTTTTCTATTTGGTCCGTACATATGGGGGCATTATAGCTACGCCACTAAACACTCACATCTCCGACCTCAGTCTTCTGGCTATGGGCGGAGCCAACTGGTGGTTGGGCTGTGGGCGGGGCTCTATGTGATTTTCGGAAACCATGTCCTTCTCGGTTATATAATAGATGGGACCTATCAGGATTTGTTATGATCCTTTGAGAACGGATCTTTCAAGTTCATAACAACATTTTTAATACACATGCAGGAGAAAGGAGGACTGAAAAATGTGTCACAGCATGCACAGTAACCAGAATAACTGGAAACAAGACGTTTGCTCAACCAACAATAACAGGTAGAAGTAACTGGAAAATTTTAGACACTCATCAATAAACTCCCCGTTGTTGAATATATCAACAGTCAGGACTTCATTTATGAAAAAACAGACTTAATTAGTATTTAAGGTTCTCACTTATTTGAAAAAAATAAAAAAAAAGGTTACATGAGAAAAACAACAATGTGACTTTTTTTGCAGTGGGGATTTTTTTTTTCTATAATGTTTATGAATATAGAAATTAAGAACCATAACTTAGGCCTCATGCACACGACCGTAAAAACTCCCGTTATTACGGGTCGTAATCACGACCCGTAATAACGGGCTCATAGACTTCTATTGGCGACGGGTGCCTTCCCGTTTTCTCACGGGAAGGTGCCCGTTCCGTTAAAAAAGATAGAACATGTCCTATTTCTGGCCGTAATAACGGCACGGACAGTCCATAGAAGTCTATGGTGCTCTCGTAATAACGGGTGGCTACATGTGTGCACCCGTCATTACGGCAGCGTTGCTAAGCGACGTCAGTAAATAGTCACTGTCCAGGGAGCTGAAAGAGTTAACTGATCGGCAGTAACTCTTTCAGCACCCTGGACAGTGACTACCGATCAGTATAAACCTGTAAAAAATAAAAATAAAAGACGTTCATACTTACCGGCAACTTCCTGCTTCCTCCAGTCCGGTCTCCCGCCCGTTGCCTTGGTGACGCGTCCCTCTCGACATCCGGCCCGACGTCCTGGATGACGTTTCAGGCCATGTGATCGCTGCAGCCAATCACAGGTCAATCACAGGCTGCAGCGGTCACATGGACTGCCGCGTCATCCAGGGATGTCGGGCTGGATGTGAAGAGAGGGACGCGTCACCAAGACAACGGCCGGGTAAGTATGAATTTCTTTAACTTTTATTACAGAAAAGGCTGTCCCTTCTCTCTATCCTGCACTGATAGAGAGAAGGGGCTGCCGATTAGTGCAGTGCTATTTAAACGTGCTCGTAAATACGGTTGGAATACGTGTGACACCGGACCCATATTTACGAGCACGGGTTCGTAAATACTGATGCAAAACGGGTGGAATACGTGTGACACCGGACCCGTATTTACGGGTGGGAAAAAATACGGTCGTGTGCATGAAGCCTAAGGTGCCACATGCACACAACCGTATTTTTGCATATCCGTAAATACGGATCCGTAGTCACCCGTAACTTATCCATATATACGGAACGGTATCCGCAAATACAGTCTGTAGTGCATCCGTATTTGATCAGTGTATACGGATCCGTAAAAAAAAGATAGCATAGCAATGCTTCCCTAAATACGGACGGATTACGGAAACAGATCCGTAGCCGTCCGTATATACGGACGCGCCCATAGGCTTCTATGGGAGAATCCATATCGTAATTACGGACAAGATTAGGACAGGTTCCATCATTTTTTCAGCACGGACACCCATCCCTAAAAATACAGAAAGGTGTCCGTGGCCAATGGAAATTAATAAGACCGTAATTACAGATGAAATATGAGGTCGTGTGCATGGGGCCTAACAGTGTAGAGTTGCTGGCATCATTGTGGGAATACTGCATAGTTTATGAGGGCACATTAGATCCATTAGTGTAAAGTAGGACAGAATGGTGTATTGCCTACTGCATAAGAATAGAAAAACTGGTACCCCCAAGTAAAAAAATAAAATAATAAAATGGTCTAGCTGATAGCATACATGATAGAAACATTAAACTAGCTCTGTTCACACAAGTCGGACTGGATACGGATTTCAGCGTGTATTATCTACCACTGACTATCCAAATCCCATGTTTGTGAATGGGGTTTCCGCAACATGTTCACATGAATACGAAAAATGAACACGCAGATTTTTTTCCTGCATTTCATGCAGGAAAATATCAGACAATTGAATGACAATGGGGCTAATACCCATGTGGATTTTGTGCACAATAGAGTGAAAGCCTCGGATTTCAGCCATGGAAATACACAACGAATTTAATGCCGAAGTGTGAAAAAGTGTGTATTGTTGGAAAAAGGTGGATGGGAAACGAATAGTCGTATAAGCTTTCCATCACCATAGAAGTCAATAGGGCCCATTAAATGATCCCAGCCATGACTAAGAACGCAGCTAGCGTTTGAAACGCGTAGGCTTCCTCAATCCTTTGATCTCTCTCCCAGCACTCGAGGACATCACTCCGATTGACCTCTTTTAAAACATCGTCATTAAACTTGGAACAAGTTTCTTTTTATCTGCAGCTACGCTGGATCCAACCCACCTGTTTTTCCTAGGGCCCATTACCTATCAGTAACATGGACAAATGGATCAGAACTTCAGTATACTGCGCTATACGACATAGTGAGGGGGGGGGGTCAACTTTTGTTTCCTATTTGGCTGAACTGACTTTTTGAAAAAACAAAATACATGCAGGAAATTTTTAAGTGGGCAAAATTTTTGTGCCGATCGTAAGGCAAATCATAGTAGAACATCGACATAATTATGCATGGCCCAGGAGCCTGTGATTTTCGGGTTGGCCAGAGACGGAGTGTCACCCGCGAGCCGCCAGGAAGTCGCGGGCCGTGCTCATTATTTTCTATGAGCCTGGACCGCAGAACACGGCCGTAATAAGACATGTCCGTTCTTTCTGCGGTCCAGGCTCATAGAAAATAATGGACGCGGCCACGTGCACGGCCCGCGACTTCCTGGCGACTCGCGGGTGACACTCCGCCCCCGGCCCATGGCTACGGCCATGTGCATTGAGGCCTACGGCTTCGTTCACATCTGCATCGGGGCTCCCTTCATGGCTTCCGTTGGAGCTTTCCATCAAGAGAAACCATTAACGGAAATGAAACTGAAACAAACGGAAACAGTTGTTTTTACGGAATAGCAGTCTACTACTCTATTGACTCAGTCAAAACCCTCACACAACGGTGACAAACGGAAACTATTTGCACCGGATCTGTCACCATTAAAATCAATGCTGATGCAAACTGAAACCTATGGTTTCCATTAATGGTTTCCACTGATGGAAAGCTCAAACGGAACCCATGAGGGGACCCCCGACAGATGTGAACGAAGCCTAAATCGGACCTTTAACAAGGAAAAAAAAAAAACGCAAAAACTGGAGGCTGAAGGGAAGTGCTGAATGATATCAACTGCTAGATGATATTTTCAGTGCTGCAGATGACTGATGTCACCCTATTTTCTTTTATTTATTGATATAGCGCCAACATATTCTGTAGAGATGTTCAGAAGTTGTCATCACTCATTGTCCCCAGTGTGGGTCACAAGCTAAATCCCCCCATCTGTGTGTTTATTTTTTTTGGGTGTGGGAGAAAACCCACAAAACCACACGGAGAGCTTACAAACTCTGCAGATGTTGCCCTTTGTTGGATTGGAACCCAGCGCTGCAAGACCGTTCTAACCACTGACCCTAGTCATATACGGGGTGATTATATAAATTGATATATGCACATCGAAACGTTATGTTACTATAAGGCCCCATGCACAAGAATGTGTTTTTGTGGCCGCAATTCACCCGCAAATCTGTGGGTGAATTGCGGTCCCATTCATTTCTATGGGCCCATGCACACTACTGTGGTTTCCATGGTCCGTGCATTGGCCCGGAGCCTGGACCGCAAAAAGATAGGACATGTCTTATTACGGCCACATTTTGCAGCCCAGGCTCATTGAAATGAATGCATACGGCCAGCAATTTACGGATGACACCCCGCGGCAGGCCGAGCCGCTACGGTCATGTGCGTGAGAACTTACAATAAAATCAAGCCAGCTCCTAGAATAGTCTACAGTCATTTATCCACCCCTGCTTTAGGTTTCCAATTCTTCACGCTTTGAGCCGTAGAAGATATTTTACATGCCCACTGCCACACTGGCCAAACAAACCACTATTGGCGTCTCAAACACTTGTTGTATTGATTTTCCAACATGTCAGAAAAGTGACAGCACATCCATCACTGGAGTACAGTAACGGAGGCTTGTCTTCTCATGCATCTGAAACATTAGTAGGACAATGCCCAAGAGCCAAAGCTAGAAAAATGTACAGCTAGTAGCAACACTTTCATAGTACAGATTCCACAGGTACAGCCATCCCATTACCACAGACTTGTTGAGTACTAACATGCGTCCACATTACCAAATCCGACAGTCTTACAACGTCACTCCCGCTATTCCTGTCTTCGCACCGCACACAAGCAACATACTGTAGAAATTATAGAGTTTAACTCCCGTTAAGAGATTGAACTAGTGTCCAAACATTATTACCTCAAAGTGTATCTGTAGAATTATACTAGTTAGGCAGTGAAAACATTCCTGCCGAGGAAGACTGAACATAAACACAGAAAGATTGTCTGCAATCTAGGCCTGTACATGTGATAGTCCAGAAAAGTCCCGTAAATTATGATGCCATAACAAAAAATGGCCGCCCAAGACATTTCACACATGCAGATCAACATGGTTTATTTGACATCAACTTACTTCAAGTCAATGTAACTTTCTTAGGCCTCAGTCACATGTGCGTCGCAGATACTGCCAAGATTACCAGAGACAATAGCGCAGCAAGCTGCGCTATAGTCTACGGTGAAGTCACGGAAACCTTGACAGAATCCATTAAAGTCAATGTGTTCCTTCGGCCGCCGGTGAAGTCAATTGTGCAACGGAACCGTTGCTTCCATTAGTCCTTTTCTGCTTCTCTGATGGATCAGAGTGACGGAATGACAACTCAGGTGTGAACATAGCCTTATCTACACAATCCCAAGTGTGAAAAAAATTAACCAGGCCACCAGGAGTAATGGCTGTTGGCCAACAGCTATTAACGCCTCCATTCCAATATACATTTGGCTTGGCAGTTTCATGACAGCAGAAGAGATAAATAGTTGAAAGACATCTGTTTTAAAGGGTAAAGCTGGGTTCACACGACCTATCTTCAGGCGTAAACGAGGCGTTTTACGCCTCGAATTACGCCTGAAAACACGGCTCAAATACGTCGGCAAACATCTGCCCATTCATTTCAATGGGCTTTACGATCTACTGTGCCGACGACCTGTCATTTTACGCGTCGCTGTCAAAAGATGGCGCGTAAAATAACAGCCTCGTCAAAGAAGTGCAGGACACTCCTTGGGACGTAATTTGAGCCGTTTTTTCATTGACTTCAATGAAGAACAGCTCCAAATTACGTCCGTAATTGACGCCTCGCAAAACGCGAGTACGAGCCATTAGGTCTGAAATGCCGGAGCTGTTTTCTCCTGAAAACAGCTCCGTAATTTCAGCCGTAATTGTCGATATCGTGTGCACATACCCTTAGACATGTAAAAATCTGACCAACAGATCCTTGGTCGGTGGACTGTCTGTAGAATTACTTGTCATGGATAAAGTCAAAATTACAGGAAATAAACGTTCCTAGATATCAACCCAAATGTTCTATAGGTGCATTGACACCCAGCTGCCAGGATCGGTCGGGCCCTTATGGGCACACGGTCATATCAACAGACACAGCAGGAGTCCGTTACATTGGAAGTTTTAACACATCTAGTGTGGATTTCATTTATGCTGAAGGAAGAATACCATTTAAACCTTAGTAATGAAATCCACATGTGCGGAAAAACACTGAATATGGAAGTAGAAATGAAGGTAACAGCTGGGGGGATTACCAATGTCATTTCCAGGTAACACAAACAAACTAATAGCACTATGTGGAACTACAGGACGACGGCTCCTTTCAGGTTTTTCTTGAATAGGGGAAAGCCTTTAGAGAAAAGGAGAGGATTTTCACAATTTAGGTCAGGTAAATACTGCCCCCCACCACCAGGGTTAGAGCCATTTGTTACTTTCTGCAGGCGTTAAAGCTCTGGAAAATCAAAGAGAGGATATTGTAAATGCTGGAAATAGCGCTGCTTGGTAACAGAGGAAATGGGCTACTGATTATTTCCGTACCAAGCCTCCATATACTCCTGGAAAAACAGCACCGCAATGGTGGATAATGGACTGCAGTTACCAAAGTCAGGTTGTATGTTCCGGCCAGTCCGCAACGGTCACAACCTCACAACCATGAAACCCTATAGGGAAACTTAGACATTCTTCTTTGATCATCAACTTCATCAATATAAAATACGTTTGATCACGACGGTCACGGACTACGTGCATTACACAAACAATATGGCCAAGCATCCAAAGGATTAGCATCTAGGGTTCCACTTTTACTAAAGAGTTCTTCTGGAGTAGAGATATACTTTGGGTACAACCAGGATTTCCATGTAAAATTAAAATCCTAACACACATCTATCTTTTTACACTCATCAGATACAGTAAAATTCCTTTAATGTGGCATCTAATAGTCCAGACATTCCCAATGTCCCTACGAATTTGCCTGCAGCTGATTAGTTGTAACTAAAAACCATCCCATGCATGTGAACGTGGTTGTTTCTGTAGGTGAAGGGATTTCTACAAGTTCCACTCAGATGAATGACAGTCAGAAACTTTCAGCAATCCAAACCTATTCATTGTACAATAAAACATTCTACATTCATATATCAATTCCTCACAGTTTAAGATCTCTGCTTGTAGTCATTGAATGGGAATGGTTTAAAGGACAAAAAAAAAAAATCTGTCCTGTCCTGTTGTGATCATACAGGTACACAGGCTTGTTACAGAAAAGTTATCGCAGCTCCATCTTGTAAGAAGCCGAGCTCCTGTGTTCCTATCACATGACGGGGTCCCATTCTCTAGAAATAAAATCCTATTAAATTAACTTATAAACAGAATATTTTACCTTTTTCAAAAGCCCAGCACTAGATTTCTACCAAACATGTCAGGCATTTAATCAAGACAGAACAGCCCTTATTTCCATGGACAGAAGACTTTCCACATATAAGCGATAGTTAGAAGCCACCGAGGTGTCATCTTCGGACATGTGAATAGCGGTCATTACACTCTGTAGAGACAGCCAACCAGCTTTTCCTGACACCTGAAGGGCAAGCATGAATAGCTGTGTAGTGTAATAGGCATGTAACACTACACAATGGCAGATTTGCAGTCCAGGACTTTAGAAAAGTTGGTTGACCACCCCTAAGGAAGCTGTAATAGTGGCCATATTTGTTGTCACCCAGCTTTCCCAGTTACAGATACTTTTTTTTGTTTTCCTAAACTTGATGACTATAGGTCTGGGGTTTTTTCCACCCCCATTCAGAGCCTAATGACAATTTCTCAAGGCTGTGACAAGAAGGCCCCTGGCACTTTCTACAACCAGTTGTCAAAAGAAACTTGGCATCACAACTTTCTCAAGATCGGAAAGGTGATGAATGTGACAGCAGTCAGCATTACATCTAGGGGGAAGGAGGGAGCAGACAGCACAGGATGGATCGGGGGCCACCACACCCTGCGTTATCCATTATGTTGTGCTCCGGTAGGGAGAGATGGAATTAGGAGACAATGCCGCACCCTTCCCGTGCATTATCCCGCAGTAAAATCACAGCCCAGAACACAATAGAACCGCAGCTGTCAGACACAGGCCTGCTGCTGGGAAGGATTAACGCGGGCCTCGCGGACAACAATAGACACGGCTGGGCTGTTGATCTATGGGAATGCGGTTGAGACTGTGGATGATCTGCGGGAATGTACCGCACCTACCCAGAAGCAGCAGCTTGACCTCCCGTGCGGCTTTCTCTCCATCCTCCCGCAGGTTCCTGTCGATCATCTTACTCCTCTCCACCGCCGCCTTGTCCTCCGCGCTCAGCGTACATCCCATGGTGACACCGCTGCTGGGACACTCTGCGCACACACACAGCCGGGAGCAGCGTCGCTCACCTCGGATCAGGCGGATTGGGGTGGGCGGGGGCCAGAAGGCGATAGAGCTGAATGGGCGCGGGGTAATGAACCGTCAATGACTGGCCGGAGGGGGGCGGAATCTACGCGCGATCTCAAGGGGAAGATGTTGTGGTAAATGAGGACTAATGATGCTGAGGAGCCGGCCAGACGCTCCCTCCCCAGGCTCCGGCTTCTACAGCTGTTGCTTTTCCCCTGAGCGTCTCTCGTTCTCCTTTACTGAGATGATGACGAAGCACCACTGCGCAGGCGCACACCTTCTGGACACACCCCTAAGGTAAAGCCTTCCACTCCCAACAGTACCCGGATTGAGTAAGCGGACGCTCCCGCCTCTCTCTCGTTATTGGATGGTGTCGTTAACGCAGCCCTCTTTAACTCTTAGCCTACCAGAATATGCTTTGCCGGATGCAGTAATTGAGGGCGTGCACAGATTGAGTGTACAGGAAAGGGTTAAAGGAATCTGCTGTCGACGTCATTACGCTGTGTGTTTATAAAACAGTCGCCGAGGCAAGAGCTGTTTTATTTGAATGTCAACGGTTGTGAGTGGACGTGCTGTGTGACGGGGCGCGGCTGCGGGCAGAGCGTGTGCATGTTAAGGTGCTGCTGCTGTAGTTGCTTTCTTATTCACGAGGAATGGAGTTTAGTGGTTTTTTTTATTGATCGGGAACTATGAAACACTGAACTATAATAATACATTTGATGACAGCCTGGACTAAATTTAAAGGGAATGTGTCGCTAGAATTTTTTTTATTTTTTTTTAGTTAGAGGCTCTGTCACCAGATTTTGCAACCCCTATCTGTTATTGCAGCATATCGGCGCTGCAATGTAGATTACAGTAACGTTTTTATTTTTAGAAAACGAGCATTTTTGGCCAAGTTATGACCATTTTTGTATTTATGCAAATGAGGCTTGCAAAAGTACAACTGGGCGTGTTTAAAAGTAAAAGTCCAACTGGGCGTGTATTATGTGCGTACATCGGGGCGTTTTTACTAGCTGGGCGTTCTGACGAGAAGTATCATCCACTTCTCTTCAGAACGCCCAGCTTCTGGCAGTGCAGACACACAGCGTGTTCTCGAGAGATCACGCTGTGTCGTCACTCACTTCCTGCCCCAGGTCCTGCATCGTGTCAGACGAGCGAGGACCCATCGGCACCAGAGGCTACAGTTGATTCTGCAGCAGCATCGGCGTTTGCAGGTAAGTAGCTACATCGACTTACCTGCAAACGCTGATGCTGCTGCAGAATCAACTGTAGCCTCTGGTGCCGATGTGTCCTCGCTCGTCTGACACGATGCAGGACCTGTGAGTGACGTCACAGCGTGATCTGGCAGAAGCTGGGCGTTCTGAAGAGAAGTGGATGATACTTCTCATCAGAACGCCCAGCTAGTAAAAGTAGTAAAAACGCCCCGATGTACGCACATAATACATGCCCAGTTGGACTTTTGCAAGCCTCATTTGCATAAATACAAAAATTGTCATAACTTGGCCAAAAATGCTCGTTTTTTAAAAATAAAAACGTTACTGTAATCTACATTGCAGCGCCTATCTGCTGCAATAGCAGATAGGGGTTGCAAAATCTGGTGACAGAGCCTCTTTAAACAATTATTTAAGTGATTACACATTGTTTTTTATTTTTTTCACAAGTCAGGAATTATTATAAATTAGATTCTAATTTATAACATTTCCATGTGCTGACCACTAGAGGGAGCAGTTCCCGAAATTGCAGCATGGTCAATGTGGTAAAGCAACCTCATTGATTTATGCTGCAAATTTGGGGTGGACACACTATCCTCTAGTGTCCTCACACAATCCCCCCCCCCTCCCTTATTCTGGCTAGTGCCAGGAGAAGGAGTGGTTTGAATCTTCACACCTCCTACACTGTGTGCTGCCATTTTCTGAGCGACTGCACAGTGTAGGAGGATTAGATACAGTGCTCAGCAGACAGTATAACACGAACATACATACACGAAAATAAATTACCTTCTCCTGCCGCCGCCGCCCCCTCCGCTCCTATTCCTTGCGCCTTTGCTTCCTTGAACATATGGCCGGAAGTCGTCTTACTGTCCGGCAGCGGCTTCCAGTCCACATGAAAATGGCGCCGGGTTTCGCTCTGCAAACGAGCTTCGTTTTGGTCTGTGTGGGAGCGGCGCGCACAGAAAATGGCAGCCCCCATAGAGAAGTAAAAGTAGGAACAAAGTAAAAAGTAGAACATGAGAACACAAATAAATAAAATTTATGTTTATATCATATTAAAAGCAATGATAAAAAAAATATATATTTCAGGACACCTTCCCTTTAAAGGGAACTTGTCAGTAGGTTTGGAGTCAGGAAGGCACCAGCATATGGTTCTGTTACATCCCAACTTTCAAGTATTGCAAACAGGGGTAACCAATGCCTTTTAAACCACGCCTCTAATCTCGCAAAATCCCCGCCCACGCAGATTCCCCCATACAGTATAATGCCCACACAGGTGCCCCCATACAGTACAATGCACCCTTAGCTGCTCCCATACAGTATAATGCTCCATTACCTGCAACAGGTTCCAAGTGGATAGTGCCACAGTGTCTATGTAGATAGTGCCACACTCCCTTTTAAGATATTTGTATATAGCGCTACCCCCCCCCTATAGATAGCGGCATTGGGACTCCCTCTCGGAGTGGAATCCCCAGCCAGAGCATTGGCCTTGCTGTGGCTGGGGATTCCTCTCCAGGGGGATCCCCTGACGTCACTGTCCATATATGGACAGTGACGTTAGGGGTTCCCTCTAGAAGTGGAATCCCTGACCAGAGTGTCAGAAATTCCCTGGCAGGGGATTTTCACTCCTGGAGTAGTCACTTACGGCACTGTACATATATGGACAGTGACGTCAAAGGCTTCCCTGGGCTCAGCGCTTAAATTAGCACTGCCTTGGAGTCCTCGGTGAGTGGAGGAGCACCCTCTGCTCCTTCGCTCTGTACTAATGCTGAAGTAGGGAGCTGACGGTTCCCTGCTTCAGCATTGGGTTCAAGTGTATCTGGGACACTGGGATATACCACCGGCCGGAATCCGGGACAGTCCCGCTGAATCCGAGATCTTTCGGTGTTCCAAACCTGTCTACCTCAAAAGCAGACGTTTAGTAAAGTACGTTACAACTTACTAAAAGGAGTCCAGCAGCATCGGGCGTCTCACATTGCACACGTGAAGCTGAGGACTACACCTCGAATTTCAGCGCAGTGTGCTGTCCTTGGTTTTTATGTGTACCCTATGCTGCTGCTGATCTCGTCATGGTAAATTCTAGCTGCCTTTACTAATCCCTAAATGTCTTTGTTTGAAGTAGGCAGGTTTGGAACACTTAGGGTATGTTCACACGGCCAAATTTCAGACGTATACGAGGCGTATTATGCCTCGTTTTACATCTGAAAATATGGCTACAATACGTCGGCAAACATCTGCCCATTCATTTGAATGGGTTTGCCGACGTACTGTGCAGACGACCTGTTATTTACGCGTCGTCGTTTGACAGTTGTCAAACGACGACTCGTAAAAATACAGCCTCGTCAAAAGAAGTGCAGGACACTTCTTTCAGACGTTTTTGGAGCTGTTTTCTCATAGACTCCAATGAAAACAGCTCCAAAAACGAGTTGGTAAAAAAATGAGTTGGTAAAAATGCGAGTTGGTAAAAAACGTCTGAAAAGCAGGGTCTGTTTTCCCTTGAAAACAGCTCTGGATTTTCAGACGTTTTGGTTGACTACGTGTGAACATACCCTCAGGGTATGTTCACACGCAGTGACCAGAAACGTCTGAAAATACGGAGCTGTGGGGGTGTGGTCTGGACGCACATTTTGGCTGTGTAACTTCTGAGCTCCGGAGCATTGAAGCCTAAAACGGCCTAACTAAACCCCTGCACCTGTACTCACAGTCGTCCGTCTGGCCCTGCCGATCCTCTGTTGTGGAGAGAGTCCGGTGTGTGGTGCTTGGTGCGTGTCGCTGAGCTGTGCCGGGTGCAGCGCCGCTTCCCCTGCTTGTCGGGATCCTCTGCTGCGCTGTGCTGGCGGCCTCATGTCCTGCAAGACGCGTGGGAATAGCTGTCCTCCTGCGTTGGATGCCTAGGATCGCGGCTCTCTGCTCCTCCTGCAGTCCTGCTTTTTCTTGGAGGTTACATCTACGAGACGAGTCTGTGAGGTCCATCTGCCACGTGTTGCCGCCATTTGAGGCCCTTCTTCCCGGATGTTGGCCATCTTGGATTCATTCCCTATGGTCCCGTTGCAGAGGGGGAGGCCTGCTATCATCCTCTGGGCTTGACCAGACCTGCGAACAACATCTGCATCAGGGTGAGATGACTCTTTGTGCCACTGTACAGCTGTGAAAAAGTACTTCTGCTCCATATAATTTCTTCCTGCACTTTCTACGTATTGCAATTGGGCCTGATTTTGCATAGATATACCTCTACAAGTGTTACTGCTTGATTGCCCTCAGCATATATCAGGATTTACTTTTTACATTATTTCTGTTACGGATTGGATCTGTGTTACACCAATATCATTATACCTGTTTGGATGTCCTTGACTTGTGCTGCCTATCTTGCTTGATACACGTGCTGTTTTTCGTTGGATACCATGAGAGGTACAACAAAGCGGAATGCTAAGGCTAAACCGGCCAAACTTACGGAATTCTTTACAAACTCTTCTTCTCAACGTTCTGATGTAAACAGGTGCATTTCTCTCCCTCCCTCCTCTCCTTCTCCCTCGTCGAGGGCAGACTCTATGGATAACGACGTACCAGAAGTCATTGACATGCAGCCGGCTTCAGAGGCTACCCTTAAGAAACTTTTGAACTCGTTTAGAGTTTCCCTGCAAGCTGACCTCAGACAGGCCATAGGGGAGTTAAGATCTGATATTCAGGCTATTGCTACGAGAGCGGATCACATAGAGAACAAGATGGAGCAATTTACGACATCTCACAATTTACTCATAGATGCAAACTCCAATCTGAAAGAAGAAGTGATGCGTCTTTCCAACAAAGTTTTGGACCAGGAGGACCGGTCAAGACAGAATAGTGTTCGTATTAGAGGAGTTCCTGAATCGGTCACCCCTGACCTCCTATCCCAATTTCTTGTGGATCTGATGTCTCTGGTACTACCTGACAAGTCCACCATGGATCTTCTGATCGACAGAATTCACCGGATTTCTAAAGCACGCCATATTGCATCTCATCTTCGTAGGGATACGATTGCCCATATCCACTTTTACCATGTGAAAGATGAATTTCTTAGAGCACTGAAGTCCTCTCCGGAATTGCCAGATCGATTTAAAGATATTTCTCTGTACCCTGATTTGTCTGCTGCTACTATGCTTATACGTAAGGAATACGATTCGTTGACCAAAATTCTGCGAAACAGTGGTATTCTGTACAAGTGGGGTTTTTTACGGTGAAACTCATTATTTCTAGGAATGGAACTCCACACGTGTGTATATCTCCAGCTGTGCTGAAAGAACTTCTACACTTATGAGGATTACTCAACTCTCCTCCGCACATCCTTCTCGTTCTACTGCTGCTCGTCCAGAATTTCTAACGCCTTTGTGGTCCGAAAACGTCGGCAGGACCGTACGACGACGACCTACTGATTGATGGACTCTTATCATCATATACAGGTTATATGTGAAGGCTTCTTGCTTTGTAGTGGGCTGTGAGTCCTCGTTTTGTCTCACTAACCCCTTGGGGATAGGTGACCAGACAGACTTTTGCTTCCTCATACTGTTTCCCTGAAAGAGGGAAAGTTGTGTTTATATTTTCCTATTGTTTGACATGATATACTGTCAAATGGGTTATGATTTGTTTTGGTTTTATGTCACGGTGCCCATGTTACTTCTTTTTCCCACGCGGGGTTTCGGCTCCTATGTAGACAGATTTCTTCCTGCTATTTGCATTTTATTGTTTTCTCGAAATGGGGGTTAAAATAGTCTCAATTAATGCTCACGGCTTAAATTCTCCATTTAAACGATCCCTTCTGTGGAAGGAACCTTTTTAAGTCTCATTGTGCTGTATTTTGTGTACAGGAGTCTCACATTTCTTCTAAAGATTTACATTTATTTCATAATAAGAAATTTCCGCATGTGTTCTTTGCTTCCACAGAAGTTAAAAAACAGGGGGTCATCATAGCCATTAGGGATACGGTTTCATTTAAAACCATTAATTCCTACTCTGATCCGCAAGGCCGATATGTAATTCTAGTTTGTGAAATCAATAATATAGCTTATTGTAATGACGGGGGTGGGGAGACAGACAAGTGAGCCCTAATCTACCCGCCACTCAGTCCCTGCCTATTTGCAACGACCCGCCCTAGGCGACGGGGTACAACTGGGCGACGGTCCCTACGCTCAATAAGTGCATGACAGACAAACAGACAAGGGTACACAGAGCTAGGGGGAGAAAGGGGCAGTTGCCCACGTCAACACCGTGAGCAACAAGAGAAGTGAACAAGCCGAGTCAAACCAGGAGAGTACGAGGTGCCAAACGCAGAGCAGAAGAGTAGTGAACAAGCCGAGTCAAACCAGGAGTGTACGAGGTACCAAATGCAGAGCAGGAGAGTAGTCAGCAAGCCGGGGTCAATATGAAGCAAGGACAATAGTACAAGAAGCTGCAGCAGGGCCAGGAAACCAAACGAGAAGAATCACAAGCAAAGGAGGAACAGGAAAGGCAGGTATAAATAGACAGAGGGCGGGAGCTAGCTCCGTCTGGCCAGGCTGTGATAGGTTCTCCCACTCCTAAGCCTGCCACCCTGAGTGGTGGAAGATGGAGTCAGTCTCACAGACATAGAAGCAGGTGCAGACTGATTATCTATGGGCGTTAACCCCGAAGCTGTGCCTGGCAGATCCTTTACACTTATACTTTGATTTCTATGCTCCAAATAGAAGACAAATTCAGTTTCTCAAAAAAATGTTGGCAAAGGCATCTGTCATTCGAAATGGGGGTTTGATTTTGTGTGGGGATTTTAATGTCATATGCAACTCTGTATTGGACAGATCTGTTGGTTCCCGTAGATTGATCCAAGATTTACAGGCTTTCCTCTGTGGAGGATCTTCATGATGTTTGGAGGTACCAATGTGCTTCTGAGAGAGATTATACATTTTATTCCTCCCCACATAAAATGTATTCCAGAATTGATTTGTTCGTGGTAGATAGAACAGTTCTAGCAAATGTCCAATCAACTAATATTGGTCTTCTGACTTGGTCGGATCATGCTCCAAATGACCTCATGATTTCTGACAAGTTTAACACTTCTCAGGGTTCTGCCTGGAGACTTAACTCCTTTCTTTTAAAATCCTCCTCCCTTCAGGCCTCTATAGGAAATTCCCTGAAATAATTTTTTGAGATTAATACAAACACGGTTTCTTCTCCAGAGGTTCTTTGGTTTGCTCATAAAGCTTATGTCAGAGGGTTATTTATTCAGGCGGCTTCTAGAGCGAAATAAGACTTTGAATTCTCTTCTTTCTAAGATCAACATTTTAGAATCACAACTCCATCGGAGGATTGTAGACGAGAGCTTAGAGAACACCGCGATAAACTTCGATTACATAACCTTTTTTTGTATGAAAAAACTTTAAAAAGATTGAATGGGAACTTTTATGTTCAAGGGGATAGACAGAGCAAAATTTTAGCTAATAGGGTTGAACACCATATAGCAAAGTCCAAAATTTCTTCCCTAAATTCTCAAGATGGGTCCAAGATCAATGATCCTCAGAAAATTTTGAATGCTTTTGCGGAGTATTACAGCTCCTTGTATAACCTTGTATAACCTTTCTGTCATTACTAAGGACACAGTTAGTGCCTTTTTGGATACCCTGGATGTTCCTACTCTGTCGGACGCCCAACTGTCCCAGTTAAATGCAGCTATTTCCCTAGATGAAATCCGCAGAACCATTCTTCAATCTAAACCTAATAAATCGGCAGGTCCAGATGGCTTGCCTAACAAATATTATAAATCTTTACTGAAAGTTGAATCCCTCATTTACAAAATACTTTTATGAGCATAGCATCTAACTTAGGGCCCCTTCCAGATTTATTACAGGCTACTATAATTACTTTACCTAAACCAGGTAAAACACCAGACACACCTGCTAAGTTTCGCCCCATATCTCTATTGAATTGTGATATAAAGCTGTATGCTAAAATTTTAGCGGTTAGACTGAAGGAGTGTTTGCCTTTTTTGATTGCATTGGATCAGGTGGGATTTGTGAAGGGTCAACAGGCAAGTTATGGAACTAGACGAATTTGGGATCTCATACAAATAGCTAAAAAATCTCTGAATCCCTCTGTCTTTATTTCTATGGATGCTGAAAAAGCATTCGATAGGGTTAATTGGAAATATTTGGAGGGTATATTGGACAAATTTGGGTTTACCTCCTTTATAAAAAAAAGGCTGTAGTAGCTCTGTATTCCTTGCCATCGGCTAGGGTCCTTTCCTCTGGATTTCTTTCACAACCGTTCCAAATAACAAACGGTACACGTCAGGGCTGTCCTTTATCCCCTCTCATATTTATTTTGTGTATAGAACCCCTGGCTGAAATGATTTGGAATTCCCCAAAAGTGACAGGTATTACAGTAGGTCAATCAGAACATAAAATTGGACTGTGCGCAGACGATGTTATCCTGTCTTGTACTTTGCCCGAGATGTCATTAGCTGAGATTCTACACATAGTCTCCCAATTTTCCTCTATCTCATATTATAAGCTTAACCCCTTCAGGACCCAGCCTGTTTTGGCCTTCAGCACCCAGCCGATTTTTTCAAATCTGACATGTGTTACTTTATGTCATAATAACGTTGGAATGCTTTTACCAATCCAAGTGATTCTGAGATTGTTTTCTCGTGACATGTTGTACTTTATGTTAGTGAAAAAATTTTGTCGATAATTTTGGTATTTATTTCTGAAAAACACCACAATTTAGAAAAAATTTGCAAAAATTAGCATTTTTCTAAATGTAAACGTATCTGCTTGTAAAACAGATAGTAATACCACACAAAATAGTTACTAGTTAACATTTCCCATATGTCTACTTTATGTTTGCATCGTTTTTTGAACATCCTTTTATTTTTTCTAGGACGTTACAAGGCTTAGAACTTTAGCAGCAATTTCTCTTATTTTAAAGAAAATTTCAAAAGGCTATTTTTTCAGGGACCAGTTCAGTCTAAGGTGGCTTTAAGGGCCTTATATATTAGAAAATACCCAGAAGTTGCCCCATTTTGAAAACTGCACCCCTCAAAGTATTCGAATCAGTATTCACAAAGTGTTTTAACCCTTTAGGCGTTTCACAGGAATTAAAGGAACAGTGTCATCACAAATTATTTTTTTATATGTTAAAGATGTTAGTGCTTTATTAAAAACGTTTATATTCATTTGTGTGTTTGTGTTTTACTTTTTCTTATTTTTACACTTTTTCTTCCCTATGGGGGCTGCCATTTTTTGTTCCATTTCTGTCTGTGTCGATTAACGACACATACAGACATGGAATACGGCAGCCACAGTCCCATAGGGACTGCGAACGGCTCCCGTCCCATTGACTTCAGTGTACGGCGTCTGTGTGGGAACTGCGCATGCGCCGCTCCCACACAGTCCAATTCGAAATTGGCGCCGTCCGGCGCCATTTTCCTGTGGACCGGAAGTCGCGGCCGGACAGTAATATTACTACTTCCGGTCGCGGCTTCCGGATTTGTTCACTTGGACCAGCGGCAGCAAACGGAGCGGACGGGCCGGAGGGAGCCGCGGCGGCAGGAGCAGGTAAGAGATTTCAATGTATGTTCGTGTTTGTGTGTGTTTACTACTGTATGTAAACCTACTACACTGTGTGTTAGCTCAAAAAATGGCGACACACAGCGTAGGAGGTTACACCGTTCAAACCCCTCGTTTATCCCGGCACTAGCCAGGATAAAGGAGGGGGGGATGCTGAGAGCTCACTAGAGCGAGGGCTTTTAACCCATTGTTGCAATGCTGCAATTTTGGGAATAGCTCCATCTAGTGACCAAAAAGGGGTAGTATTATAAATTAGAATTAATTTATAATATTTCCTGACTATTTCCTGACTCGTGAAAAAAATAAAAAAAATTTGAACAATGTTTAATCACCCACACACTAAATGTTTAATTTTTTTTAAAAAAACATGTTTTTCTGGTAACACATTCCCTTTAAAGCAAAGTAGAGGTGAAATGTACAAATTTTATTTTTTTTGCAGAAATAAATTTCTAATACATTTTTTTTTTGTAACACAGAAGGTTTTACCAGAGAAATGCAACTCAATATTTATTGCCCAAATTCTGCAGTTTTTAGAAATATCCGACATGTGGCCCTAGTGCGGTAATGGACTGAAGCACCGGCCTCAGAAGCAAAGGAGCACCTAGTAGATTTTGGGCCTCCTTTTTTTTAGAATATATTTTAGGCACCTTGTCAGGTTTGAACAGGTCTTGTGGTGCCAAAACAGTGGAAACACCCCAAAAGTTACCCCATTTTAGAAACTACACCCCTCAAGGAATTTATCTAGGTGTATAGTTAGCATTTTGACCGCACAGGTTTTTCGCTAAATTTATTAGAATTAGTCTGTAAAAATGAAAATCTACTTTTTTCTGAAAAAACATAGAAATTTTTAATATTTACAAGAAATAATAAAGAAAATGCACCACAACATATGTAAAGCAATGTCTCCCGATTACGGTAATATCCCATATGTGGTAATAAACTACTGATTGGACCCACAGCAAGGCTCAGAAGGGAAGGAGCACCATTTGGATTTTGGAGCATGGATTTTGCTGGATTGGTTTTCGTTGCCATGTCGCGTTTGCAACGCCATGGAGAGACCAAAACAGGGGAAACCCCCCAAAAGTGACCCCATTTTGGAAACGACACCTCTCAAGGAATTTATCTAGGGGTATAGTTAGCATTTTGACCACACAGGTTTTTTGCAGAATTTAGTGGAATTAGGCAGTGAAAATGAAAATCAACTTTTTTTCTGAAAAAGCATAGAAATGTTACATTTTACAAGGAATAAAGGAAAAAAAGAACCACAACATTTGTAAAGCATTTTCTCCTGATTACGGCACTACCCCATATGTGGTAATAAACTGCTGATTGGACCCATGGCACCGCTCAGAAGGGAAGTAGCGCCATTTGGATTTTGAAGCACGGATTTTGATGGATTGTTTTTCGGTGCCATGCCGCCTTTGCAATGCCCTGGAGAGACCAAAACAGTGGAAGCCCCCCAAGTTACCCCATTTTGGAAACCCCCCTCAAGGAATTTTTCTAGGGGTATAGTGAGCATTTAGACTCCACGGGTCTTTTGCAGAATTTATTAGAATTAGGCGGAGAAAATTAATATCACAATTTTTTCCACTAAAATGTTGCATTTTCTAATTTTCACAAGGGATAAAGGAGAAATAAACAACCAATTTTTGTAAAGCTATTTCTCCCGGGTACGGAAATACCCCACATGGGGTCATACATTTTTTTCATTAGAAATGAATTAACCCTTTCAGGACTGATCCATTTTTTTCTTTCTTATTTTCGTTTTTCACTACCCGCCTTCCAAGAGCCATAACTTTTTTCTGTCAGTAGAGTGATGTGAGGGCTTATTTCTTGCCGGAGGAATTGTAGTTTCTATTGATACCATTTAAAGAGCCATAAAAAGTACTGGGAAACTGGAAAAAAAATAGGAAAATATAGTAATATAGGAAAAAAATCTGATTCCATTTTTTGGGGTTTTAGTTTTTACAGCTTTCGCCGTGCGGTAAAAACGAAAACGACAGCGATTTTGGCGGTTTAAATTATTTAAGTTTTTTACGGTGTTCACCGTGCGAGTTAAATAATGGTATATTGTAATAGTTCGGCCTTTTACGGACGTAGCTATATCAATTCTGTTAATTTTTTTACATTACTTTTGAAGAAAAATGGGAAAAGGTTTTTTTTTAAACTTTTTTTTTCTTTCTCACTTCTAATAACTTTAATTCTTCTACACATTTTATTAGTCCCCTTAGGGGACTTGTACCAGCGATCATTGGATCGCGGGTACAATATGCTGCAATACTAATGTATTGCAGTATATTGTTATTCTTACAGGCTTCTGTAACCGTACGATCGCTGTTCCTGTCCGTTAGTCCCGGGTGTCAGCTGTAATACACAGCTGACACCCGCAGCATATGGAGCGGGCTCAGCACGTGAGCCCGCTCCATACATCACCCCCGCACCATGACGTGCTATTAAGTCATAGTGCTCAAAGGGGTTAATGTACAGCGGATGGTGTGAATATTGCAATTTTGCACTGATGTGTCATTTTAGTGCATAATATGTTGTGCCCAGTTTGTGCCACTGATGACAAATACCTCATAAAACGTTAAGCGGGTTCTCCCGGGTATGGCGATGCCATATATGTGGGTGCAAACTGCTGTTTGGGGACGCTGCAAGGCTCAGAAGGGAGGGAGCGCCATTTTGCTTTTGGAGCGCAGATTTTGCTTGGTAGTTTTTCTGTTTTGGGTTTCGCTGGTATTTCAGTTTATAATGTGGGGGGCATGTGTAATATGTGCGGAGAACATCAGGGCATAATAAGAGGGTATAATAATGCGGTAAATAAATAATAATTCATAGATGTGAGGCCAGCGTCGCACTGATAAATGGTTTCGGATGTTTTCCGCTTTTAGAAAACACTGCACATTTTGCATCGCCATATTCCTGGGAGCCAGAACGTCTTTATTTTTTCACCACCGGAGCTGCGTGAGGGCTTATTTGTTGCGGGACAATCTGTACTTTTCATTGGTACCATTTTCGGATACATGCGATTTTTTTTGATCACTTTTTATTAAAGTTTTTTGCAAGCCGGGTGACCAAAAACAAGCAATTCTGACAATGTTTTTTAGTTTATTTTTTGCGGCGTTCACCGTGCACTATAAATGACCATTATATTTTTTTCTGCGGGTCGGTACGATTACGGCGATACCATATGTATATAGGTTTTTTTTATGTTTTGCAGCGTTTGCGCAATAAAATCTCTTTTTTATAAAATTATTTATTTTCTGTCACCATATTCTGAGAGCCGTAACTTTTTTATTTTTCAGTTAAAAAAGCTGTGTAAGGGCTTGTTTTTTGCGGGACGGGTTGTAGTTTTTATCGGTATTATTTTCGGGTACATGCGACTTTTTGATCACTTTTTATTCTCTATTTTGGGAGGGGTGGTGACCAAAAAATAGCGATTCTGGTGTCGTTCTTTATTGATTGTTTTTGGGGGTGTTTATCGTGCGGGAAAAATAACATTATAGTTTTATAGTTGGGGTCGTTACGAACCTTGGTGATACCAGATATGTGTACTTTTTTTAACGTGTTCATTTTTTTCCTATAATGAAAGACCTATTATAGGAAAAAAATGAAGTGTTTGTTTATATAACTTATAACTTTTATTTTTACACTTTTTTAAAACATTTTTATTATCTTTTTTTAACTTTTTTCACTTGTCCCACTAGGGGACACTTAGGCTTGCAGCTTTGATCGCTGCTAGAGTACATTACACTACACACGTAGTGTAATGCACTCCAACTGTCATTGTGACGTGACAGTCACACTGACAGGAAGTCTCGGAGGAGCGGCCGGAGGCTTCCGTACATGGCAACCCGGAGGTCATTGTCTGACCTCCGATTGCCACGACAAGCATCGGTAGCCCCCACGATCACTTCGTGGGGGCTGCCGATGTGCTTCAAACCACTTAAATGCGGCGACGGCAATCCGTCGCCGCATTTATGGGGTTAATTGCCGAAATCAGCGGCGATGGTCCGCTAACCGGCAAGGCTGGAGTGTCAGCTGTCAGGGACAGCTGACCTCCCGGTTCTCGGACACTGTCCGTTAGGACAGTGTGCGCCGGGAACTACTCCGCAATAGTACGTCTGAATGCGGGAACTAACCCCTCTGCAGGACGTACTATTGCGGAGCAGCGCGGGAAGAGGTTAATGTCTCTAAGTCCCTGATGCTAGCTCTTAATGTTGATCCACTGCTTAAATCTCGGCTATCAACTCATAACTTGGCCTGGGCTACCTCGGGTCTCCCTTATTTAGGAATAAAACTATTTCCTACTCCCTCCCAGGTACTGTCCGAAAACTATACGGAGTTTTTAACCTGTCTACGGTCAGAATGTGTGAGATTGGGTAAATTCAATTTATCATGGATCGCTAGGATTAACTTAGTCAAAATGCTGTTGCTCCCCAAATACCTCTATCTCTGTAGAACCATACCTTTCCTCATACCTACACATATCACCTCACAGATACATAAATTGTTTCTTAGTTTTATATGGAACCATAAACGTTCAAGGGTAGTGAAACACCTGCTCTTTCGTAATGTTCGGGATGGGTGTTTGTGGGTACCAAACGTAGTAGCGTATAATATTGCGTCCATTATGGATCAATTATATCCTTTATTGTGCTCTCAGTCTACTTCTAAGTGGTCTCAATTAGAAAATGAGGTGTTACCTAATATACGGATGAAGTCGGTATTGACGGCTGTGTATATGGGAGTTCAATTGCCGACATTGCCTTTACAATCCATGATTGACCTATTGAAGACTTGGAAACCATATGCCTGTAGATTTAATTGGGTGTACATTCCCTTGGAACATATTCCTATACAGACTTTCTCCCTCCTGTCCCCTCATATACCTGTAGCTCCCTGGCATAGGGCAGGACTAGAGTCTTTCTCAGATTTCTATGAAGGTGGGTCTATCCGATCCTATGCAATGTTGGCTGGACGTTATGATTTATCGGGGATTCTTCATTTTCATTATTTTCAAATAAGACATTTATTACAATCATTGTCCTTCCCCCTGAAACCGCTTTCTTTTACTGCATTTTATAAATTTTTATTTGATTGGCCTGGTTTTTAGAAAGTTCTCTCCTGTATTTATGTTCTTTTGTTGTCTAAAGGAATGGAGTATAAAACCTCTTATATGGTAAAGTGGGAAAAAGAGCTGGGGGTTTCCTTTTCTGTGGATCAATGGGCTAAGGCGTCTAAATGGATTTTTCAACATACTAAATGTATTAATCATTTAGAACTTACTCGAAAAAATCCACCTCAGATGGTATTTTACTCTGGCCCGCTTATTACACCTTTTTGAAGGAGCGTCTAATATTTGTTGAAGGGGTTGCGCCCATCTTGGCTCTGCTCTTCATATGTGGTGGTCCTGCCCGACAGTAGTTCCTTTGTGGAAAGAAGTGTTTAATTTGATTTCCGAAATTGCTGGTATTCCTGTACCTAGTAGCCCGGAAATGGCCGTTAAAGACATAGGACTAAAGAATATCCCCTCGACATTTAGGACGGTTGCTCATCATATTTTATTGTCAACCAGAATTTCAATTGCTAGATCTTGGAAATCTCCCAGCTCTCCACTCATTTCTGAGGTTCTGAGACAAGTTAATAGTAATTATAACCATGAAACTATGCTTATTTACTCTGTTGGGGGACATGGGAGAGTTGTGAACTCCTGGCGGCCTTGGAGTACCTCCCAGTATCTTCTTTAAATATTTCAAAATATCTGTCATTGTCTTTCACAGATTTGTCTACAAATTTTTTGCTTTGTACATTGGCACAGTACTTTCGTGTCATGGTATTCGTGATGATGTCTGTTTAGTCTTCGATGATCTCACACTGTTTAGAGGTCATCGGTTTGTAACTTTGTAAAAACTTTGAACATTCAATAAAAATGTATTGTTTAGAAGATATGGAGCTGTTTTCAGAAGTTTTTTTAACAACTCGCGTTTTTCGCGAGTCAATGAAAAGACGCCTCCAAAAACATCCCAAGAAGTGTCCTGCACTTCTTTTGACGAGCCGTCATTTTACCTGCCGTATTTTGATAGTGACGCGTAAAATAAAGGCTCGTGGGAACAGAACATCGTAATTCCCATTGAAAGCAATGGGCAGATGTTTGTAGGCGTATTAGGGGTTTATTGAGGTGTAAAACGCCCGAATTAAGTCTGAAACCACGGTGTGTGAACATACCCTTAAGGTATGTTCACATGCTAAAGTAAAAACGGCTGTAAAATACGAAGCTGTTTTTCAGCCGTTTTTAAATCATCAACCGTTTTTTGGAGCTGTTTTTCTATTGACACAATGAAAAACGGCTCAAGAAGTGACATGTACTTCTTTTTACGGGGCGTTTTTTTACGTGCCATTTTTTCACGCCCCGAAAAACGGCTGAAAATAAGTTATGTGAACATACCCTGAACCCAAATTGTATTTCGGTATGCTGGTGATTAAGTGGCTCCAAACCTACTGACAGGTTCCCTTTAATGCAAGGCATCCCTTTCTGAATGCCAGCAGTGTAAAATCAGTGGTCCAAAGTCATTAAACCATATAAATCACACGCTTGGTTGCACATTTTTATGACATATTTCTTTTTCCATTCTGTATTCAATTTTATTCTCCTGTAGGCACCTCAGTCAATGTCATAGGTTTCCTGAACCAGTGACACTTTTTTTTAGGTGAAGGTCACAGTGTGCAGTTCCTTAACCGTCATGTCATCACTTCTATTAGCGTGGTATCACACACAGCGTTTTTAGAAAAACGCCACATTTTTGTGGCAGAAAATGCTTTTGCCAGTAATCTTTGCATCACTTGATCTTTAAAATATATTAACTGTCATGTCAAAAACACTGCATGAAAAAACGCAGGTAGTAAATCACACTATTTCAAAAATCCCATAAACGCATGTGCAATTTTTTTTATTTTAAAAAGCCACATTGTGAATTATATTTATTAACCCATTCCTGAGATCTGCTGTATCTATAATGTGCAGGTCAAGGTTCACGGAACGTGCTCACGGGCTGAACCCACTCCATAAGATTAGCATGTTGACTGTATGGTGTGTGTGAATTTAGCCTAGGACTTTTTGTAGTGCTACTGATTGATTTGAACTATTGAGCTACAGCAGGATTCCAAATAAGTACATTGAATTGCATGCAGTTTTGTGGACTGCTTCTGTCTCTTATGCCCTGTTTACCTCATGTTGTGAAGTCCGTTTAGCATGTACGTTGGGAAGGTTGTCGACTTATACCCTAAATGTGTCTATAAGGCTGGGTTCACACAGGGCAGATACGCTGTGTAAAGTTGCACTGAGTATCCGCAGGGAATTCCGAGCGAAAAACCGCGTCAAACTGGTGCAGATTTTAGCCCGGAGTGTCCACTGCGGAAAACCGCAGCATTTAGCCGGCCTACTAGAAGGTCAGCCTCCAGGGATGACGTTTCATCCCAGGAGAACTCTGCAGCCTGTGATTGGCTGCAGCGGTCACATCGGAGTCTATTTATTGCATACGTCAAGGGCTTTTCAATTGCCTTTCATGATGCATCAGTTAAATGTATACCATTATAATCTATGAGCGAGGGATATGTTAAACGGATGTCTAACAATGGCTTCCATCACCCATAGACTATAATGGTGTGCGTTTAACAGATAGATCATGAACTTTTATGACCCCAATGTCTATGGTGACGGATGCCATTGTTAGGCATCCGTCACAGCCTACGTTTTATCATGTACATTGGGAGCTTTTTACCCTATGTGTACGTCAAACCTAGGCAAGAAAAATGATGTGAACATTAATAGTTAAAATCGATCTGTAGCACTACAAAAAGGCTCAGTGTAGCTCTAGCCTAAGGCTCCATGCACATGACCATAATTTTGATCCACAATTACGGATCATCCATTAATTTCTATGGCCAACGGACACCTTCCCGTATATTTACGGGAAAGTGTCCAGGCCATAGAAAGCGTCCGTAAAAAATAAGACGTCCTATTTTTTACAGACTGTGCTCCTATGCGTACCTAATGCAAATGCGTGTGACTTTCCATTGCCAGCTGTGCCCGTAATCATGGTCCATGTGCAGGGGGCCTTAAGAAGAACTTATTGTATTTTTTTTAGTGCCATATTAGTACTCATCATAGATGTAACATGTTGCCATTCATTTGTTAGTTTCTTAGGCTGTTAGCATAGCATTAGGATGTGTCCAGTGGCGTAACTACCGCTGTAGCAGCTGTAGCGACTGCTACGGGGCCTGCGGCTTGAGGGGGCACTATATACAGGGGGAGTTATATGTAGGGCACTATCTACAGGGGTGGGCTGTATATGGGCAACTATATACAGGGGTGGACTATATGTGGAGCACTATCTATAAGGGGAGCTATTTGTTGAACACTAGGGGTGGGCTATATGTGGGACATTATATACAGGGGTGGGTTACCTGTGGGGCACTATCTACAGGAGTGGGCTATATGTGAGGCACTATCTATAGGGGAAGCTATATGTAGAGCAGCACAGTGGCTCAGTGGTTAGCACTATTGCCTTGCAGCTCTGGAGTCCATATGTGGGCACTATCTACAGAGGGCTATATGTGGGGCACTAGATAGGGGCTTCTCTGTAGGGCACTATCTACAGAGGCTCTATGGGTGTCACTATCTACAGGGGGCTATGGGGGCACTATATACAGGGGGCACGGTGTGTGTCTGGCACACAGTGTATGGTACTATTATAATCAGGGACCCAGTGTACGGCGCTATTATAGTTAGAGTTGCAGTGTATGGCGCTTTATTATATTTAGAGGTGTTAAGAATTTTATCTTCGTTTATAGGTGCAGAAATGTTTTAAAAGTGAGAAGCTGAAGACATCTGAGCGGAAAACTGCAGAAATGGGTCGTGTCCGGGAGAAATCCATCATAGAAGTCTGGACCGGAGGGAGAAGAAAAGAATTAGAATCTGAGACGTCACCGGAAAGTCACTTATTCTGCCTCTAATCAGTAATGTAGTCCATGTATGATCTGCAGCGAGATGATGGGTGGTGTTATTATGATATGAATTTTTTTGTGAAACAGCATCTCCCAGCATATCCTTACCATTGTTCGGGCCATGCTGGGAGCTGTAGTTTTACGCCGTACAAACCTATATACGGCAGGGGTTGCACTAAATTGAGCTGGTGTTGTATGTATGTATATATATATATATATATATATATATATATATATATAATGAGCTTGGTTCTGGCCTGTATTTATGTATTGAGCTTGGTTCTGGTGCTGTATTCATGTTCTGAGCTTTGTTCTGGTGCTGTATATATGTATTAAGCTTAGTTCTGGTGCTGTATATATGTACTGAGCTTTGTTCTGGTGCTGTATTTATGTACTGAGCTTGGTTCTGGTGCTGTATTTATGTACTGATCTTGGTTCTGGTATTGTATATATGTACTGATCTTGGTTCTGGTTTTGTTTATATGTACTGACCTTGGTTCTGGTATTGTATATATTTACTGAGCTTGGTTCTAGTGCTGTATTTATGTACTGAGGTTGATTCTTGTGCTGTATATATGTCAGAGCTTGGTTCTAGTGCTGTATTTATGTATTGAGGTTGATTCTGGTGCTGTATATATGTATTGAGCTTGGCTCTCGTGCTGTATATATGTATTGAGCTTGGCCCTCATGCTGTATCTATGTATGAGTTTGGTTGTGGTACTGTATATATGTCAGAGCTTTGTTCTAGTGCTGTATTTATGTACTTTGCTTGGTTGTTGTGCTGTATATAGTTATGAGCCTTGTTCTGGAGCTGTAATTATATAGGATATATTTATAATAACAAAATTGCAGGGCAGATGGAATTGTTCTCAATTCATTGTATATTTCATGGGAACCTGTCTGGTAGTTTCAACCCCTTGAACCGCCACCATGTGGTAATACATGACCTGACAATATTTCCAAATGTATGTTTTTTTCAAATGCAGCAAAATCCTTAAAATCAACTTTTAAAACGGTACACACTATATGCTAATTACTCATTAAAGGGTCATAGGGCGGTGCCTCTATCCTAAAGAGTCACATAGTCCTGCCTCCAAACCCATCTTTCCATGTTTGATTGACATCCCCCTGGCTGATACAACTTTCTCGGATGCGCCATTGCCTTGTACTACTTGGGGGGCTGTGTGGCGCTATACACAAGGGGGGACTGTGTGGCACTATACACAAGGGGGGTCTGTGTGGCACTATACACAAGGGGAGCTGTGTGGCACTATATACAAGGGGCTGTGTGGCACTATCTACTAGGGGGCTGCATATCACTATTTACAAGGGCGAGGGCTGTTGCTCTATCTACAAGGGCCTGTGTGTGGCACAATATACAGGGGTCTGTGTGTGTCACTATCCACTAAGGGGTGGCTGTGAGGCACTATATACAAGGGAGGGGGCTATGTGGCACTATATACAGAGGGCGTTGTATAGCGCTATATAAAGGGGGGCTTTATGGCGATATCTACAGGGGGCTGTATGGCACAAGGGGGAGGTGGGGGGTGCTATCTACAAGTGGGGTGGGACATTGTCTACAGGCGGGGCTGTATAGCACAATCTACAGGAGGCACTATCTGTAAGGGGGGCTGCGTGTGGCATCTGGGGGGGCCCAATCAAGAATTTTCTATGGGGCCCTGGTTTTCTTAATTACGCCCCTGTAAGCCCACTTCCACTGCAAAGCGCTGGACATATGACAGCCACCTTGGAAAGATGGGGTCCTGATAAAATGGTAATTGTTGTGGTGGCATGCAGTAATATTTTACAGAGAATCCTAGACAACTGGTAAAAATGCAGAAATTTTAAAAAAAACAACGAACAGAATGCTACAACTTTAGAGTTTTATTAGTAACGCCTGGGAACAATTTAAAGGGAAATTACATTATTGAATCCATTTTTTTATTCTAAACAGATTTTTTTTCAAATTACGGTGTTTTTGTAATCTTTTATATGACTGCATATAAGAAAATTCCTGAAATATTAAAATTTTCACCTTGGTCACTAGAGCAGTGACAATAGGCTGACACTTCCTGTTTTCTGTAGCTATCTCGTCAGCTATGCAGTGTGGACAAGGTCAGGAGATGGTATTGATTTAGCATCTTTATTGTTTATGGCCTCCTTTTAACATATACACCGGGAAAAGCTCCTAAAGCATATGTTAAACGGCTACCATATAGTAGGATTCTTCGCCCATTCGGGTCCCGCGTTATATGTTTTTTTACTGGATACCGTTGTAGAAATAGTGTCGTCTGCTACGCTATTCCATAAAAAAAATTATTTTGCATTAGGCCAGATGGAGGCCTAAAGGACACTCTTTTTGTCTCCGTTGGGTAAATGTCACCCTATGGACATGTTTAGTGTGTGCCAGGATCTTTCCTGGCATACACGCTAAACATGCATCACAAACGTGAAGTGAACAGGGCCTAAGGCAGGATAACTACACTATACACACAGAGAAGACTCTGTATGCATCTCTCCTGTCTACTCTGTGGAGGGGGCTGTGCTCCACTACCTGGACATTGTAAAATTCTTTGACTTTCTGTCAATTAACTCTCATTCATTGCAGCTGCCATAAAGCTCACGCACCCAGCTGCACTGTCTATACATGAAGGGTGTGTTTGTCTCTAAGATTATTCCAATTCAGTCGGAAATAAAGGAAAGAAAGAAAGATAAATTTATCCGAGACAAAGGAGATTTTGTCATATCTTCAGTTGGGGTAATCGGAGGATACGAAAATTTCGCCGTCAGAAGACCCAGCATAAACCAACTGATTACTGGACTACTGATTCAGGATCAGATTCTAGCCATGGAGAAGAGGTGACCAGGCATGGTCCGTTGATGGACATTTCTACTAGTCCTGTAACTGAGGGGAACAACAACCCTTTAGGAGGAACATCAGAAGGGGTCGCCAAAGGCAGAAGAGGCAACAACGCAGGTGTCAAGCGAAAGCAGGTCTCTTGTCGACAATAAGAGACTGCTCTTCCAATAATGCAATGTCTATATCTGGTTTAGATGTACCTGTTTCCACCAATGTAGTCACTGTGATTAACCTGTCTGATCTCACTTTAACTTCAGATTGCCTTTCTCTGCTTTCAAAGGGTTTAAATTATTGTATAAATTCCGAATTTGATTATACAAAATTTGAAATAGATCTTACGTAAGATGAATTTGCATCGGGTATTTTCTGGTAATATCCCTATAAAACTGCCTCCTATTGGAGAAAGGAAGGTTGCTGTAGGTACTCTTGGTTTTAGTTTAAATGACAATTTTTCTGCTGAAGATAGAAAAATGTTACATATTCTAATAGATGTTCCTATAGAAGAAGTGGATTATGAATCACAATTGTATAACATGGAAACATTTCAGGGTGGGAAACCATCCACTTTCAACCCTCCTTTGCCTGCCGGTTCACAATTGGATTTATTTCAAAAAGAAGTTTTACATGATGTGAAATGTTTGATTTATCCATTAGCCACTCCTAATCTATCAGTAGATGAAAGGAAAGCATTGAAATGGCTAAGTTCTAACAAGAATGTTATTTTAAAACCGGCAGATAAAGGAGGTAACATAGTATTATTGTCCAAAGAATATTATATTCAGGAGGCCCATCGCCAGCTAGATGATAATATGGTTTATGAAATCCTTAAACAGGAACTAACATCGTTATATCTTAGGTTATTGAGATCACTATTGAGAAAAGGGGTCGAGGGTGGTTTCTTTTCTGAACGTTTCGGAGAGAAATTAATTATACCATTCTCTAACAGACCATATTGGTATTTCCAGTACATCCCTCATGACAGCACTACAGGAGGTTGCCCTCTTGACCTCTGTAGGGACAGGAAGACAGAGAGGTTAAAAGGCCCCTCCCACCACCCACTTGCCAGTGTTCTTCCTGTCCCCACAAGGGTCAGGAGCAGAGAGCGTTGCTCCTGTATTAGTGCAGGAAAGAAACTCGGGCAGGGGGCAAGATCGGGGGGTCCGTGCACTCCCCCTTCTCTTCCCCCTAAAGCCCAGGCTAACACCCCTCAAACGACAGGTCCCTTAGCTCCCTCCCTGAGACACCTACCGGAGGAATCCTAGGCAGGGTTCTGGTAGTGTGTGGGGGCTGGGGTTTCCCAAGCAGGCTTCGGCCGGGCCGCGGACCAGGCGGGGACCGGCAGCTCCATAGGCATGGAGGCACCGGCAGGGATCCTCGCTGCACCGCATAGCAAGCCTCAGTCGCCGGCTATGGCGGCTGCACTCCAGGTACACGCTGGACGAATAGCCAACCGGAAATGACGTCGCACTACTTCCGGTCCGCGGCCATCTTGGAAGGCGGGAAATTCAAAACGCCCACATTTAAAGGGACACGCACAGGTATGTAGTTAGAGCTGATAACTCTAACTTGGATTAATTTTTTGTGGATTGCATATTGCATTGCCTGTTACCTGTCGCGGTATGGAACTTCCTCGTCCTGATGGAACTCCAGATATGTCCCAGGGTCACGTGAGTCTCACCCTTGGGGAAGGGTATGACCCCTTATGTATGTACACCATACTTTACCTACCTTCTGTTTTCTTTAGGAAAAAGATTCCTCTCAGAGACAAACTGATAAAAAGAAGGCTAAAAAAATGTGCGACTTGTGCAAAAAAATTGCCAGAGTCCCATAGGAAACAATTGTGTCAGGATTGTATTGCAAAAATACTAAAGGAGGAACAACCAACGTTCATGTCCGAACTTAGGACTATGATTCGTGAAGAAGTGGGTCAGTAAGTAGCCTCCCTCGCCCCTCCGCAAGAAACTCCCTCACACTCCCGGGCAAAAAGACCGCGGATTGAAGTGGATCAAAAATATTGGCCTCCTTCTCAGGGGTCGGACTCTGAGCAGGAGTGCTATTACCTATCGGAGGATGAGTTAGAAGAAAGAGAGGAACTCTTGCCTTCAACTTCTTCCACTCAAGAGAAAAAAAATGTCTTCTCTTCCGAGATGTCGGATACCTTAATTCAAGCAATTCGGGAAACTATGGATATTCCCGAAGAAGACCAACCACATACCATCCAGGATGAGATGTTTGGAGGTCTAACAGGAAAGAAAACAAGGGTTTTTCCGGTAAACAAAAATCTTAAAAGAATGGTGACAACTGAGTGGGAAGATTCAGAAAAAAGGCTCTTCATTTCAAGAGATTTTAAAAACAGACTCCTCTTTGATCCAGAGGACACTAAGCCTTGGGATGAGATCCCAAAAGTAGATGTCCCAGTAGCCAGGGTTGCTAAAAAAAACGCAATCCCATTTGAAGATTCCTCTCAGTTGAGGGATGCCATGGACCGAAAGGCAGACGGACTACTGAAAAGAGCGTGGGAATCTTCCTCTGCCTTGATCTCAACTAATATCGCGGCCACATCAGTAGCAAGAGCAATGTTTATATGGCTAAACCAGCTAGAGACCCATTTGATGATGAAAACATCACGACAAGATCTATTAGAATCTCTACCCTTACTAAAGATGGCAACCGTATTCTTGGTAGACGCTTCAGCGGAATCTATTAGATTTTCTGCCAGGAATGGGGCTCTCTCAAATGCGGCTAGAAGAGCATTATGGCTCAAAATGTGGTCAGGAGATACGAAGTCCAAAAACAAGTTGTGTTCTATCCCATTTACAGGGTCTCTGATGTTCGGTCCTCTCCTTGATAACATGCTGGAGAGTGCAACAGATAGAAAAAAGGGGTTTCCTGAAGAGAAACCAAGAAAAAACCCTCAGTTTGGAAGATTTCGCCAACAGAGGGATCCTACCTCACAGAACTACAGCGGGAAAGGGAAGTCCGGTCGCTGGAGTTACCCCAAGGAAAAAAGGGGTCGAGGATATCTCCTTAACCCAAATAATTCATTCCAGCCCTCAAAGCAATGACGCGAAGAGTGTGGGGGGAAGACTCCTACATTTTTATCCCAGATGGTCGAGAATAACCCAGAACCCCTGGGTTCTAAAGATAATAGAAGAAGGATACAAAATAGAATTTTCCTCCATTCCTCCAGAGAAATTCCTAATAACCCAGTACCAAGCAATAGATCTTCATCAGATCCTTATCCAGGACGTCCAGAAACGACTCAGATTGAGAGCCATTTCTCCAGTTCCCCACAAAGAAATATGCAAAGGCCACTATTCAAAAATCTTCTTGGTCAAAAAACCAAACGGTTCCTACAGGACAATAATCAACCTGAGGGTCCTAAACAAATGGGTGAATTATCGGAAATTCAAGATGGAGTCTATCAGATCGACTATTCCTCTAATAAGGGAAGAGGCATCAATGTGTACGATCGATTTAAAGGATGCGTATTATCACGTTCCTATCCACCCCGCGTACCAGAGATTCCTCAGATTCGCAATTCAGGACGGTCCTTCCATTCTCCACTTCCAGTTTGTCTGCCTCCCCTTCGGCCTTTCCTCCGCCCCCAGAATTTTTACAAAAATTATGGCAGAGATCATGGCATTCATAAGAAATCAAGGTATAGTAATTATCCCATATCTAGACGACTTCTTGTTGACAGCAGATACTCCGGCTATCTTAGTCAGTCATCGGTCACAGGTTCTTTCCCTCCTACAAGAATTGGGATGGATAATCAACTTTCAGAAGTCGAGTCTTCCTCCCCAGAAACAGAAGGTCTTCTTAGGAGTACTGCTGGACTCCTCCCTTCAGCATTCCTTCCTCCCAAGAGAGAAACAAATACTCCTACTGGCAGAAGTAAGAAAATTTTGGGGGAAAGACGCCTGTTCCATAAGGGAATGTATGCGGATGTTGGGAATGATGACGTCTTGCATTTAATCTATTCCATGGAGCCAATTTCACTCCAGACCCTTACAGAATCTGACCTTGTCCCGGTGGGATCGAAAACAAAATTCCCTGAATTTAAAAATTCAAATTTCCGAGACTGTGAAATCATCCCTCCTGTGGTGGCTCTGCACAAACAACATAGACAAGGGAGTCCCTGGAGAATGGTCCCTAAACAGGGAAGTCTTTCTGTCCCTAACCCGAAATTGGGGTTATCCACAAATAGACCTGTTTGCCACGAGGAAGAACACTCAAGTAGAGACATTCTTCTCCCTAAATCTCAGAGACAACCCATTGGGAGTAGATGCATTGTCCCAACCCTGGGACATGGATCTGGCTTATGCCTTTTCTCTGTTTCCTCTAATACCAATGGTATTAAGAAAAATCCAGGAAGATTTGACAAAGCTCATCATTATTCTTCCCTATTGGCCAAAAAGAAGTTGGCTTCCAATCGTACAATACCTAGCGTTGGAAGACCCTATCATGCTCCCAGTCAGGGAGAATCTTCTCTCCCAGGGTCCCTTATTCTTCCATTGAATAGAAACTCTGAAATTGTCAGCCTGGATCCTGAAAGGCAGATCTTGAGGAACCACGGTCTGTCAGACGAGGTAATTTCAACTATCTTATCAAGTCATAAAGAAGTTACCTCTAAAATCTATCAAAAGATTTGGAAGAAATTCTGTTCCTGGCATGGAAACCCAGGACCAGACCCCTTTTCTCCCAACATTGCGAAAATCCTAGATTTCTTACAATCGGGATTCAAAAAAGGACTTAGCCCTAGTACCTTAAAAGTACAGATTTCAGCCTTAGGTAATTTTTTTAACACTCCTCTGGCTGAACATCGGTGGATGAGAAGATTCACCCAAGCGGTCTCTAAACTGAAACCTTCCCTAAAGAAATCAGTTCCTACATGGGATTTGAATGTGGTGTTAACGACTCTTTGTGAGCCCCCCTTTGAGCCGCTCGACGAAATTAGTATGCATTTTTTAACTCTAAAAGCTGCATTCTTAGTCGCTATTACTTCAGCAAGAAGGATTGGAGAAATCCAATCTCTGTCAGTCATAGAACCGTACCTAAAAGTACAAGAGGATAAGATCATCCTAAAGCTGGACCCTTCCTTTATTCCAAAGGTATCTACTGCTTTCCATAGAGAACAAGAAATAATTCTACCTTCCTTTTATCCAGATCCAAAAAACCAACAAGAAGAAAAGTTCCATTGCCTGGATGTCAGGCGAACAATTCTTCAGTATCTGGATAGAACCTCCTCCTGGAGACAAGATAAAAATCTATTTGTCCTATTTGGGGGAAAGAATAGAGGAAAGAAAGCCTCAAAAGGCTTTCTAGCGAGATGGGTAAAAACCACCATACAAGAAGCCTACAAGTTCCAAGGACTATGTACCCCACAAGGCATCAGAGCCCATTCAACGAGGGCAGTTTCGGCATCCTGGGCAGAAAGAAGAGAAGCCTCTATGGACCAAATCTGCAGAGCTGCCACTTGGTCAAGCCATCATACGTTTTACAAACATTATAGGCTCGATGTTCTGTCCGATACGGCTTTAAGTTTTGGACGGAAAGTCCTGCAATCCATAGTCCCGCCCTGAGCATTATAATCTGGTATTATAATCTGGTATTGCTCCTGTAGTGCTGTCATGAGGGATGTACTGGAAAATAGCAATTAGACCTACCGGTAATTGTATTTCCAGGAATCCATCATGACAGCACCATTACATCCCTCCCTGATTGAATTCTGATTTGTGCATTTAACATGTCAGTTATTATCCCTAGAAATAAAATAGGGTTGCATCCATCCTGGTGTAGTAATTGAAAAACACTGGCAAGTGGGTGGTGGGAGGGGCCTTTTAACCTCTCTGTCTTCCTGTCCCTACAGAGGTCAAGAGGGCAACCTCCTGTAGTGCTGTCATGATGGATTCCTGGAAATACAATTACCGGTAGGTCTAATTGCTATTTTCATCCCAAAGGTACATAAATCAATTGAATCTCCTCCGGGCCGTCCAATCATAGCGGGAATTGGATCAGTTACTGAGCCACTTTCACGCTATTTGGATTGGGTTATGCGCCGATTATTAAAGAATATTCCCTCCTATTTGCAGGATACACAAGATTTCCTGTCAATAATAATGGATTTTGGTTGGCAAAAAGATTTTAAATTGGCTAGCATTGACGTCGAGAGCCTATACACCCGTATCCCTCAGGATGCCGGTGTACAGGCTGTTAGACGTCAATTGCAGTATACTAAAAGTGATCACGCGTTCATTGATTTTATCTGTGAAGCATTACAATATGTGTTGAGTCATAATTCCTTCCAGTTTGATGACATTTGGTATCGACAAAAGTCGGGAACGGCTATGGGTACCCCTGTAGCTCCTACTTTTGCGAACTTATTTTTAGCGGATTTTGAAGAACAAATGATATATAATCTATTAAATCCCTATGCCAAATACCTACAGCTATACCTGCGTTATATAGACGACATTTTTGTAGTGTGGTCAGGTACACAGCAAGAGTTTATTAGATTTTGTAAAATACCTAAATATGAACACATCGAATATGAGTTTTACATATAAATTTGGTAATCAAGAAATTGAATTTTTGGATGTATACGTAACAATAGAAGGGGGTGCAATTCAGACTAAAGGTTATCGAAAACCTACAGCCACCAACACACTGTTGCGATATGATAGCTATCACCCTAGACATATAACTAAATCCTTACCTTACGCTCAATTTCGACGCTTAATACGAATTAATAGCAGTGATTTGACATTTTATGAGCAGGCAGATGAGATTAGTCAAAAATTGGAAGCAAGAGGGTACCCAGTACAACTGGTGAAAGAAGCTTTAAATAGAGCTAGCAAGATTAAACAGACATCGTTATTACACCATAAAAAACAGAGTCGAAAATCTCTTATTAAAAAAGATAAGAGATTTATTCTATCCTTCGGTTATAGCCCAATGAGTGATGTTATTCGAACCAGTATCCGAAAAAATTGGCATCTTATTGAGAACAACCCATTACTCATGGAGGTCGCAATTAGGAAACCAATAGTATCCTTTCGTAGATGTAGAAATTTAAAAGACATATTGGTCAGGGGCCGTTTTTCCCAAAAAGAAAAGGGTAATGAAAATTGGCTGACAGCTAATAGTCCAAAGGGTAATCATAAATGTGGACAATGCAATTATTGCAATTCCATAATACGTACAAGGAACCTGACTTTAGGGGGCATTGCGTTTGAAATCAATGGATTAATAACCTGTAGGACCCAATATGTTATATATGCAGTGATCTGTAATTGTGGTAGATTTTATATAGGAAAAACTATACGACCTATGTACATAAGATTTCGTGAACATATACGATCATTAATTACATTCGAGGGATACCCTAGGTTAATACAACACATGCAGGAGAAACATGAAAATAATGCTCGATGTATGCGATTTGTGGGCATAGTTCACATTAAGCCATCGGTGTTAGGAGGAGACAGACACAAATCTCTATTACAAAGAGAGGCAGAGATAATTTCTCAGACAGGTGCGCTAGGACCGCTCGGTCTCAATGACCGGAACGATCTGAGTTCGTTCTTAACACGAACCTTGCTGTTTTTAGATAAAGTAATAAAATTTAATAACTAAAGTATTGTCATTCTAAGATGAATATGTATCAGATACATCAATCACAAAAGTATACTGTGATTTTCCTGTCTTTTTTAACTTTTACTTGTTATGTAACAATTTGCACTGATATGTAAATAAAAGGGCAGGTGAAGGAAGTGACGCCAGGGCCTTGAGAAAGCGTGTACGCACGTGAAACGGCCGTAGGCAATTCCACATCCTGACCGAGTTCTTTTTGTAATAAAGAAACTGTTTTGCCAGCTCCGGTGAGTGCCTCGATCATTCTTCTATACTATATTTAGCTGGTTGTGCTACACTTTCGATGAGCAACTCCGTGGCAACTTACCTGCAACTATCCAAATAGAAAGAAAGCCACTTTCCATATTCCTATTCCGATTGTGCGGTTTTAGCAGTGCCAGCCTTTTTTCCTTCTTACAATTTCATTGTGTTTGTCTCTAAGGCTGGGTTCACACGACCTATTTTCAGATGTAAACGAGATCGTATTATGCCTTGTTTTACGTCTGAAAATAAGGCTACAATACGTCGGCAAACATCTGCCCATTCATTTGAATTGGTTTGCCGACGTATTGTGCAGACAACCTGTCATTTACGCATCGTCGTTTGACAGCTGTCAAACGACGACGCGTAAAAATACAGCCTCGTCAAAAGAAGTGCAGGGCACTTCTTTCAGACGTAATTTGAGCCGTTCTTCATTGAACTCAATGAAGCACAGCTCAAAATTTACGGCTGTCAGAGAAGCCTCGCAAAATGCGAGGAGGAGCAATTACGGCTGAAACGAGGCAGCTGGTTTCTCTTGAAAACAGTCTGTCATTTCAGACGTAAAAGCCTGCTACCGTGTGCACATACCCTAAGGGCTTGTCCACATGTAACGGAATTGCTGCAGAAAATTTCTGCAGCAATTCCGTTGAAAGTAACAGACATTCCGCTGCGGAAAAAACGCACCATTTGCTGCGTTTTTTACTGTAGAAAATTGTGCGTATTTTGCCGCGTTTTTTTCAATGTTGGGAGATAGTGATATCTCTTCTGAAAAACACCGCAAGTCAATTTCTGGTTGGAGTTTTTACGTAGCATGTGGATTAGATTTGTTAAATCTCACCCACTTTGCTGCTACTGTAGTCTGCTGCGTATTTTCCGTCCGCAAATCCGATACGTGTGCACTAGCCCTTAACCGTTCAGCGCTGCAGCCATATTTAGTTTTTTCATCTTTGTGGTAAAAACAACATGTAAACTTTATTCTGCGGGTCAATGCGATTATGACATATACCAAATTTACATTGCTTTTTTTATGTTTCACTACTTTTACATAGAAAAAATTTGTTCAATAAATAAATAGTTTTCTGACACAATGAGACCCATAATATTTTTATTTTTCTGTCCATTGAGCGGTGTTTACTAACAAATTTTTGCGGGGCGAGCTGCATTTTTCTTCGGTACCATTTTTTTTAGTGTAGCCAAGCTGATTAAAAAAACAGCAATTCTGGTGGGGTTTTTTATGGCGTTCACTATGCGGGTTAAATAACACTACTATAGTTCTGATTTTTACGGATGCGCGATACCAATTAATATTTGTTTTTTACGTTGGAAATTTTTTTTAATATTAAAAAAACTTTATTTAAAGGGGTTGTCTGGGCATTAGACAGTTTTTCATACTGATGACCTACTGATAGGTCATCAGTATATGATCATATGATAGGTGGGAATCCGACACCCGGACCACGCACTGATCAACTGTTCTGGCTGCCTCTGGCACTGGAAGTTTTGCAGTGGTCGGCGCCAGAAGCAGATGGCTCTGACCACTGTATAGCGGCTGTGCTGAAACACTGCAGCTCTGCTCCTATTCAAGTGAATAGGAGCAAAGATACAGGATAGTAGTTGATACAAGCTGCTTTTTCCTAGGGAACAAAGGACACGGCATGTTTAAGGCCGAGTTCACACGTAGCGTAAATACTGCGGATTCTCCGCAACGGAATTTGTTGCAGAAAATCTGCAGCATAATACAGTAGCAGCAAAGTGGATGAGATGTGAACAAATCTCATCCACACGGTGCGTAAATACTGAGCGGAAAAAACGCTCAGAAATTGACCTGCGGTGCAGAATTTTATTCCGCAGTATGTCAATTGTATTTGCGTAAACGCTGCTTATTTGTTGTGGCTATTCCCCATTGAATTCAATGGGGAGCTAAATCCCGCAAAAAAATAGCAGTTGTTGCATTTTTTGCGGCGGGTTCGCAGCGATCCTGCTGCAAAAATGCAACTCTGTAAAAAAACAGTCTGATACTTACCCAGCTGTCTGTGTTCCTCCCTCCAGCGCGGCCTCCTGGGATGATGTAGAGGCAGTCAAATGGGATGAAGCGTCATCCCAGGAGGCCGGACTGGGTGACGTCAAAAGGCCAGCCTCCTGAGATGACTCTTCATCACATGTGATTGCCGCTGTAGCCAGTCACGGGCTGCATCAGTCTTCTAGGATTTTCCGCAGGTATTCTCCAGTTTTCGACAGCAGCCTTGGTGCGGTTTTTCGCCCGGAATTCCCTACGGTGTACAGGACGGATATGCTGCATGCTTTTATGCAGCTTATCCATCCCATGTGAACCTAGATCCTTACATGCCTGATCCTTGTTTATCCAATGTTGGATGTTGGGCCACTGTCCGACTGCACATTAGATAACCAGCAGAATGGAACAGCATTTATCTTATGTCCAGCTTTACATGTAAAGGTTTTCTACTCTCCCAGATTGGGAGTCTCTTGAAATAAGCATGGATCTGGCAGAGCAGGCAAATCTCACTCCTTAAAACAAACATGCATGGTGCGTAAAAAAGCTCACCTGTGGTAATTGTGGTCACATCCTGTGCAAGTTATACTGACAGGTTCGCAAACACAGCTGACCCTTCCATACATACAGGACACTAGTACTTTCAAGTTTAGCAAGAATCTCAGCCTCTAGGGCCAGGTTCCCACGGGTCGGATACGCTGCGTAAAAAAAAAACACACAGCGTATCCGACATGGAACATGCAGCACATTCCGTCCGAAAAACCGCACATTTTTCGGCCGGAATTTCCGCTGCGGAAAGCAGCGTAGAAAAAAAAAATCATTCATACTTATCCCAACATAGGTTTTTTATTTCAATAAAACATTTTTTTTATGTCTTTGTATTTTTTTAAAACTTTATTATGTTTCTCTCCTCTCCGCTGTCAGAGCGGGGCCGTGGCTGTGTATTACAGCCGTTGCCCCGCTCTCGATTGCGCGCACAGATGGCTGTCACACAGGACGAGTATGCTTGTCCTAATGCGCGAAGTGCTCGCCGTATTTAAAAGAGGTAATGGTGTGTGTACATGGTTAGTAGGTTTCAATACATTTTTATTCACTTAATTGTATTGTTTCCACAGTCAATTTTAGAATGTCATTATCTTAAGCCATTTAAGTGTGTTTCCATTAACCCCTTAAGGACACAGACAATTTTGGCCTTGAGGACAGAACAATTTTTTTACATTTCCCCTCTTTGCATCCCGACGCTCATAACGCTTTTATTTTTTGTACGACGTAGTTGTATGAGACTTTGTTTTTTGCGGGACGAGTTGTACTTTATGTACGTACCATTTTTTGACAAAGTGATTTTCAGTTTGTTTTTTTATATAATCTATCTCTCACTGGTAAAATTAACCTAGCCTAAAAATTCTAGACTGTTCATGTCTTTGACAGTGGGCAAACTTACAAAATCAGCAAGGGATCAAATACTTATTTCCTTCACTGTATATGTATAAATATATATATATATATATATATATATATATATGTATATATATATATATATATATATGTATGTATATATATATATATATATGTATATATATATATATATGTATATATATATAAATTCATTTCTGATGTCTTTTGTGTGTTACATGTTCTTTAAGCACGGCCAAACGACTGGACCAATCTGCACCAAATTTGGCACATAAGTAAATCACGTGCTTCTGAAGACCGGGTTTCAGCTCTCTAGGACCTACCATTCTCGACATATTCACAAAAGCACATATAACACCACTGGCTTCCACATCAAGGACCTTCCTCCATATCACATGACCCGTATTAGCCAATAGAAGCTCGCTGGTCCTTCATTCTTAGCCTCACTCACTTATAGACACAGTTTTAGACCAGGTTTCCATAACAACAAAGCCATTTTTCTTTGCTTGACGTGTTACTCGCCGTAAACGACCTGTACCTGTACTTGATTTGAGCATTCTCAGAAATTTAAACCCTTTCATACCAGTCATGCCTTCAAAAAGGAACGCTGCACTTAGATGAAAGACTCCTGTGGCAAAACACATGGCTGCTGCCCAAGCTGCTGAAATCTCTCAACAGAACCAAACCAGTGGATTTCAGCATTCTCATAAATTGAACCCCTTTCAGACCAGTCATGCCTCCAAAAAGGAACCCTGCACTTGGACTTTATTGGATATGTCGGCTTCATATCAGTAGGAAAATAAGTTTTTAACCACACACACAAACAACAAACAAATGCACCAGTGTGAAGCCGGGTAACTCTGCTATTCTAAGGTTTTCATAAATGTCCCAACCTTGCCGTTGTTCTCTGTTATCAGCCATTACAGCAAATGTCTGTTTGTCCTCTGTATGCATCCAAGCACCTGAACTATTTGACCCTAAATTTGGCACATAGGTACATGGGGTGTTCAGGAAGATTTTAATAAAGGTCCCGGCCCTGCTGTTGTTCTCTGTTATCAGCCATTATCACACGATCACGATCCATACTATAAAAGCGAATACCGGCATTCGCTTTTACAGTAAATTTGTTTTTATCTGGCAGTAGCAGCTAGTGCACTTTACAAGATAATCCTAGATGGGAAAGTAAAGGTATCAGATTACTGATGGCCGGGAGGAAAGCTGCATTACTAGCTGCAGAGACTCCTCTTGCCCAACTGAAAGCTGATGAAATGCGTCATACTGCTGCTCGAGCTGCTGAAACTCCTCAGCAAACTCGGGCTTTCTCAGCAACAGATCAGACAGGTGGCTCTCAGAAGCACAGAGACTCCTGCCCAAACCCAGGCCAGAAAGCAAACTGATAGAGCACATCATGATGTTCAGCGTGCTAATGAGTGGGCTTTCATTCATGATGCTATTTTCAATTATGATCCAACCATAGTCTATGGCCAACTGGTAATAAAACGATAACAGTGATCACAATATAGTTACATTTTACATATACTGCAAAAAACAAACAGATTGGGGTCTCTCCGTACTCGGGAAGATACTGAACTGCAGGAACCACATGGGTTAGTAACACTTTATGCTGTGCTTTACATATTTTACTTGCTCCTTTCTTGTGGCGACAATACTCTGGGAAGACTTGTCTGCTTTGTGGGGATTCTCTGTGAGCACTTTCTGCTCGGATTGGAATCCACTTACAATGTTTACCTTCGATAGCTTTGTGACTCTGGCTTTATGTATGATGTTACTTACTTAAATTTACATACCCTGACTCCTATGCCTAGTGCTATTTTATTGTACTTTCTGCCCTAGTCTCACTATCTGTCAGATGAGCTTCTTCTTCCTGTAACTGCTAATATAAGGAGTGGTTCCTTTAGGTTCATCCTCACCACCTGGGAGGTGTACAGTCTTCAGATTTGTAGTCTTTTTTAACTCTATGTATTTTGTATTGTCCAATAAAAATTATTTTTCTATGCCATTGGCAAACTTTATTACAATAGTGCATGACTCCTTCTGTTCCTAGTGTTTTTCATAATTATTTTGGAGTTTCTATACTGACAAAGGGAGGTCTAAATCCGCACATGCTGGTGACCTAGCCCTCATAACCATTTTCCTGTTGAGACATATGTTTATAATAAAAAACAAACATAGGCTTGGAGGGCAAAAACACTTAATTTTAAGAAGGCCAATTTCCCCAGGATGAGGGCTGCAATTAAGGATATAGACTGGGAAGAACTAATGTCAAATAATGGTACAAATGATAAATGGCAGATTTTCAAATCTACTTTGGGTAATTATAGTGCAAAATTTATTCCTATAGGTAACAAGTATAAACTACTAAAATTAAAACCCACATGGCTTACACCTTCTGTAAAAAGGGCATTACATGACAAAAAAAGTTCATTTGAAAAATACAAATCTGAGGGTATAGCTGTAGCCTATTTGAATTATAAAGAGCTTAATAAAATCTGCAAGAAGGTAATAAAATCAGCAAAAATACAAAATGAAAGGCAGGGGGCCAAGGATAGTAAAACAAATCTCCAAAAATTCTTCAAGCATATAAATGCAAAAAAGCCAAGGTCTGAACATGTAGGACCCCTAGATAGTGGTAATGGGGAGTTGGTAACAGGGGATCAAGAGAAGGCAGAGTTACTAAATGGGTTCTTTAGCTCTGTATAAACAGAAGAAAGAGCAGCTGATATAGCCGGTGCCAGTGCTGTTAATATATCAGTTGATATACTGAATTGGCTGCATGTAGAAATGGTCCAAGCTAAATAAAATAACATAAATGTACACAAGGCCCCGGGACCAGATGGGTTACAGCCAGTGGCGGATTAAGTAGACTATAGGCCCTGGGCTGTTACCCAAACTTGGCCCCCCTTCTCCCCCACCAGAAAGCATTAACAAATGGGTGTTACGATTCCGCTTGTCAAAGGGCTGTGTCCCTACATACTGACAGTCTCCAACCATTGCTGACAGTATCACACTGTGCAGGGACACATCTTCCTGACAAGGGGAATGGTAACACACATTTGTCTATCAGTCTTGAACTGCACAAAGACTTCTTGTGAAAGACAAGGATTTCCTATAATAAACATGTCATGAGCGGTGACTGATTCTCTATAAATCTAGTGATTCACAGGTGACGACTTCTCAGATTCTAGTAACTTTTTTCCTCTTTTCTTCTCCATCCGGTCCAGACTTCATGACAACTTCTCCCGGCCATGACCCATTTCTGCAGAATTTGCCACTCAGATGTCTTCTGTTCCTCACTTTTCCAACATTTCCACACCTATAAACGAAGATAAAATTATCATGGTGCCACACACTGTGCCTCTAAATATAATAGCACCAAACACTGCACCTCTGAATAAAATAGTACCAAACACTGTGCCCCTGAATATAATAGTACCATACACTGTACCCCTGAATATAATTGTGTAAAGCACTGTAAAGTAAAGCATCACATTTTCACAAATTGAAACCCTTTCATGCCAGTCATGCCTCCAAAAAGGAACCCTGAACTTGGACTAAAGACTCCTGTGGCAAAGGGCCCAAGCCCGTCTCCAGGCAGACAAGATAAGTCACAGCAAACTGAGCTGCTGAAACTCCTCAGCAGATTGATGCATATCAGTAGGAAGCAAAGTTTTTAGCCACACACACACACAAAAAACAAACAAATGGACCCGTCCGAAGCCTGGGTAACTCTGAGCTCTCTAGGGCCTGCCATTCACGAAATATTCACAAAAATTGCAATACAAAAAGTAAATATGGCACCACTGGCTACCACATCAAGGATCCTCCTCCATATCACTTAGGTTGACCCGTATTAGCCAATAGAAGCTTGCAGGCTCTTCATTCTTAGCCTCACTAACATACATACAGTTTTACACCAGGTTCCCGTAACAACCCAGTCATTTTTATTATACACCGTGTTTTAATAACAATCCAGCCATCTTTCTTTACTCGCCGTGAATGAACTGTACCTTTACTAGATTTCAGCATTCTCATAAATTGAACCCCTTCCAGACTGGTCATACCTCCAAAAAGTAACCCTGCACTTGGACGAAAGACTCCTGCAGCAAAGCGCATGGCTGCTGGCCGAGCTGCTGAAACCTCTCAACAGACTCAAGCCCATCTCTAAACTGATAAGATAAGTCATAGCAAACAATGAGCTGTTCAAACTGCCCAGTAGACTTAGGCCTCGTGCACACTTCCGACACGGTTTTCACGGCCGTTTTTGACGGATCCGTGTATCAGTTTTAGCGGCCGTGTGCACTCCCGTATGCACTCTGTGTTTCCGTTTCCGTGCGCCGAGCATGGTACTGTTCAGGGTGCTGAAACAGTAAATGGGCTGCACTGATCGGCGGTAACTCTTTCAGCACCCTGGACAGTACCATGCTCGGCGCTTGGAAAATACAATTTTAATGTAATAAAAAATTATTTTTTTTAAATGTCATACTTACTTTCCTCCTGTCCGGCCTCCAGCGATGACGTTTCATCCATGTTGCCGCTGCAGACAATCACAGGCTGTAGTGGCGGTCACGCACGTCAGGATGACGTCAGAAGGCCGGCCTCCAGGGATGACGCTTCATCCCACGTGACCGCCTCTGCAGCCAATCACAGGCTGCAGCGGCCTCTGCAGCCAATCACAGGCTGCAGCGGCCTCTGCAGCCAATCACAGGCTGCAGCGGCCTCTGCAGCCAATCACAGGCTGCCGCGTCATTTTGGAAGGTCGGACTGGAAGAAGAAGAGGGACTCGTCACCAAGACAACGACCAGGTAAGTATGAACTGATTTTTATTTTATTTTTAATCAACAGCCTCTTTTCTCTATCAGTGTTTGATAGAGACAAGTGGCTGCCGATTAGTGTAATATTTCTGTTATGTTTTTCTGCATGCCCGGCCGTTGCTAGGCAACGGCTCCGTCACACACGGATGGCACACGGATGGCACACGGATGCCTTCCGTGTGCCTTCAGTTTTTTTGACGCCCCATTGACTTGCATGGGCCTCACGGTCACGGAATCCCGGAACAAAGTAGGACATGCTATACTTTGGATCGGAACGGAGCAACGGGAGCGTCAAAAAAACTGAAGTGTGCATGGCCCCATTGAAATGAATGGGTCAGTGTGCTAGCCGTCAGAAAAACGGCTAGCACCCTGAAGGAAAACACTGAAGTGGGCATGGGGCCTAAGACATATCAGTAGGAAACACAGTTTTCAACCACACACACAAACAACAAACAAATAGACCCGTGTGAAGCTGGGTAACTCTGCTAGTATATATATATATATATATATATATATGAATTTCTGTTGTCTACTGTCTGTTCTTTATGCACAGCCAATCTGCACCAAATTTGGCACATAAATAAATCAGGCACTTTTGAAGGTTTTATACCCGGATTCAGCTCTCTAGGACATACCATTCTCGATATATTCACAAAAATTGCAAGACAAAAGAAAACATGGCCCCAGTGGGTTCCATATCAAGGGTCCTCCTCCATATTACATCAGATGACCCGTATTAGCCAATAGAAGCTCGCAGGTTCTTAATTCTACACACAGTTTTACACCACACTCCCATAACAACCCAGCCATTTTGGTTTTACACCGTGTTTTCATAACAATCCAGCCATCTTTTTTTACTCGCCGTGAATGAACTATACCTATACTACCTTGTACCTATACTCAATTTTACCAATCTTATACATTAAAACCCTTTCAGACCAGTCATGCCCCCAAAAAGGGACCCTGCACTTGGACTTTATTGGATATGTTGGCTTCATATCAGTAGGAAATTACGTTTTTAACCACACACACAAACAACAAACAAATAGCCCCGTACGAAGCAGGGTAACTCCGCTAGTTAAAAATAAAGAGGAAAAATGAGGTGAACCTGCATCACACCAGACGTCATGCACCCGGCCGAGTAAAGACAATCAATCCCCATAAATTCATATATATATATATATATATATATATATATATATATATATATATATATATATATATACAGTGAAGGAAATAAGTATTTGATCCCTTGCTGATTTTGTACGTTTGCCCACTGTCAAAGACATGAACAGTCTAGAATTTTTAGACTAGGTTAATTTTACCAGTGAGAGATAGATTATATTTAAAAAAAAAACTGAAAATCACATAGTCAAAATTATATATATTTATTTGCATTGTGCACAGAGAAATAAGTATTTGATCCCTTTGGCAAACAAGACTTAATACTTGGTGACAAAACCCTTGTTGGTAAGCACAGCAGTCAGACGTTTTTTGTAGTTGATGATGAGGTTTGCACACATGTTAGATGGAATTTTGGCCCACTCCTCTTTGCAGATCATCTGTAAATAATTAAGATTTCGAGGCTGTCGCTTGGCAACTCGGATCTTCAGCTCCCTCCATAAGTTTTCGATGGGATTAAGGTCTGGAGACTGGCTAGGCCACTCCATGACCTTAATGTGCTTCTTTTTCAGCCACTCCTTTGTTGCCTTGGCTGTATGTTTCAGGTCATTGTCATGCTGGAAGACCCAGCCACGAGCCATTTTTAATGTCCTGGTGGAGGGAAGGAGGTTGTCACTCAGGATTTGACGGTACATGGCTCCATCCATTCTCCCATTGATGCGGTGAAGTAGTCCTGTGCCCTTAGCAGAGAAACACCCCCAAAATATAATGTTTCCACCTCCATGCTTGACAGTGGGGACGGTGTTCTTTGGGTCATAGGCAGCATTTCTCTTCCTCCAAACACGGCGAGTTGAGTTAATGCCAAAGAGCTCAATTTTAGTCTCATCTGACCACAGCACCTTCTCCCAATTACTCTCAGAATCATCCAGATGTTCATTTGCAAACTGTACATGTGCCTTCTTGAGCAGGGGGACCTTGCGGGCACTGCAGGATTTTAATCCATTACAGCGTAATGTGTTACCAATGGTTTTCTTGGTGACTGTGGTCCCAGCTGCCTTGAGATCATTAACAAGTTCCCCCCGTGTAGTTTTCGGCTGAGCTCTCACCTTCCTCAGGATCAAGGATACCCCACAAGGTGAGATTTTGCATGGAGCCCCAGATCGATGTCGATTGACAGTCATTTTGTATGTCTTCCATTTTCTTACTATTGCACCAACAGTTGTCTCCTTCTCACCCAGCGTCTTACTTATGGTTTTGTAGCCCATTCCAACCTTGTGCAGGTCTATGATCTTGTCCCTGACATCCTTAGAAAGCTCTTTGGTCTTGCCCATGTTGTAGAGGTTAGAGTCAGACTGATTAATTGAGTCTGTGGACAGGAGTCTTTTATACAGGTGACCATTTAAGACAGCTGTCTTTAATGCAGGCACCAAGTTGATTTGGAGCGTGTAACTGGTCTGGAGGAGGCTGAACTCTTAATGGTTGTTAGGGGATCAAATACTTATTTCTCTGTGCATAATTCAAATAAATATATATAATTTTGACTATGTGATTTTCTTTTTTTTTTTAAATATAATCTATTTCTCACTGGTAAAATTAACCTAGCCTAAAAATTATAGACTGTTCATGACTTTGACAGTGGGCAAACTTACAAAATCAGCAAGGGATCAAATACTTATTTCCTTCACTGTATATATATATATATATATATATATATACAACACACTAACATTATAAGAATATTCATCACTAATTCATAAAGTGCATAGATAATTCATATATGTAAATTTAAATAGAAACAATTCATATATTTACATCAAAGTAGTAATGTAGTCAATTCATGAGGCCTTAAAGGCAGGGATGGCAGATAGACCCACAAATGCTGGCTATAGGGTCGTAAAAATGATAAGTCACAGTGGAAAGTCACCATACACAAAACGCTGCTGAAGCAATGTAGACCATGTGAAGGATAAAGTCCTGAGCATGTTTAGATATATATGGAAGTCCTGGTAGTTGGGCATATGGTTAACTCCTGACTGATGAGATATAGTTTAATAGGTATATTCCAGAAATAAGCGAACCAGCAGAAAATGGTGGACCAGCCACATACAGACCATACACATCTAGGCTGAATTTTTCCTTCTTGGGATACTACACCAGTTAATGACAGATTAGCTCTGGTATCAGCCTAGGTAAAGTAAAGCTGAATAAAATAAATACTCATTCACCATGTGGATATGTGGTCAAGGTAAGTCAATTGTAGGCCATGTGCATCAAGGCAATGGTGGGTTTGGAATAGCCGCCAGGCCAAGGTATATCTCGGTCCAGCAGTATAGGACAATAGGTATCCGTTCCTCGATGGGTTAGGGGATGCCTCGGCAGTGTGTGTTAATAAACACCGGGGGAGGTCTGAAACAAACAGTCAAAGACCAGGTAAGCCAGCAGGGTCAGGTTAAGTCCCAGTGTGCAGGGGTGGGATCCGGCCTGTTCGCCACGGTTCTCCCAAATCGGTTGTTAAAAACACAGCCGGTTCACAGAACCGGGTAGTAGCAGCGACCCGACCCGGTTCTAAAAACCTTTGAAACGCAGCACACCAACCCGGTACTCAAATAAATAGCAGCGCCGGCGTGTGTTGTATGTGTTGAATGGCTGCAGGCGCAGCCACTGATAACAACTACTATAGCTGCTGCCTGTGGCATACAGTATACTTGCAGTTGAAGCAGTCTCCTCTCACTGTTGCCGCGTCATTACGTACCGCAGTACTGGCACAGCATCTGCCAGTACTGCCTTCATTAGTTTTCTATCGGCTGGCAGCTTACATGTCATAAACTGACAGCCAATAGCAGACAAGCAGGTAAGGGATGCGGGTGGGCGGCGCCGGGGAAATAATTTTACTTTGGATTGGTGGGCAGTGTTAGGGGCAGGCTTAGCCTATGTCTATTTAAGGGGTCTAGTAGGTAGGGCCAGTTCTTTCCGCTGTTTTGCAGGCTGAGCTGCGTGCTGTGTTTGCAGATCCTCAGGGCCCAGGTAATTTAAAATGGTGGATAATGGATCGTATTGCCTTTGTTTGTTTTTTTACAACACACACACACCCTTCCTCCCTATTCCTGCTGCACCCTAATGCCTTGCTGTAGTTGCTGCCAGGTTAAATAAAAATTTTTTTTCCTGGACTGCCCATGCTATCCCTCGCTATGTGCATTGTTTAATTAAATGGCCGTGTGCCTTGTTGGCTCAGTCTGGTTGGCATTAAGGCAGCAACAGAGCCAGCAAGGCATATGGCAACGGACAGCATAAGGTATTGGGGGTATAAAAAAGATTTAAAAAAACTGTCATTAACCTGGCAGCAATTACACCACCAAGCCATTCAGCGCCCCTGACGTGCCTTGTGGGAAAGGAGAAATAGGATGTCAGCAGCACAGCCAGCAACCAAATGATACGGCTCATATAAGACTCCCAACTTCAGGGTGTGTCCGCAGTAGATAACCCCAGTCCGGGGGAAATAGGCGATCCAAATAAGGAAGAGAAAACCGCAGTGCTCCAATAGAAAAATATTCTTTTATTCACCAAAACAAAACCTTTAACGTTTCAACCTTCACAGGGCCTTTGTGCTTGACAAAGACCCTGTGAGGGTTGAAACGTTGCAGGTTTTGTTTTGGTGAATAAAAGAATATTTTTCTATTGGAGAGCTGCGGTTTTTTCCTCCTTATTGTGGGAAAGGAGGTGACCTTTTCATCTGCCATGTACCACCTCACTGACCCTCTGTAGTGTCCATGGCCACGGGCCGTCTGGTTTACTTACCTCCCACTCCCGCAGCCATGGATCCGTGAGCGCTGGTCTCCATCTCCTTTCTGCTGTGTCCCGTAGGAAATCATCATCATCAACGGCCCATGATTTCCTGGTCTATAAGAGGGCCCCAGCCCTTCTGATCCTTGCCTGAGCGTGTAATGACGGGGTAGGGAGACAGACAGGTGAGCCCTAATCTACCCGCCACTCAGTCCCTGCCTACTTGCAACGACCCGCCCTAGGCGACGGGGTACAACTGGGCGACGGTCCTTACACTCAATAGGTGCACGACAGACAAACAGACAAGGGTACAAAGAAGCCAGGGAAATGGAGAAGTTGCCCACGGGAATACCGTGAGCAACAAGCGAGGTGAACGAGCTGAGTCAAGCCAGGAGATGAGCGAAGTACAAAATCGCAGAGCAGAAGAGTGGTCAGTAAAGCCAAGGTCAATAACAAGCAGAGGGTCAGTAGTTCAAGAAGCTGCAGCAGGGCCAGGAAACCAGCAGAGAAGAATCACAAGCAAAGGAGGAACAGGAAAGGCAGGTATAAATAGACAGAGGGCGGGAGCTAGCTCCGTCTGGCCAGGCTGTGATAGGCTCTCCCACTCCTAAGCCTGCCATCCTGGGTGGTGGAAGATGGAGTCAGTCTCACAGACATAGAAGCAGGTGCAGACTGATTACCTATGGGCGTTGACACAGAAGCTGTGTCTGGCAGATCCTTTACAGAGCGTTATTAGTTTTCCCAGTCTGTCTTGCAAATGGTCCCTTAGTGTTTCCCGTTCCAGATGTTACCCGTGCCCAGTTACCTGTTCCTGTATCCCGTGCTGTTCTTGTTCCTGTGCCTATTAGTGTCGGAATCCTGTCACGTCCTGTGTCATCTGCCATGTCCGGAGGAATTTGCCACGTCCGGCGCAACCTGCAACATCTGTGTCATCCGCCACATCCTGTGTCTTCTGCCACGTCCGGAGGAATTTGCCACGTATGGCGCGACGTGCGGCATCTGTGACATCCGTCACGTTTGGCGATACCTGCTGCACCCATCTCCATCAGTGCCAGAGCTGCGGCCACTGTCTGGATTATCCAGGTATCCTTGTGCGGGACTTTGTATTCTGGGGTTCCTGTTGTTTGGCCAGCTGCCTCCCTGCTACGGCGGTGCGGCCTAGTGGGTCCACTAACCCGCTCTGTGACACCCTCAGTCTTAATGAGACACCTCCATTGCCCTGATTGTGCCTTGCTGGCTGCATTTCATGGAGCACCTCCACCCACCATGCACCTTGCTTGTACCTGCTTACCTTTTCTTTTTCCTCAGGGTAAAATTGCTATCTAAGGCCATGTTCCCACGGGGCGGATACGCTGCGTAAAAATAATGGGATTACAAAACATACTATTAACATTATAATAAAATAACCATTATCAAAAATTAACAAATTAACGAAATAATAGACACGACACTGGAGTGTTGCTAAAAAAATTCTGGCCACTAAACCATTAACTTTATGATCCTGAATTATTAACCTGGCTTAGCCATAAGCTCAAGCCTACCACAAATAATACATAAATGTCCACTCATACTGCTGAGCGACTTACCCCTTTCAACAAAAGGCCGTGGTAATAAATACAGTACAGTCACTAAATTTATGGAGGGAGGGCGGGGGCAGTGAACATTTATTCCAGGAATATGTCAGAAGGTCTGCCAAGACCACTGCATATTCCTGGTTTATATGTATCTAACTTGTCACCTGACCACACCTCTTACACCAATCCCTGACTGTTACTGTCAGGGATCATTAGCCTGTATATTGTATGCAAAAATATTATCCTTACATATATATATATATATATATATATCAGTATATTACACAAAGAACTGGAATGTAACAAAATGGACCATGTATCAGGGGCACGCCTTTGGAGACACTGCCCATGGAATGCAAGAGGAGTGTACAGATGAACTTACAGCTGAGGAGCCAATGGGGCTTAAGCACGTCCCACATCTCTAGGGAGGGAACTTGTGTTTCTTTCTTTTGTTCAATAAAAAGTTCAGTTCACTTCCTACCTCACTGAGGGAGGACATCTACCAACTTGTCTGCCTGGTATATTTTCTCCATGCATGCCCTCAGTTCCAATTTACAGAGGTGGCTATTCGGTGTGGAATAACAGGGAGAGGGAAGTTTGCCCTGACATTACTAAGGCCCTAAACTGCCCTAACTGTCACATAAGCCACAGCTTTGGCCCAATGACAGACATCACTGGGCAGAATTCCCATTCTGCCCAGATACCGATGGTAAAAATTCCCACCTAAAAACCAGGGATGTCTGTAATCCCATGTAGAACCCTCCTAATGGTCCGGGTTCTTTCATGGGATTACAAAACATATTAACATTATAATAAAATAACCATTATCAAAAATTAACAAATTAACTAAATAAATAGACACGACACTGGAGTGGTGCTAATAATATTCTGGCCACGGCCTTTTATTCAAGTTACCATAAAATATTGAATAATAAAAACCATTAACTTTATCATCCTGAATTATTAACCTGGCTTAGCCATAAACTCAAGCCTACCACAAATACTACATAAATGTCCATTCATACTGCTGAGCGACTTACCCCAACAGGCCAGAATGCCCTAAAGCATCTCTGGCCCAACCTCACCAAAAGCAATTTCAATCATTGCCTGGAGGTTCAAATTAAAAATATCCAAACCGATCTCAGATAAATGAAACACCTAGCAAAGGTAAAAATTGGAACATATATCTGTTCACTAGTTTCCGTATCTTGTCGCGGAACTTTAAATCCCTAGACCGCAGCCATATTAGGCGAGGAATAATTTCAGAAAAAAATTATTTAGACTTGCCTAAGTGTCAATTTAGAAGGATCATTAGAAGGATCAATAGACCTCCATACCCCTGCTACGTTTAATGGGGTACTAGCTGGTGATGGTGAAACAGCCCTGCTATGAGCATCAGCTGTGGGAGCAGAAGCAGAGTTCTGCAGGGATGAGATGAAAGTGGACAGCTGCCCTAACAGGGATGTGAGATCCGCCTGTGGTAAACCACACTCACCATTCCTGGCGGGATGCTGCTCCGCTGGGTCCTGTAGTCCTGAAGATGCCACAACCGGTGCCCGGAGACCAGCAACAGCATTAAGCTGGAGATCTCTATGGGCCTGCCAAGGTTGCGCCTGCGCGGATCATTGTAATCCACCGTAAGCAACAGGAATTAGTCCAGGCCGCGACTCCCGTCGTAATCCAGAAGAAAATCTGCTGGACGAAGCGTCAGTAGCCACTGGAACAGGGAGCCTCAGGTCTTACGTCCGTCCTTGTCTGCGCCGTCCTCTGATAGGAGAAGGGGAATACAGCCGACGCCTGTTACGTAAGCTCGAGCGTCCCGCCTCATCCTCCCCTGCCGGAACTTCTTCCTCCACAGACGCTGACCTAACCACTCCAGCTGCCACCTCAGCGCTTGCTTGTTTACCTCCGACTGTGGTATCGCATCACTCTGGAGCTCCAGCAGACATGACTCCAAGCAAGCCGACGACTCAGCAGATATAGCCCTGGTTCTCAACTCCTCGATCAGCGCCTCCATGATGTCTGTAAGTAAATGACTTGCTTCACAATCCTCCTGGTCCGTCCCTCAGGGTGCAATCTTCAGTCAGGCATTTATTCCAGGAATATGTCAGAAGGTCTGCCAAGACCACTGCATATTCCTGATTTATATCTACCTAACTTGTCACCTGACCACACCTCTTACACCAATCCTTGACTGTTACTAAGGCCCTAAACTGCCCTCACTGTCACATAGGCCACAGCTGTGGCCCAATGACAGACATTACCGGGCAGAATTCCCATTCTGCCCAGATACCGGCGGGAAATATTCTAAATCTAAAACCAGAGATGTCTGTAATCCCATGTAATGGTCCGGGTTCTTTCATTCTGCATGTCCGTCCTGGAACCCAGAGTACATTCTGCTTGAAAAAAATCGCACCACATTGTGGTGTGGTTTTTTGAACAGAATACCTGCTGCGGAAGAAAGAGCTCATACTTGCCCCCTTGGTTTTCTCTGCGCGTAGTCCGGCCTCCTATGATGACGTTGCAGACTATGTGACTGCTGAAGCATGTAATTGTCACATGGGATGAAACGTCATCCCAGGAGGGTGGACTGCAGAAATAAGGAGGGCATTCTGGGTAAGTATACAGCATAATCGCTGCAAATACGCCGCAAGATTTGCAACACTTAGCTTTCTGTTGTGGGTTTTGCATCCCCATTGAACTCAATAAGGAAAACCCGCAACGGAAAATCAACAAAAACGCTCTATAAATTGACATGCTGCAGAATAAAATTCCACACCGCATGTCAATTAACGTTTATGCTGCAGGTTTTTTCCACAGCGTGGACATGAGATTTTGAAAATCTCATCTACTTTGCTACTACTGCAAATGCTGCGGAATTTCCGCACGCAATTCCGCTGCTTCAATATTACTTTGGTTTTTTTGAGGCATAAATCCATGCGTTTTTTGCCTGTGAAAAAAACAACTTTAATTTTAATAAATATATATAAATAATGCGGTTTCTGCGTCGAAATAGCGCCATAGTGCTCTATGGAGAGCACTATCTACAGAGGGCTCTATGGGAGCACTATCTACAGAGGGCTCTATGGGGAGCACTATCTACAGAGGGCTCTATGAGGGATACTATCTACAGGGGGCACTGTGTGTGTGTGTGTGTGTGTGTGTGTGTGTGTGTGTGTGTGTGTGTGTGCGGTGCATTACTTTAGTGTTTGACACAATTTTATTCATGTGTGTAGTACTGTTATATTCAGGAGCACAGTGTATGATACTTTTATATTCAGGAGCACAGTGCATAGTACTATTATATTCAGGAGCGCAGTGTATAGTACTATTATATTCAGGGCACAGTGTATAGTACTATTATATACAGGAGCGCAGTGTATTGTACTATTATATTCACTAGTGCAGTGTATAGTTGTCATGCCCGTGGCCGCGGTCCATCAGGCTCACTCACATCCTGACGGCCGCAGCCATGGATCTGTGAACGCTGGCCCCATCTCCTCCTCAGGAGACGCCAGTGCTCACTTCCCCTTATCTCGGCCGGGTCCCGTAAGTTAAAGTGCCAAATTAGCCCATTGCTATGTAGATTAGAAAAGAGACACGGCGCCGCAAATGAGAATCTGATAATTATCAGAGGAATGGTGAGTGCGGTGATTCCGCTTACCTCGGGTGGTGGACACCTTAAGGTGTCAATACGGCTTGAAAAGCTGCAGCCAGGTCCACGTCACAGTCAAAGCAAGTTTGCTGTCAATGTTAATAGTGCGATTAGGTTGAGAAAAACGGGACCAACAGTGCTGCTTGGTTTAAAGATAATCCACCACCATTCCAGTGGGTAAAGAAATAAAAGGATTTATTGGTAACAGGCTACGGTGCGGCGTCGAAACGCGTAGCCTGTTACCAATAAATCCTTTTATTTCTTTACCCACTGGAATGGTTGTGGATTATCTTTAAACCAAGCAGCGCCGTTGGTCCCGTTTTTCTCAACCTAATCGCAAAATTAGCCCATTAGCACCCTGGACTTGCCTGATCTTTGTTGTCGTTACCCTAGTTTGTCTCTGCAAATGGTCTCCTAGTGTCTTCCAGTTCCCAGTGTTTCCCGTTCCTGCTACCTGTAACCTGTATCCCGTACTATCCTGGTCAAGTGCCGTATTGAGTTGGAGTCGTGCTGTGCTGTGTACCACACCTGTCCTGTTACACCACGCCTGGTGTCCGCCTGCTGCCAAAGTCCCTTCCGAGTCTGCCTCGCTACTGTCTGGAGCTACCACAGGTACACCTATACGAACTATAGACTTTGACCTGTGTCCTGCTGGCCAGCTACCATACCGTTAAGGCGGCACGGCCCAGTAGGTCCACGTTCCCAACGTGACAGTAAGCTCAGGCCATGGACCCCGCTGGTCAATCCAAGACCATGATGACGTCACAAGAGATGTGGGCGGATATGCTAGACCACCGGTCTCAACAGGACCAACTCCTCCAGGCATTGAACATTATTGCACATCGGCTGGATGAGCAAGCTGCTGTTCCTCCTACTACACCTCCTGGCAGTACAGATCCTCCAACTACACCTCTTGGCAATGCTGATCCCCGATTTTCTTTGCCGCTACCTCACCGCTATGATGGAGACGCGAAGACCTGCCGTGGATTTTTGAACCAGTGCCAGATCCACTTTAGCCTGTATGCAATAGCATTTTCGCTTTCATCATCTCTATCCTCACTGGCAGGGCCCTTGCATGGGCAAACCCTATCTGGGAGAGACAAGGACCAGAGACCCGTGACTTCCCGGTGTTCCGATGGACATTCCGCACGGTGTTTGAGGGGCCTGGACGAGTCTCGTCTGCAACCGCCTCCTTGCTGAACCTACGCCAGGGAGACATTTCCATGGGCGAGTACGCCATCCACTTCCGCACCCTGGTGGGAGAGTTGTTGTGGAACAATGGGGCCCTGGTGGCTACATTCTGGCAGGGACTGTCTCCTAAAATTAAGGACCATCTTGCTGCCCGAGATCTACCGTCTACCCTGGATGACCTCATCCTTCTGGCTGCCCGGATTGATATAAGGATCCGAGAACGGTTCCAAGAGGCTCATTGGGAGGGAAGACTCCCTAGCCCGGTTCCAACTTTGCTGCAACCCCTGCTGTCCTCAGATGCTGATCCTCCAAAGGAATCTGTGAGGACGGACCAGTTTAAGCTGCCTACCCAGGAGAGACAACGCATACGCACCTCGGGACTCTGTCTATATTGCGGCCTCAAAGGCCATCTTGTGCGTCTGTGCGCCCAAAAGCCCCAGAGCCTAGGGTTGGTGGGAGAGACAATCCTGGCTGAAGGACTTTTGTTTAAATTGTCCATTCCCGTGACCATAGTGACCGGCGAAAAAACGCACGGACTCTGGATTCGCTGCTAATTTCATTTGAAGAGACCTGGTGGATCTTCTACAGTTGCCCACAACCCCTCTGGAGAGGCCTTTGCATCTGTGCATGGACTACCTTTGCCAGAACCGGTTGTAGCTGTGACCAAGCCAATGAGGCTCCAAGTGGGATCCCACCATTCCGAGCTCCTCCTGTTCTTTGTCCTGGCTAAATCCATCAACCCGTGATGCTGGGCCTGCCCTGGCTCCAACTACATGCCCCAGTCCTGAACTGGAATTCTGGAGAAGTCCTCCAGTGGGGTCCCGAGTGTCTCAACTACTGCATGGTACAGATTCATCCGGGCCAGCCTCCTCTGCCTCAGTCCTTGGCAGGATTGCCTTGTTGTTATTCTGCATTCTCGGATGTCTTCAGCAAGAAGGAGGTGGAGATGTTGCCTCCACACCGGGTGTAAGAATGTCCTCTCGAGCTGATTCCTGGTGCATCCATTCTACGTGGTAGGGTATATCCTCTCTCCTTGCCAGAGACTCAGTCCATGTCCGCCTATGTTAAGGAGAACTTAGAGAGGGGCTTCATACGGAAGTCTTCTTCCCCGGCAGGAGCCGAGTTCTTCTTTTCCAAGAAAAGGTATGGTTATCTGCGTCCTTTCATAGACTTACCGGTGTCTCAACCAGATCACAGTAAAAAATAGATATCCGTTGCCATTGATTTCTGAACTGTTTGATTGCATACGAGGAGCCAAGATTTTTTCGAAGCTAGTCCAGCGTGGGGCTTACAATCTAATCCGGATTCGCCGGGGTGACGAATGGAAGACGGCCTTTAACACCCGTGACGGACACTATGAATATTTAGTAATGTCCTTCGTCCTGTGTAATGCTCCTGCGGTCTTCCAAGAGTTTGTTAATGACATCTTCCGTGACCTCCTCTATGTTTGTATTGTGGTTTGTCTTGATGACATCCTGATTTTTTCTCCAGATTCTCTGACATGTTCGTCAAGTTTTGCTGCGGTTAAGGGAGAATCACCTTTACACCAAGTTGGAGAAGTGCGTGTTTGAGAAAATTGCTCTACCCTTTCTGGGCTACTGTAACGTCTATGACCACGGTCCGTCGTTCGGTCGTTAACCTCGACGGCCGTGGCCATGGACATCTTACCTCACTGCAGCGTCGTCCTCCTGTGAGGTGCCGGCATTCACTTCCGGACTTCGAGTGCCTCTGGCGGGCGCGCGCACCCACGCATGCACGGCCTTAAAGGGCCAGTGTGCGCATTTTTGCAGGAAGTCTGCAATCTAGCCCAGGATGCCGTGGGCTATAAAAAGGGATCTGTCCTCTTGCTCTTTGCCAGAGTGTTGTTTTTTACCCATCGTTTGTCGTGCTTATGGTCTCCCAGTGTCTTCCAGTTTCCCATTGTACCTTGCTCCTGTATCCCGTATCCTGTTTCCGTGCTACCTAGTCCTAGTGCCGTGCTGTGCTATTGCCGTGCTGTGCTACTGTCTACGCTTGATCTGCTATGCCTCATCTGACGACTTACCGCCGCCTGGTCCTGGACGTGCCTGCCTCGCTACTTCCTACGATTGCCTCAGGTACCCTCTCTGAACTAATTGAACTCTGTACTTACCTGTTTGGCCAGCTGCCATCCCGCTACACGGTACGGCCTAGTAGGTCCACACCCCGCTTCGTGACAGCTATATCATCTCAGATCGGGGACTCAAGATGGATCCTGAGAATGTAAAGGTGGTCCTGGAATGGCCACGCCCTCAAGGCTTCAGGTCCATACAATGCTTCCTGGGATTCGCTAATTTCTACAGACAGTTCATTCCAAACTTCTCCTCACTGACATCTCCTATCTCTACCCTCACCAAGAAAGGCATGAACGCCAAGGTGTGGACTCCTGAGGCGGAATCCGCATTTAATAGCTTGAAGAGTGCCTTCACCTCAGCCTCTATCCTCCATCATCCAGATGTATCTCGACAGTTCTCGTTGGAGGTGGACGCCTTCTCTGTCGGTACTGGTGCACTCCTGTTCCAGAGAGGTTTCAAGGGAAAGACAATGGTATGTGGCTATTACTCTAAACTCTTCTCTTCCACATAATGCAACTACTCGATTGGGGAACGGGAGTTACTGGCCATCAAATTGGCTCTGTAGGAGTGAAGACATCTACTAGAGGGTGCAGTTCATCCCATCTTGATATTCATGGACCACAAGAACCTAACCTATCTCCAAACGGCCCAACGACTGAATCCCCGTCATGCCAGGTGGTCGCTGTTCTTTGCCCGGTTCCTGTTTGAGCTCCACTATCGTCCAGCCGACAAGAATGTGAGGGCCAATGCCTTGTCCAGGTCGTTCGAGACAGAGGACACTATGGAGTCTCCACAGAATATCATTGATCCATCCTGCATCATCCCTGCCAACCCTCTGCAAGTTAGAGACATTCCCCGGGGAGGACTTTTGTGCGACTGGCAGACAGAAGAAGAATCTTCCCCTGGGGACACAGTTCCAAACTGGCAGGTCACGCGGGTGCCCGTAAGACCCAAGACCCGAATGCTCGTCAGTTCTGGTGGCCCACGCTGCCCAAAGACATCACAGACTTTGTCTACTCCTGCACGGTGTGCGCAGCAAATAAAATTGCCCACTCCAAACCGGCTGACCTGCTCCAGCCGCTGCCTGTGCCCGATGCCCCCAGACAGCATATTGCTATGGACTTTGTCACGGACCTGCCTCCCTTTGCTGGATGCTGGATGCAGTATGGTCTGGGTGGTGGTGGACCGATTCTTCAAGATGGCTCATTTTGTTCCACTGACCGGCCTACTTTCTGCTTCACGACTGGCTAATCTCTTCATCCAACACATCTTCCGTCTGCACGGCTTTCTTCTGCATATTGTGTCAGATCGGGGGGTTCAGTTCACGTCGCCGTTCTGGAGAGCCCTCTGCGGACTCCTCGGTGTGAATTTGGACTTTTCCTCAGCCTACCATCCCCAGTCCAATGGTCAAGTCGAGAGAATAAATCAGATTATGGAGAATTATCTATGACATTTTATCTCCAGGCAGCATGATGACTGGGTGCATCTGCTTCCTGGGGCTGAGTTCTCTTACAGCAGCCACACTAGTGAGTCCACCGCCTCCAGCCCATTCGTCATTGTCTATGGCCAACACCCACGAATAGCTCTCCCTGTTTCCACTACATCCCAGGTACCTGCAGCTGACTCTACATTCAGGAACTTTCTACAAATGTGGCAGCAGACCTGATCTTCTATTCTGCTGGCGGTCGACCGCATGAAAAGAAAGGCAGACACAAGAAGACGAGAGCCTCCCCAGTTTCTTCCAGGCTCTAATGTCTGGCTGACCTCTAAGAATATCCGGCTGAGGGTGCCATCATACAAGTTTGCTCCCAGGTTCCTTGGACCCTTTGAGATTTTGCAACAAATCAACCCTGTGTCCTACATGTTTTGGCTACTGCCTACCCTCAAGATCCCTGACTCCTTCCATGTCTTCCTTCTGAAACCTGTGGTCCTGAACCGCTACTCCAAGATTCCTAGTCCTGCAGTGGCTCCCAGCGGTTCATCAGATACTTTTGAGGTCAAGGAGATCCTGGACACCAAGAGAGTGGGTGGAAGAACCTTTTATTTGATGGATTGGAGGGGGTTTGGTCCTGAAGAGAGGTCCTGGGAGCCAGCGGAGAACCTCAATGCTCCTACCCTTTTGAAGAAGTTTCTCTCTCGCTCTGTCCCCAAGAGGAGGGGGCGTAAGAGGGGGGATACTGTCATGCCCATGGTCGCGGGCCGTCAGGCTCGCTCACCTCCTGACGGCCGCAGCCATGGATCTGCCATGGCCCCCATCTCCTCCTCACGAGATGCATGCGCTCACTTCCGCATCTCTCGGCCGGGTCTCATAGGGTGCGCGCGCACGCTCGTGCCCGCTCTTAAAGGGCCAGCGCACGCACCTAAGTTAAAGTGCCAAATTAGCCCATGAGCACCCTGAACTATAAGAGGGGCCCAGTCCCTTCCTGCCTTGCCTGAGATTTGTTGTCGTTACCCTAGTTTGTCTCTGAAAATGGTCTCCTAGTGTCTTCCAGTTCCCAGTGTTTCCCGTTCATGCTACCTGTAACTTGTATCCCATACTATCCTGGTCAAGTGCCATATTGAGTTGGAGTCGTGCTGTGCTGTGTGCCACACCTGTCCTGTTTCACCACGCCTGGTGTCCGCCTGCTGCCAAAGTCCCTTCCGAGCCTGCCTCGCTACTGTCTGAAACTACCACAGGTACACATAAACGAACTATAGACTTTGAACTGTTCCTGTTGGCCAGCTGCCATACCGTTAAGGCGGTTTGGCGCAGTGGGTCCACGTACCCAATGTGACAATAGTACTATTATATTCAGGAGCGCAGTGTATAGTACTGTTATATTCAGGAGCGCGGTGTATAGTACTATTATTGTAAAGGATCTGCCAGGCACAGCTTCGGGGTTAACTCCCATAGGTAATCAGTCTGCACCTGAATCTACGTCTCTGAGACTGACTCCATCTTCCACCACTCAGGATGGCAGGCTTAGGAGTGGGAGAGCCTATCGCAGCCTGGCCAGACGGAGCTAGCTCCCGTCCCCTGTCTATTTATACCTGCCTTTCCTGTTCCTCCTTTGCTTGTGATTCTTTTCGTGTGGTTTCCTGGCCCAGCTACAGCTCCTAACTATTTGATCCTGCTCCATACTGACCCTGGCATAATGACTACTCTCCTTCTCTGCGTGTGGTACCTCGTGCTCTCCTGGTTTGACTTGGCTCGTTCACCACTCTGGTTGCTCACGGTGTTTCCGTGGGCAACTGCCCCTTTCCCTTTGCTTTGTATTCCCTTGTATGTTTGTCTCGTGCACTTACTGAGCGTAGGGACCGCCGCCCAGTTGTACCCCGTCGCCTAGGGCGGGTCGTTGCAAGTAGGCAGGGACAGAGTGGCGGGTAGATTAGGGCTCACTTGTTCGTTTCCCTACCCCCGTCGTTACATAATCACAAGCCCATACCTAGTCTACCCTGATCCCTGACACCACTATGGACCCCCTTGAGACCCTGGCTCAGCAAATGCAGGGTCTCTCCCTACAGGTCCAGGCCCTGGCTCAGAGGGTCAACCAGCCTGATGCTACCTTGGTAGTTCCCCTCACCTCACCTCCTGAACCCCACCTCAAGTTGCCCGACCGGTTCTCAGGGGACCGGAGGGCTTTTCTCTCCTTTCGGGAGAGTTGTAGGCTTTACTTTCACTTAAAGCCTCATTCCTCAGGTTCTGAGAACCAGCGGGTGGGTATAATTATGTCCCGGCTCCAGGAAGGGCCCCAAGAGTGGGCCTTTTTCCTTGGCTCCTGACGCCCTGAACTTTCCTCCGTTGATCGTTTCTTTTCTGCTCTCGGACTCATTGATGACAGGACTGCCTTTGCCGAGAGTCAGCTGCTGACCTTACGTCAGGGTAAGAGACCTGTTGAGGAGTATTGTTCTGACTTTAGGAAGTGGTGCGTAGCTTCTCGGTGGAATGACCCTGCCTTAAGGTGCCAGTTTAGGTTGGGTCTGTCGAATGCCCTGAAAGACCTGCTAGTTAGCTATCCCTCTTCTGACTCCCTAGACCAGGTTATGGCTTTAGCGGTATGACTTGACCGACGTCTCAGGGAACGACAACGTGAAGGTTTATGTGTTTTCTCCTCCGACTCCCCCATGATGCCTCCCGAGGTTCCGTTGCTTCGTTCCTCCCCGGAAGACTCAGAGGTACCTATGCAACTCGGGGCCTCCGTGTCCCCCCAACAACGTAGAGATTTCCGCAGGAAGAATGGTCTCTGCTTCTACTGTGGGGATGACAAGCATCAAGTGAACAACTGTCCTAAGCGTAAGAATGCAGCCGGAGAACTTCCGCGCCTAAGTGATCATCGGGGAGGTCACTTGGGCGCACAGGTATTTCCCGTAAATATGAAACGTAACAAGATCTTGCTTCCCTCTCAGGTCTCTTTTGGTGGTAGGTCTGCTACCGGCAGTGCCTTTGTGGATTCAGGGTCCTCTGCTAATATCATGTATGTGGAATTTGCTATGTCTCTTGCTATGCCTTTGATTGATTTGCCTAAACCTGTCCCGGTAGTGGGTATCGACTCCACTCCTCTCGCTAATGGTTATTTTACACAGCATACCCCTGTTTTTGAACTCCTTGTTGGCTCCATGCATTTGGAGCAGTGCTCTGTACTGTTGATGCAGGGATTATCGTCCGATTTGGTTTTAGGCCTTCCCTGGTTGCAGTTGCATAATCCCACGTTTGACTGGAATACTGGGGAGCTGACCAAATGGGGTAATGAATGTTTGACGTCATGTTTTTCTGTTAATTCTATTTCTCCCCCTGAGGAGGTGAACACGCTACCTGAGTTTGTTCAGGACTTCGCTGATGTTTTCTCTAAGGAGGCCTCCGAAGTGTTACCTCCTCATAGAGAATACGATTGCGCTATCGAATTGGTACCAGGAGCTAAGCTTCCTAAGGGTAGGATATTTAATCTTTCTTATCCCGAACGTGAAGCCATGAGAGAGTATATCCAGGAATGCCTGGCCAAGGGTTACATTCGCCCCTCTACTTCTCCGGTAGGTGCTGGCTTCTTCTTCGTAGGGAAGAAGGATGGTGGTCTTAGGCCATGCATTGACTACCGTAACCTGAATAAGGTCACTGTAAGGAACCAGTATCCCCTTCCTTTGATTCCTGATCTCTTTAATCAGGTTCAGGGGGCCCAATAGTTCTCTAAGTTTGATCTACGGGGGGCGTATAACCTTATCCGCATCAAAGAGGGGGATGAGTGGAAGACTGCGTTTAACACGCCCGAAGGTCATTTCGAATACCTCGAAATGCCCTTTGGGTTGTGTAATGCTCCCGCGGTCTTCCAGAATTTCATAAATGAGATTTTAAGAGACTACCTGGAGTTATTTCTTGTAGTGTACCTTGATGACATACTTGTGTTTACCAAGGACTGGTCCTCCCACATTGAGCATGTCAGGAAGGTGCTCCAGGTCCTTCGGGAAAACAAACTGTTTGCAAAAACTGAAAAATGTGTGTTTGGGGTACAGGAGATACCATTTTTGGGTCAAATCCTCACTCCTCATGAATTCCGCATGGACCCCGCCAAGGTTCAGGCTGTGGCGGAGTGGGTCCAACCTGCCTCCCTGAAGGCGTTACAGTGTTTTTTTGGGGCTCGCTAATTATTACAGGAGATTTATTGCTAACTTCTCGGTCATAGCTAAGCCTCTTACGGACCTCACTCGCAAAGGTGCTGATCTCCTCCACTGGCCTCCTGAGGCTGTCCAGGCTTTTGAGGTCCTTAAGAAGTGCTCTATCTCGGCCCCGGTGCTGGTTCAGCCCAACAAAATGGAGCCATTTATCGTGGAAGTGGACGCATCCGAGGTGGGAGAGGGGGCTGTCTTGTCCCAGGGTACCAGGTCCCTCACCCATCTCCGCCCCTGTGCCTACTTCTCCAGGAAGTTTTCGCCCACTGAGAGTAACTATGATATTGGCAACCGCGAACTCTTAGCCATTAAATGGGCATTTGTAGAGTGCCGCCACTTCCTGGAGGGGGCTAGGCACCAGGTAACGGTCCACAAGAATCTGGTTTTCCTAGAATCTGCCCGGAGGCTAAACCCGAGACAAGCTCGATGGGCGCTATTTTTTACCAGATTCAACTTTTTGGTTACCTATAGGGCTGGGTCTAAAAATATTAAGGCCGATGCACTGTCGCATAGCTTCATGGCCAGCCCTCCTTCGGAGGAAGATCCTGCTTGTATTTTGCCTCCCGGTATAATCATTTCTTCTATTGATTCTGATTTAGTCTCTGAAATTGCGGCTGATCAAGGTTCAGCTCCCGGGAACCTTCCTGAGGACAAGCTGTTTGTTCCCTTTCAATACCGGCTAAGGGTAATTAGGGAAAATCATGACTCCGCACTATCTGGTCATCCAGGCATCCTGGGTACCAAACACCTCATTGCCAGAAACTATTGGTGGCCTGGGTTGCCTAAAGACGTTAAGGCCTACGTCGCCGCTTGTGAGGTTTGTGCTAGGTCCAAGACTCCCAGGTCCCGACCAGCGGGCTTGCTACGTTCGTTGCCCATTCCCCAGAGACCTTGGACACATATCTCCATGGATTTTATCACCGATTTGCCTCCATCCCAAGGCAAGTCGGTGGTGTGGGTGGTAGTAGGCCGCTTCAGTAAGATGTGCCACTTTGTGCCCCTCAAGAAACCACCCAATGTTAAGACGTTAGCTACCTTGTTTGTCAAACACATCCTGCGTCTCCATGGGGTCCCTGTCAATATTGTTTTGGACAGAGGGGTACAATTTGTTTCTTTGTTTTGGAGAGCTTTCTGTAAAAAGTTGGAGATTGATCTGTCCTTCTCCTCTGCCTTCCATCCTGAAACCAATGGCCAAACGGAGAGGACTAATCAATCTCTAGAACAATATTTAAGGTGTTTTATCTCTGACTTTCAATATGATTGGGTCTCATTCATTCCCCTCGCCGAATTTTCCCTTAATAACCGGGTCAGTAACTCGTCAGGGGTCTCCCCCTTTTTCTGTAATTTTGGGTTTAATCCACGGTTCTCCTCCGTTTCACCTGGTAGCTCTAACAATCCCGAGGTAGAGGTCGTTCATCGGGAACTGTGCACAGTCTGGGCCCAGGTTCAGAAGAACCTAGAGGCGTCCCAGATCGTACAAAAAACTCAGGCTGATAGAAAACGTTCTGCTAACCCCTTGTTTATGGTCGGGGATCTGGTGTGGTTATCGTCTAGGAACTTGCGTCTTAAGGTCCCGTCCAAGAAGTTTGCTCCCCGGTTTATTGGGCCGTATAAGGTCATTGAAGTCCTCAATCCTGTCTCCTTCCGGCTGGAGTTACCCCCATCTTTTCGTATACACGACATGTTTCATGCCTCCCTCCTTAAACGCTGCTCCCCGTCCTTGGCTCCCTCGAGGAAACCTCCTGTTCCCGTTCTCACCCCTGAGGGGGTGGAATTCGAGGTGGCCAAGATTGTGGACAGCAAGATGGTCCAAGGCTCCCTCCAGTACCTGGTCCATTGGAGAGGATACGGGCCTGAGGAGAGGACTTGGGTACCCGCCCGGGATGTTCACGCTGGGGTATTGGTCAGGAAGTTCCACCTTCGTTTCCCCAGTAAACCAGGTCCACTTAGAAAGGGTCCGGTGGCCCCTCATAAAAGGGGGGTCACTGTAAAGGATCTGCCAGGCACAGCTTCGGGGTTAACTACCATAGGTAATCAGTCTGCACCTGAATCTACGTCTCTTAGACTGACTCCATCTTCCACCACTCAGGATGGCAGGCTTAGGAGTGGGAGAGCCTATCGCAGCCTGGCCAGACGGAGCTAGCTCCCGCCCTCTGTCTATTTATACCTGCCTTTCCTGTTCCTCCTTTGCTTGTGATTCTTTTCGTGTGGTTTCCTGGCCCAGCTACAGCTCCTAACTATTTGATCCTGCTCCATACTGACCCTGGCTTACTGACTACTCTCCTTCTCTGCGTTTGGTACCTCGTGCTCTCCTGGTTTGACTTAGCTCGTTCACCACTCTGGTTGCTCACGGTGTTTCCGTGGGCAACTGCCCCTTTCATTTTGCTTTGTATTCCCTTGTATTTTTGTCTCGTGCACTTACTGAGCGTAGGGACCGCCGCCCAGTTGTACCCCGTCGCCTAGGACGGGTCGTTGCAAGTAGGCAGGGACAGAGTGGCGGGTAGATTAGGGCTCACTTCTTCGTTTCCCTACCCCCGTCATTACAATTATATTCAGGAGCGCAGTGTATAGTACTATTATATTCAGGAGCATAGTGTATAGTACTGTTATATACAGGAGCGCAGTGTATAGTACTATTATATTCTGAGGCACAGTGTATAGTACTATTATATTCAGTACCACAGTGTATAGTACTATTATATTCAGGAGCGCAGTATATAGTACTATTATATTCAGGAGCACAGTGTATAGTACTATTATATTCAGTACCACAGTGTATAGTACTATTATATACAGAAGCGCAGTGTATAGTACTATTATATTCACTAGTACAGTGTATATTACTATTATATTCAGGAGCGCAGTGTATAGCACTATTATATTCAGCAGCGCAGTGTATAGTACTGTTATATTCAGGAGTGCAGTGTATAGTACTATTATATTCAGGGGCACAGTGTATAGTACTATTATCTTCAGGGGCACAGTGTATAGTACTATTATATTCAAGGGTGCATTGTATAGTACTATTATATTCAGGGTCACAGTGCGTAGCACTATTATATTAAGGGGCACACTATGTAGCACTATTATATTCAGGGGCACAGTGTATAGCACTAATATATTCAGGGGCACAGTGTATGATACTATTATATTCAGCTGCTGTGAAGGATTTGCCTGACACAGCTTCTGTGTCGACGCCCGTGGTTAATCAGCCTGTATCTGTTCCTAGGTCTGCTAGAGTGACTCGATCTGCTACCACTCAGGCTGGTAGGCTGAGGAGTGGGAGAGCCTATCGCAGCCTGGCCAGACGGTTCTAGCTCCCGCCCTTGGTCCACTTATACCTGCATTTGCTGCTTGTCCTTTGCCTGTGATTCTTCCGTTTCCTGGCTCTGTTGTTACTGCTGTTTCTATTGCCCTCTGCTTCTTATTGACCCTGGCTTGACTGACTGTTCTCCTGCTCTGCATTTGTTACCACGTACACTCCTGGTTTGACTCGGCTCGTCCACTACTCTGTTGCTCACGGTGTTGCCGAGGACAACTGCCCCACATTCCTTTGCTTTTGTGTTCCCTTGTCTTGTTTGTCTGTCGTGCACATATTGAGCATAGGGACCGTCACCCAGTTGTACGCCGTCGCCTAGGACGGGCTGTGCAAGTAGGCAGGGACTGAGTGGCGGGTAGATTAGGGCTCACCTGTCTGTCTCCCTATCCTGACATTACATAATCACAGGCCCATATACCTTTTCTACCCTGGTCCCTGACACACTATGGACCCCCTTGAGGCCCTGGCTCAGCAAATGCAGGGTCTCTCCCTACAGGTCGAGGTCGATGGGGGCGCACAGGTATTTCCTGTATACATGAAACCTAATAAAATATTGCTTCCCTTTTAGGTCTCTTTTTACGGTAGGTCTGCCATCGTCAGTGCCTTCGTGGATTCAGGGTCTTCTGCTAATATAATGTCTGTGGAATTTGCTATATCTCTAGCCATGCATTGATTGATTTGCCTAAATCTGTCCCGGTAGTGGCTATCGACTCCACTCCACTTGCTAATGGTTATTTTACACAGCATATCCCTGTTTTTGAACTTATTGTGGGCTCCATTCATTCGGAGCAGTGTTCGGTGTTGGTGATGCAGGGATTATCGTCCGATTTGGTTTTAGGCCTTCCTTGATTGCAGATGCATAATCCCACGTTTAACTGGAATACCGGGGATCTTACTAAATGGGGTAATGAATGCATGACGTCCTGTTTTTCTATTCATTTGGTTTCTCTCGCTGAGGAGGTGAACACTCTACCTGAGTTTATTCAGGATTTCGCTGATGTTTTTTCTAAAAAAGCTTCCGAAGAGTTACCTCCTCATAGAGAGTACGATTGCGCTATCGATTTGGTTCCAGGAGCTAAGCTCCCTAAAGGTAGGATATTTAATCTCTCTTGTCCTGAACGTGAAGCCATGAGAGGATATATCCAGGAAAGCCTGGCCAAGGGTTACTTTCATCCCTCTACTTCCTCGGTAGGTGCTGGCTTCTTCGTAGGGAAGAAGGGTGGTGGTCTTAGGCCGTGCATCGATTAACGAAATTTGAATAAGGTCACTGTAAGGAACTAATTTCCCCTTCCTCTGATTCCTGATCTCTTCAATCAGGTTCAGGGGGCCCAGTGGTTCTCTAAGTTTGATCTTCGGGGGGCTTACAACCTTATCTGAATCAGAGAAGGGGATGAGTGGAAGACTGCGTTTAACACGCCCGAAGGTAATTTCGAATACCTCGTCATGCCCTTTGGGTTGTGTAATGTTCCCGCGGTCTTCCAGAATTTCATAAATGAGATTTTAAGAGACTACCTGGGGGTATTTCTTGTAGTGTACCTTGATGACATACTTGTGTTTTCCAAGGACTGGTCCTCCCACATTGAGCATGTCAGGAAGGTGCTCCAGGCCCTTCGGGAAAACAAACTCTTTGCTAAAACGGAAAAGTGTGTGTTTGGGGTGCAGGAGATACCATTTTTGGGTCAAATCCTCACTCCAAACGAATTCTGGATGGACCCTGCCAAGGTTCAGGCTGTGGCGGAATGGGTCCGACCTGCCTTCCTGAAGGCTTTACAGTGCTTCCTGGGGTTTGCTAATTATTATAGGAGATTTATTGCTAATTTCGCGGTCATCGCTAAGCCTCTTACGGAAATTACTCGTAAAGGTGCTGATCTCCTCCACTGGCCTCCGGAGGCGGTCCAGGCTTTTGAGGTCCTTAAGAGGTGCTTTATCTCTGTCCCAGTGCTGATTCAGCCTAACCAGATGGAGCTATTCATCGTGGAGGTTGACGCCTCCGAGGTGGGAGTGGGTGCTGTCTTGTCCCAGGGTACCAGGTCCCTCACCCATCTCCGTCCCTGTGCCTACTTCTCCTGGAAGTTCTCCCCCACTGAGAGTAACTACGACGTTGGCAACCGCAATCTCTTAGCCATTAAATGGGCATTTGAAGAGTGGCGCCACTTCCTGGAGGGGGCTAGGCACCAGGTAACGGTCCTTACCGACCACAAGAATCAGTTTTTTCTAGAATCTGCCCGGAGGTTAAACCCGAGACAAGCTCGATGGGCGTTGTTTTTTACTAGATTCAACTTTATGGTCACCTATAGGGCTGGGTCTACAAATTTTAAAGCTGATGCGCTGTCGCGTAGCTTCATGGCCAGCCCTCCTCCGGAGGAGGATCCTGCTTGGGTTTTGCCCCAAGGTATAATCATATCCTCTATTGATTCTGACTTCGTTTACGAAATTGCGGCTGATCAAGGTTCAGCTCCCGAGAACCTTCCTGAGAACAAGCTGTTTGTTCCCCTGCAATTCCGGCTAAGGGTACTCAGGGAGAATCATGACTCTGCACTATCTGGCCATCCAGGCATCGTGGGTACCAAGCACCTAAGTTCTAGAACCTATTGGTGGCCTGGATTGCTTAAGGACGTTAGGGCCTACGTCGCCGCTTGTGAAATTTGTGCTAGGTCCAAGACTCCCAGGTCCCGACCAGCGGGCTTACTATGTTCTTTGCCCGTTCCCCGGAGACCTTGGACCCATATCTCCATGGATTTTATCACCGATCTGCCTCCATCCCAAGGCAAGACGGCGGTGTGGGTTGTTGTAGACCGCTTCAGTAAGATGTGCCACTTTGTGCCCTTCAAGAAACTACCCAATGCCAAGACGTTAGCTACCTTGTTTGTCAAACACATTCTGCGTCTCCATGGGGTTCCTGTCAATATTGTTTCTGACTGAGGGGTACAGTTTGTTTCATTGTTTTGGAGGGCTTTCTGTAAGAAGTTGGAGATTGATCTGTCCTTCTCCTCGGCCTTCCATCCTGAAACTAATGGCCAGACCGAGAGGACTAATCAGTCTCTAGAACAATATTTAAGGTGTTTTATCTCTGACTGCCAAGATGATTGGGTCTCCTTCATTCCTCTCGCCGAATTTTCCCTCAATAACCGGGTCAGTAACTCGTCAGGGGTCTCCCCCTTTTTCTGTAATTTTGGATTTAATCCACGGTTCTCCTCCGTTTCGCCTGGTGGTTCCAACAATCCCGAGGTAGATGTCATTCATCGGGAACTGTGCACAGTCTGGGCCCAGGGTCAGAAGAACCTAGAGGCGTCCCAGAGCATACAAAAAACTCAGGCAGCTAAAAGACTTTCTGCTAACCCCTTGTTTGTGGTCGGGGATCGGGTGTGGCTGTCTTCAAAAAATTTGCGCCTGAAAGTTCCGTCCAAAAAATGTGCTCCCCGGTATATAGGGCCGTACAAGGTCATTGAGGTCATTAAGCCTGTCTCCTTCCGGCTGGAGTTACCCCCGTCTTTTCAAATACACAACGTGTTCAATTCCTCCCTCCTGAAATGCTGCTCTCCGGTCCTTGTTCTTACTCGTGAAGGGGTAGAATTCGAGGTGGCCAAGATTGTGGACAGCAGGATGGTCCAAGGCTCCCTACAGTACCTGGTCCATTGGAGAGGATACGGGCCTGAGGAGAGGACTTGGGTAACCGCCCGGGATGTTCACGCCGGGTTATTTCTCAGGAAGTTCCATCTTTGGTTCCCCAACAAGCCAGGTCCACCTAGGAAGGGTCCAGTGGCCCCTCATAAAAGGGGGGGTATTTTGAAGGATTTGCCTGACACAGCTTCTGTGTCGACGCCCGTGGTTAATTAGCCTGCATCTGTTCCTAGGTCTGCTAGAGTGACTCAATCTGCTACCACTCAGGCTGGTAGGCTGAGGAGTGGGAGAGCCTATCGCAGCCTGGCCAGACGGTTCTAGCTCCCGCCCTTGGTCCACTTATACCTTCATTTGCTGCTTGTCCTTTGCCTGTGATTCTTCAGTTTCCTGGCTCTGCTGTTCCTATTGACCTCTGCTTCTTATTGACCCTGGCTTGACTGACTTTTCTCCTGCTCTGCATTTGTTACCACGTACACTCCTGGTTTGACTCGGCTCGTCCACTACTCTGTTGCTCACGGTATTGCCTAGGACGGGCTGTGCAAGTAGGCAGGGACTGAGTGGCGGGTAGATGAGGGCTCACCTGTCTGTCTCCCTATCCTGACATTACAGCTGCACAGTGTATGATATTATTAAATTCTGCTGCACAATGTATGGTACTATTATATTCAGGGGCAAAGTGTGTAGCACTATTATATTCAGGGGCACAGCGTATGATACTATCATATTCAGCTGCACAGTGTATGATAATATTATATTAAGCTGCACAGTGCATGATACTATTTTATTCAACGGAATAGATTGTGACATCATGAGAATTTTATCTTCATTCATAGGTGCAGAAACGTTGGAAAAGTGAACTTCCGAAGACATCTGAGCGGTAAACTCTGCAGAAAATGGTCGTGGCCGGGAGAAGTCATCTTGGAGGTCTGGACCAGATGGAAAAGAAAAGAGAAAAAGAACAACTCTCAAGTCATCAACGGTGAGTCACTAAATGTAAATGTTTATTCTCCTTGTGACTGATCAGCACTGTATTCACTGTATGATCTGCAGCAAGATGATGGGTGTATCGTTCTTTTTTGTGAAACAGCAACTCCCAGCATATCCTTACTATCGTTCTGGCTATAGTGGGAGCTGTAGTTTTAGGCCATACACACTTATATGGCAGGGGTTAAACTGAATTTGCAAATGATCTCTGTACTGAGCTGTATTTGTCCTTGTGCTGTATATGTGCACTGAGCTTTGTTCTGGTGCTGTATTTCTGTACTGAGCTTTGTTCTGGTGCTGTATACATGTACTGAGCTTGGTTACAGAGTTATATACATCATAAACAAGCTCAATACATATATACAGCATCAAAGAGAAGCTCATTACATATATGAAACTCCAGAACCAAGCTCAGCATATAAATACAGCACCAGAACAAAGCTCAATACATATATACAGAATCAGAACAAAGTTCAGTAGATAAATACAGCATCAGAACCAAGCTCAGTACATAAATACAGCATCAGAGCCAAGCTCAGTACATATATACAGCATCAGAACCAAGCTCAGTACAGAAATACAACACCAGAACAAAGCCCAATACATATACACAGCACCAGAACCAAGATCAGTACAAATGTACAGTAGTAGAATCAAGGTCAGTACATACAGTTAAGTCCAGAATTATTTGGACAGTGGCACAATCTTCATGATTTGGGCTCTGCATGCCACCACATTGGATTTGAAATGAAACAACTGAGATGCAATTGAAGTGTAGACTTTCAGCTTTAATTCAAGAGGTTGAATAAAAATATCCTGTGAAACGTTTAGGATTGGCAACAATTTTTCTACACAGCCTCCTTATTTCAGGAGCTCAAAAGTACAAATTAACATTACCATAAATAAAATAAAATAAAATATATTTTTTTAATACTTTGTAGAGAATCCTTTGCAGGCAATGCCTGAAGTCTGGAACTCATGGACATTACCAAACGTTGGGTTTCCTCCTTTGTGATGCATTTCCAGGCCTTTACTGCAGCTCTCTTCAGTTATTGCTTGTTTGGGGGTCTTTCTGCCTTAAGTTTTGTCTTAAGCAAGTGAAATGCATGCTCGATCGGGTTGAGATCTGGTGATTGACTTGGCCATTGCAGAATATTCCAATACTTTGTCTTAAAAAAACTCCTGGGTTGCTTTCGCAGTATGTTTTGGGTCATTGTCCAGCTGTACTGTGAAGCGATGTCCAATCAACCTTTCTGCATTAGGTTGAATCTGAGCAGAAGGTATATCCCTGAACACTTCAGAATTCATCCGGCTGCTTCTGTCTTCAGTCACATCATCAATAAACACCAGTGACCCAGTGCCTTTGGCAGCCATGCATGCCCATGCCATCACACTGCCTCCACCATGTTGTACTGAGGATGTGGAGTGCTTTGGATCATGAGCCATTCCAAGCCTTCTCCATACTTTCTTCCTCCCATCATTCTGGTACAGGTTGATCTTAGTTTCATCTGTCCAAAGAATGCTGTTCCAGAACTGCGCTGGCTGCTTTAGATGTTGTTTGGCAAAGTCTAATCTGGCCTTTCTATTTTTGAGGCTGATTAATGGTTTGCACCTTGTGGTGAACCCTCTGTATTTGCTCTCATGAAGTCTTCTCTTTATGGTGGACTTAGATACTGATACACCTACTTCCAGGAGAGTGTTCTTCACTTGGGTAGATGTTTTGAAGGGGTTTATCTTCACCATGGAAAGGATTCTGCAATCATCCACTACTGTTGTCTTCCGTGAACGTCAAGGCCTTTTGGAGTTCACGAGATCAGCAGTGCACTCTTTTTATTTCGAGAATGTACCAAACTGTTGATTTGTCCACTCCTAACATTTGTTCTATCTCTCTGATGGATTTCTTCATTTTTTTCAGCCTAACAATGGTCTGTTTCACTTGCATTGAGAGCTCCTTTGACCTCATGTTGTGGGTTCACAGCAACAGCTTCCAAATGCAAATGTCACACCTGGAATCAACTCCAGACCTTTTACCTAGTTAATTGATGATGGATTAATGAGGGAATAGCCCATGTATCCCATTAAATAGATTTTGAGATAATTGTCCAATTACCTTTGGTGCCTTGAAAAAGAGGCAGCTACATATTAAATAGCTGTAATTCCTAAACCCTTCCTCAGATTAGAATGTGAAATTAACGCTGAGAGTCTGCATATTGATTACATAACGGTATATTCAATATGTTTTGGTAAACTGCTAAAATGCCAAAACTTGTGCCATTGTCCAAATAATTCTGGACCTAACTGTATATATATCACCAGAACCAATGTATATTTGTACTGAGCATTGTTCTGGTGCTCTATATATGTACTGAGCTTGGTTCTGGTGCTGTGTATACTGTATGTATGAGCTTGGTTATGGATCTGTATTTGTCACAGCCGTGGTCACGGACCACCGCCGTTCCTTACCTGGCGACGCCCGCGACCACAGTCCGTTGACTCCCTGCCAGCATCTCCCTCCTAGGAGATGACAGCACTCGTGGCCGGCCGGCCGGCCCTGCTCTTCCTGTTAAGGTGCGTGCACTAAAAGGGCCAGCACGCGCACATGTTAAATGTTCTCTAATTGACCCCTGTCCTTCCTGGACTATAAGAAGGGATCTGCCCTTCTACTCCCTGCCTGAGCATTGTTGTAGTTTTCCCATGTCTGTCTTGCAAATGGTACCATAGCATTTTCCTGCTCCTAGTGTTCCCGTGTCCATCCTCCTATTTCCTGTATCGCGTGTTGTGCCTTGCTCCCGAGCCTGTATTGTACATAAGCCGTACCTTGCATCGTCTGCTGGAATACTCCACGTCTGATGTCGCCTGTCATCCCAGATACCATCCGCCACATCTGGCGCAACCCAACACCTCCAGGCCCATCTGTGCCAGAGCCCTTGCTGCTGTCCGGACTATTCCAGGTTCCCTTGTGCTACACTCCTACCATAGACTTTGTGCATAGACTGTGTATTGGTCAGCTGCCTCTCCGCTACGGCGGAGCGGCATAGTTGGTCCACATACCCCTAGATTGTGATAGTATGCTCAGGCTATGGAACCCGCTGGCCAGCCTAAGACCGCAGTTCAGAGGATACAGACGGATATGCATGACCTAAGGGCACGTCAGGATCAACTCCTTGAGGCTGTAAACTCCATCATGGCCTGACTGAATCAACTCCCTGTTCCCCCTCGAGAGAGACTGCTGCCATTACTCCTCTTGTTTGTTCCGGATCCACAGTTTCGCTGCCTCTTCCTCATCACTATGACGGTGACCCTAGAGCCTGTAGAGGGTTCATCAATCAATGCACCATTCATTTTAGACTACAAGCTCATCTTCTCCCCTCTGAGGAGGCCAATATAGCATCTATTATCTCCCTCCTCGCTGGCAAGGCCCACGCATGGGCAAACCCCATCTTGGAACTACAGGGACCTGAATTCTTGGACCTAGCCTTGTTCCTGCAGTCTTTCCGTGCCATGTTCGAGGAGCCGGGCTGAACATCTTCTGCTGCAGCCACTCTGCTTACCCTCAAACAAGGAGGCTCCACAGTAGGAGTGTATGCCATCTCCTTTCGTACCCTGGCAGCAGAGCTGGCATGGAACAATGAGGCATTGGTGGCAACCTATTGTCAGGGACTGTCCTCACACATCAAGGACGAGCTAGCAGCCCGTGAACTTCCTTCTACCTTGGATGCCCTCATCCTATTGGTCACCCGGGTCGACATGAGGATCCAGGAATGCACTCAGGAGGTTCGGCAGGAGAGACGTTTTCACAGAATAGCACCCTCATTCCAGAGACCACTTTTGACTTCCCCTGTTGCGTTACCTGAAGAACCCATGCAGGTAGACAGAGTCAAGTTATCAGAGCAGGAGTAACAGCGCAGACGCTCTTCTGGTTCATGACTGTATTACGGCCTTAAGGGTAATTTTGTGTGCCAATGTCCACAGAAGCCGGGAAAACTCCAGCAACTAGGGTTGGTTGGAGAGGCAACTCTAGGGGGGACAACTCCAAACGTTAATGCCCCTTCCAAATTATCTATTCCTGTGACCATCATCTCTGGAGAGACTTCACATTTCTCCTCTGCCTATCTTGATTCCGGAGCAGCTGCAAATTTCATCCAGCAGGATTTAGTGGATCGTCTATATCTACCCACAGTCCAAAGGTCAAGTGGAGAGGACCAATCAAATTTTGGAGAACTATCTCCGCCATTTAGTTTCTGCCCAACACGACAATTGGGTACAACTTCTGCCTTGGGCGAAATTCTCATACAATAATCACACAAGTGAGTCTACTGCCTTGTCACCCTCCTACATCATGTACAGCCAGCATCCTCGAGTTCCTCTCCCTGTGCCAGCCATGACTCAAGTACCAGCAGCCAATTCTTCTTTTGGGGCGTTTATTCACATCTGGCAGGAGACCAAGTCTGCGAAACACCAGGCAGTGGACTGCATGAAAAAGCATGCCGATAAAAAGAGAAAAGCTCCTCCTCAGTTGTCTCCTGGATTAAAGGTCTGGCTATCCTCGAGAAATATTCGTCTCAAGATGCCCTCCCACAAATTCCCTACCAGGTTCTTTGGTCCTTTCGAAGTTCTGCAAGGGATTAACCCTGTATCCTATAAACTTCGGTTGCCTCCCATTCTCAAGATTCCCAACTCATTCCACGTGTCCCTCCTTAAGTCTGTGGTTCTGAACTAATTCAGTAAAGCTCCTAGGTCTGCATTTGCCCCCCGAGCGGGTCATCTGATGTGTTCGAGGTAAAAGATATTCTGGACTTTAAGAAAATAGGAGGAAGAACCTTCTATCTAGTGGACTGGAGAGGGTTTGATCCTGAGGAGAGGTCCTGGGAGCCAGAGTAGAACCTCAATGCTCCCAACCTCATAAGGAAATTCCTCTTACGCTCTGGACCTAAGAAGAGGGGGCATAAGGGGGGGTACTGTCACGGCTGTGGTCGCGGACCACCGGAGTTCCTTACCTGGCGAAACCCGCAAACACAGTCCATTGACTTCCTGCTGGCGTCTCCCTCCTAGTAAACACCAGCACACGTGGGCGGCGGCCCTGCTCTTACTGTTAAGGTGTGTGCGCGCGCTCGGTCCTGGCCGTAAAGGGCCAGCGCGCGCACATGTTAAAAGTTCCCTAATTAACCCCTGTCCATCCTGGACTATAAGAAGGGCTCCACCCTTCCACTCCCTTCCTGAGAGTTATTGTAGTTTTCCCATGTCTGTCTTGCAAATGGTCCCATAGTGTTTCCCTGCCTCTTATTTCCTGTATCCCGTGCTGTGCCTTGCTCCCGAGCCTGTATCGTACCTGAGCCGTGCCTTGCCTCGTCTGCTGGAATACTCCACGTCTGCTGTTGCCTGTCATCCCGGATACTATCCGCCACATTCGGCGCAAGCCACCACCATCAGCTCCATCTGTGCCAGAGCCCTTGCCACTGTCCGGACTATCCCAGGTACCCTTGTGCTACACGCCTACTATAGACTTTGTGCATAGACTTTAATTTGGTCAACTGCCTCTCTGCTATGGCGGAGCAACCTAGTGAGTCCACATACCCCTAGATCGTGACAGTATTTATGTACTTAGCTTGGTTCTGGTATTGTATTTATGTACTGAGCTAGGTTCTGCTGTTGTATTTATGTACTGAGCTTGGTTCTGATGATGTATATATGTACTGAGCTTGGTTCTGATGCTGTATATATTCACAGAGCTTGGTTCTGGTGCTGTATTTATGTACTGTGTTTGGTTTTGTGCTGTATTTATGTACTGAATTTGGTTCTGGCGCTGTATATATATGTACTTATCTTTGTTCTGGTGCTGTATTTATGTACTGAGCTTTGTTCTGGTGGTGTATATATGTACTGAGCTTTGTTCTGGTGCTGTATTTATGTACTGAGCTTTGTTCTGGTGCTGTATTTATGTACTGAGCTTGGTTCTGGTGCTGTATTTATGTACTGAGCTTTGTTCTGGTGCTGTATATATGTACTGAGCTTTGTTCTGGTGATGCATATATGTACACAGCTTTGTTCTGGTGCTGTATATATGTACTGAGCTTGGTTCATTAGCTGGGAGATTTGTTACGGCTGACTGCGCTTGCCGCACTGTTCTCCACCCTTCTCACACTGCACATTCTAACTAAATAGGCTGAGCCCGCTTAGGATATTGAATGTGCGCATATAGGTCTATATGTAATGGGTGAGTGTAATGTAATGTGTGGGTAGGTAGGTATGTATTCTTATGTAATTATATACATAGTGTGGAAATCCACATTAAAACATACTGGACAGGGAATTTCTTTATTTAGAGTCCACTTTAATATAGGGCGTATTAGGAATATTGTAATTCTTTTATTTTATTATTAGAATAATTTTCCATGGCGCGATACACCGCAAAACAACGTGACCCTCCCCCCCTGGCGCATATGTCTTTGTGTGCAAAATAGGAAACCTGTTGTTAGAAATTTGAATCCCACCCCTGCCAGTGTGTGACGAGAAAATTACATTGTCAGAAATATTTTAGTGAAAGACCATGCTACAATAGATTCAATGTTAAAGCTACAGTGTAGGTCATAATAAGTTAACTGCTTGTTTTGTTTATTTCCTTTTTTTAAGGAATTTTAATTCAACCCATACCATGAATGTACCTAAAACGGATAATGGTGTTTGTACATGGTTAGTAGGTTTCAATAAATTTTTATTCACTTAATTGTATTGTTTCCACAGTCCATTCCTACCAGAATGTCATTATCCTAAGCCATGTCATTGTATTTCTATTAATTCTATTGTTGGATAAAAATATGTATAAAGCATATTCACATACTAGTCAATCACTGTCAAGTTATTGTAAGAAGCAAACCTCAACTGATATAAGCAACATAATGGAGTGATCTTAAATCAAGACATAGGGGGAAATTTATTAAAGAGGCTCTGTCACCAGATTTTGCAACCCCTATCTGCTATTGCAGCAGATCGGCGCTGCAATGTAGATTACAGTAACGTTTTTATTTTTAAAAAACGAGCATTTTTGGCCAAGTTATGACCATTTTTGTAGTTATGCAAATGAGGCTTGCAAAAGTCCAAGTGGGCGTGTTTAAAAGTAAAAGTCCAAGTGGGCGTGTATTATGTGCGTACATCGGGGCGTTTTTAATACTTTTACTAGCTGGGCGCTCTGACAAGAAGTATCATCCACTTCTCTTCAGAACGCCCAGCTTCTGCCAGATCACGCTGTGACGTCACTCACAGGTCCTGCATCGTGTCAGACGAGCGAGGACACATCGGCACCAGAGGCTTCAGTTGATTCTGCAGCAGCATCAGCGTTTGCAGGTAAGTAGCTACATCGACTTACCTGCTAACGCCGATGCTGCTGCAGAATCAACTGAAGCCTCTGGTGCCGATGTGTCCTCGCTCGTCTGACACGATGCAGGACCTGTGAGTGACGTCACAGCGTGATCTGGCAGAAGCTGGGCGTTCTGAAGAGAAGTGGATGATACTTCTTGTCAGAGCGCCCAGCTAGTAAAAGTATTAAAAACGCCCCGATGTACGCACATAATACACGCCCACTTGGACTTTTACTTTTAAACACACCCACTTGGACTTTTGCAAGCCTCATTTGCATAACTACAAAAATGGTCATAACTTGGCCAAAAATGCTTGTTTTTTAAAAATAAAAACGTTACTGTAATCTACATTGCAACGCCGATCTGCTGCAATAGCAGATAGGGGTTGCAAAATCTGGTGACAGAGCCTCTTTAAGGCTGGCATTTCATATGCCAGTCTTAATAGAAAGAAAAGTTAGAGCAAGACGCAACACATTTATTAAGAGGCAAATGCCTCTGAATAAATGTGTTCTATCTTTCGGCCTGCACAACGACCGTGGCCATGCTCCATCTATCCCACCCCATTGGCCATAGAATTTAAAAAAAAAAAACATACTTACCTCACCGCTCCTCTACCCCCTTTCGAATCCCCTTACCATACCAGCGTGACACATACAAGGTCCTGACACCAAAACTTGTCAGGGGCTTATATGTGATGCAGAATTCAACATCATTAGTGCTGCATTACATACAACGTCCTGATTCTGCCTGGCGTCAGTACGCCTTATGAGTCGCGTCGTGCTGAGAGGACACAGAGAGGAGAAAGGAAGCGGTGAGGTAAGCATTAATTTTATCAAATGTAATTGTCGGTTGGGGATAGCCCAATTGGGAGGGGGGGGGGCAAGCTACAGGGCTCAGTAAAAAGTTGTATTTTGACCCTTTTGCAACTTTTGCGAAAGCTTGATAAATTCTCCCCATCATTTTTTTTTAGTAAATAAATATTTAACTCCTCAACTATGTTACGATTTTAGAAGCACTAGATCAGAATCCTTAGAGACGAGTTGAGCATACGAGTAAAGGTAGTAAGGCAGTTATGACAGTAAATTAAGTTCAATGCTGCTATTTAGGGGTAGCATAGTTTCATACAGCAAACAGTACTTCCCTGAGCAAACTAAACCTTAAAAGTGTTGTTTTTCTCTTATAACGGAAGCCATGACGCTGTGCCGGATCTGTCGTAAGATGGACCCTATTGACTTATAATAGGTCCCGACCCTTGTGGTTTCTATTGTTTGGACAACAAGAATAGCATTGCATGCTGTGCTATGCTTGCCATCAAAAGTGATAGAAATCACTATAGAGGCTCATTATTGCTGTGTGAACAGAGCCTAAGATAATGCTTGCACAAAACTATCAGATACTACGCAGTGAACAAGGTTAAGAAACAGTTGTTACCACACAGTTACATGAACACACTAGCCCCATTTGTCAGAATGTCACTATAGTAGTAAAAAAACAATGCAGTCAGACTTCTATGAGCTGGACGTGTGCCAAAAGAGTGTACTTCTGACAGACAGCTTGCCAGTATGCATCAACATATCTTCTTTTTAACTGTAACGGAAAGCATAGTCAACTGCATTTTTCAATACAAGGCCACCCAGCTAAGTGGCTGTTCACATCTGCTTTGGAAAATTTCCCTTAGGGACCTCTGTCGCAGATCTGGCAGAAAATCCTGGTAATAATAGTGTTAAATGCTGCACAATTGTTTCCAGTAAATCAGCAGACACCCCGACGGAAATCGACGGAACCCATTAAAGTCAATGGGTTCCGTCGGCCACCGGCGGTGTCCATTGGTAACCATCGCACCTGGCATTCCCTTGTTCTGCTTCTCTGACGGAGCAAAACAACGGAATGTGACAACGCAGTTGTGAACAGCCCCTAACAAATATTTTTTTTTACCATGGGAATCTATGTCAGACAGAAAAAATATAAAAAAAATCCTCCAGCTCACCTTGTCACAAGAAGGGTATGGGAATCAGCACACGGATCCTCATGTCGGCGCATGCAAGAGATACATCAGAAACAGGGGAGTTGGAACCAGCGCTGAGAGTGCAAATTCTGTTAAAACGGAAATCTGTTTCCAAGTTTTATTTTATCTTGGTTAAAATCGAAGCAAAGAAGCTACGAACAGAAGTTAGTGACGGGTAGGTATAGTCCAAAGTACAGAGAGAAAGAGAGGATAGGCGGTAGCCTACGCGTTTCAGACCCTCGCTAGGTCCTTAGTCATGTCTTATGGACCTAGCGGACCTACCGCCTATCCTCTCTTTCTCTCTGTACTTTGGACTATACCTACCCGTCACTAACTTCTGTTCGTAGCTTCTTTGCTTCGATTTTAACCAAGATAAAATAAAACTTGGAAACAGATTTCCGTTTTAACAGAATTTGCACTCTCAGCGCTGGTTCCAACTCCCCTGTTTCTGATGAATCTATGTCAGACATATGCAACCAAACATCGCGTAAACAGAGTCTAACACGTCTGTACCATATTATCCCCTTAGGTCCGAAATCGCTCATAGTAATCCTTAGAACTCAAATAGTAGTCACATAGCAATGGCCACATAGTTCTTATTTACTCACGTAGAGGTTCGCTATTGAAGTTCCATACATCTGTGCTCAGAGTTGAGCTGAAATTGAGATATTGTCCATTAAGTTTTCTCTCTCATTAGTGCCCTATGACGTTACCTCAGAGTGACTAATGAAAAATCGACAGCATCCATGCAGGTAAAACCAACTCACATCTTTATTCATGCCTCCAACACATATCGATACATTTTGACGTATGCAGGGGTCTTTTTCAAAACCCGTGTCAAAAACTTAGCGATATGTGTTGACGACAACGATAAAGATGTAAGTCACTTTTACATGCATGGATGCTGACAATTTTGCTTTATGTACTATTGGATGCCTGAAGTGGGATTTCCGAACGTGCGACGGTGCATCCTCTTTTGAACATGTAAGTTCTTATCCTGCCATTAGTGCGCTGCTGGAGCTCTGTTGCTATTTGCCTCAAAGTCAATCATAGAAGTGCCCACTCAGTTGTGCTTACCCTTATGTTTATACTGCATATTGGTGCACCATTTGAAACTTGGAAACAATGCCCATAGAAAACCATGGTTACTAGGGAGTGTCGTACCCGGTTGTAGTATTTATTTCTACCTGCCAGTCTAAGCCTATTGCGGACATGTTGGAGCAGACAGGGCAGAATATTTGGCCAATCTTGTAATCTGTATCTTTCAATGTTGGCAAGCTAGACAACACCATCTCCTTGCACAGTGGAAACCCTGATCTATTGGAAAATAGCGCGTATAAAAAAAACAGTAAAATAAAAAGCACAATGAAGCTGCCAGTGAAAGTGCAACACAGCCAATCCCAAGTGAAGGAATTTCACGCATGAACTTTTATCGGAAAATTCATGAATTAATTTACCTGGGACATCTCTTTCAACTTATGTATGACATATTGGGATATACAGTATACAGTGAACCCTTCTGTAAAGTATCTCTGCTAAATAACCGACAAACTGTATTTATATCTATTTATTCTAACACTCATATCTACAACCAGACCAAAGAATTAAAAAAAAACAGCAATAAACAGATCCTACTCATACATCAAGTTACAAAACTAAAGAAGAAAGAAAAATATATACAGATCACTGTATCCTGTCTTTAAGTTCGAATTGCTATGGTTACCAAGTTTCATAGCATTTCCAGTCATCATGGCAACCTTCAGAATCTTTGCTAGTTAGTGTCCATAGTAACCATGTTCCACTTCAATGCTCCATTATAGATATTTATTCATTTCTGCGTAACCAGTATTCTCAGCTCACAGTATCAATCTGACTTGATGTTGGGGATAATAGTGTTATATGTGTTACTATTTCAGGTGGAAAAAATGAACGATCAAAAAAAGAGCAACAGAAAGGCAGACCCTGAAAAATAGTAATACCAAAGCTGAGACTTTTATGGTGATAATGGTTTGTTCCATATGATCGTTTACTGTGCTTATATTTTACTGTCAATGTACATAGCCATAACATAAGACATAAACAAGAACCATGCAGTAGTTGTACAACACATGAAATCCGGCTAGAAATGGGGCCATTTCTTATACTGGGAAGGAACCTCTTAAATATTTTTTCTATTTGTTTTTGTTTTTTTGTTTTAGGTGCTAATAGCCAAGCCCTCTGCGGCCACTTTTGACCTTCCTGACAGATCCTCATTTTTCTAATCTGACATGTTTCACTTTATGTGGTAATAACTTCGGAATGCTTTTACCTATCTAAGCGGTTCTGAGATTGTTGTCTTGTGACACATTGGAATTTATGTTACTGGTAAAATTTGGTCGATACATTCAGTATTTAATTGTGAAAAACACCAAAACTTAGAGAAAAATTGTTTTTGGCCTTCCCCAGCCTAACACTTCAGTAACGTTAATATGTCAGTATAAGACAGCACATCGTGAACAACCCAGTGTCACTATGTGCTGTCTAAATGAATGGAGAGAAGTGCATGACGCTGATTGGTCAGCGTCCTACACTCTTCTGTACAATGCCCACTTGGTCTAAAGTAAAAACACGCCCACTTGGACATTAAGAAGCTAAATAGCATAAAGCTAAAATCACTCCTAATGTGGTGAAAATAGATAGTTTTTCTAAATAAAAAGCACTGCTGTCACCTACTTTATAGCGCCCATCTCCTTATGTAGGAGATAGGGCACTTATAATGTGGTGACAGAGTCCCTTTAAGCACAGGCCTCAGAAGCAAAGGACCACCTAGTGTATTTTGGGGCCTTATTTTTATTAGATTATATTTTAGGCACCATGTCAGGTTTACAAATATATAGTAATTCCCGGCTCTTTACTCAATATGTATTATATTATGCTTATGACTCGAGCAGATAAAAGTTAATGTTGGGTGAAATCCTCAACACCCCAAAATAGTTGCAGAAAAATGTGTACATTTTTACCGTTCAGACTGTCATTTAGAAAGGCAGTCCAACAGTATTTTCAGGGAGGATACACTTTCTCCCAGCCTGTATGCAAAAAGATAGTTCCAAGTCCTACTCGTGTGCGCTCAGATATTGTTCACCTTGTAGTTCCACAAGGGATACGGTAGTCTCTCGATCCAGATTTTCCTAATCAGTCGCCAACCTATATCTCCAAATTGGGAACGAGGGAACAAAAACACCTTTTGGACCATTTCACTTCTCACTATTTATTTCATACTTACAGGATAAATTAACATAAAAAACATATCACAATCAATAGCATGCGGCATACCAAACTCTCTAGGGCTAGAAAGTTTGCCATTTGCCGAGGGAAAATGCCAATTTTTCCATAAATATACCAATATGTGGTGCCAAGCTTGTGCCACCATGAAAAGACAGCTCTCTAATTATTATGCAGTGTTTCCCAGTTTTAGAAGCACCCTACGTGTGGCCCTAATCTTTTGCCAGGACGATTGACAAGGCTCAGGAGTGAAAGAGTACCATGCGTACCATGAGTACTGACTCGGCAACTTACAATGTATTGGTTCACAATTGCAGAGGCTCTGATCACTGGCGTAGCTATAGGGGTCGCAGCGGTCGCAATTGCGACCAGGCCCCGAAGCCAGGGGGGCCCACAGCCCCCCCGCACCACATCAATAAAAAGTTACTATAGTAACTCGGGCCGCGGGCCCCTGTTACTATAGTAACAGACTGTACTTACCTTCCTGGTTCCGGATCGCAGCGGAGGTCCTGACGTCAAGCGCTGTGCGCAGCGCATGACGTCACTGCGCTATGCGCCGCGCACAGCATCGAGAGGACAGAACTCCCGCCGCGTCCGAAGAGGAAGGTAAGATTAGCCCTGACTGGCGGGGTTCGACTCCCGGGACCCGCCCATCAGCTGTTTTGAAGGGGCCGCAGCACTCGTACGAGAGCTGCTCCCCTTCATTCCGGTCACTTCATTCCGGTCACACTGTGAATCGGTGTCGGTCGATTCACAGTTTGAGCGAGTAGTGAAATGAAGGGAAAGCAGCTCTCGTACGAGTGCTGCGGCCCCTTCAAAACAGCTGATTTGCGGGTCCCGGGAGACACATCCGTAATCTCGCGAGATTTCATTTCCATTGCTGGAAATCTCAAAAAAAAGAGTCAGAAGTATCAGGATTTTGAATACACATGACGTCCAGGCTGGATGGTCATGTGTATTCATTATCAGGACACTGTAGTAATGTTAGGGTTTGTGTATGTAGCTGCACATAGTGATATAACTATATCGCTAGTGCAGTGTAAATGAATGGAGAGGAGTGCATGATGCTGATAGGTTAGCGTCATACACTCCTCTGTACAACGCCCACTTGGTCGAAAGTAAAAATACGCCCACTTGGGCATTAAGAAAGCTCATTAGCATAAACCAAAATCGCTCCTAACGTTGTGAAAATAGATAGTTTTTTTAAAATAAAAAGCATTACTGTCACCTACATTATAGCACCGATCACCTTGTAGGAGATAGGACACTTATACTGTGGTGACAGAGCCTCTTTAACTTATTTTCTTTTTACATAGACGTAGTGGTATGAGGGCTGTTTTTTTGCGTGATGAGCTGTAGTTTTTTTTTTCTACCATTTTTTGGTACATGCAACTTTTTGATCACTTTTTATTCTTTTTTTTGGGAGGCAAGGTGACCAAAGAACAGCAATTCTGGCATCGTTTTTTTAAATTACATGTTAACTTTATTCTGCGGGTCAGTACGATTCCGGCGATACCTAATTTATAGCACTTTCTTATGTTTTCCAACTTTTTGCACAACAAAATTACTTTTGTAAAAAGAATGTATTTTTTCTGTCGCCATGTTGTAATAGCCATAACGTTTAAATGTTTTCACTGACAGAGCTGTATGAGGGCTTGTTTTTTGCGAGACGAGCTATAGTTTTTATAGGTACCATTTTTGGATACGTGAGACTATTTGATCAGTTTTTATTTAGTTTTTGGAAGGCAAAGTGACCAAAAACAGCAATTCTGTCAAAGTTTTTTAAGGGTGTTTTTTTTTATCGCGTTCACTATAGTTGAGGCCGTTATGGACGCGACGATACCAAATATGTATGGTTTATGTATTTATTTTTTATAATAAATGACTTGATAATGTAAAAAAGGGCGACTGTGTTTTATTTTATTACTTGAAACTTTTATTTTATTTTTTACAACTTTTATTTTTACTTTTAGTACACTTTTTTCAAACAATTTTTTTTACTCACACTTAGGGGCCTTGAAGGTCCAACTGTTTGTTTGCTGTTCTGTAACATTGCACTATGTAGTGCAATGTATTACAACTGTCAGTCGCTGACAGCAAGCTGATTAGGCTACGCCTCCGGGCGGGCCTAATTGTCTTCCGTAATGGCAGACCAGGAGGCCATTGTTAGGTGTCCTGTTGCAATAGTAGCAGTTGGCAGCCCTGCGGTCGCATTGGCAGCGCTGCCGATTTGCTACAAACCACTAAGATGCAGCGATCGCTGTCGATTGCTGCATCTAAGGAGTTAATGGCAGGGATTGGAGCTAGCTCCGGTACCAGCCGTTACAGCAGGGTGTCAGCTGTAGCACCGCTGCTGACGCCGACTCAGCTTCTGAGCCGGTGTCATCTTGCCGATGGTACCAGAAGCCTTTTTAGGCCCAGCCTTTGAGCGGGGCATAGGAGTCTTCCATATCTGGCAGACCGGGAGGTCAGTATTAGGCCGGTGGCTAAAAACCCCTCAGATGTTGCGATCTCTTTTGAGTGCAGCATCTGAGGGGTTAATCGGCCAGATCGGAGGCTTGCTCCTGTCCTAGATATTACAGCAGGGTGTCAGCTGTAACATGCAGCTGACACCCGGCGGTGATGGTGCGGTCTCAGCTCCTGAGCCCGCTCTATCACCGTGACAAAACTGTACTGTACTTTGTGGGAAACCCTGCCCAACAACGCCGTATATATGGCGGCTATTGGGAAGGGGTTAAAAAAAAAACTGTCGTACTTGTCGGTTTTGGAAAATAAAATTGCATAATATGCTGAAACATATGGTTCATACATATGTTTAAATCAACATATTATTATGTTTTTTAAAATACTTTTTACACTAACCTCAACTTAAGTAGAATAAAAAATGTGCATGTAAATGTATGCCAACCATATGATGGCATGAGCATAAGAAATGAACATGCCTAGCAAATAACACCAAATGTATCATGCCATATGCATCATTTTTATAAACCTGGTGCAATTTGCGCTATTTTCGCCAACTCCTAAATTCATGCATCCCATGCGACTATTGATAAATTTTCCCCACTGTCTTCTAAATCATGGTTTACGCTTGGTGCTAAACAAAATGTATCACCTAGATATTTCCAGAGTAACATTAAAACACTCTATGGTATTATAACAATATTTACTGCCATTATTTAAATCAGTTATACCTTCCATCCTCTGTAGAGGATAATAAAAGAAATAGCTAACTTTCAGGGTATTGGAAGAGAAGAATAGTACTTGTTTGCTACGTGTTTAGTGTGCAATTTTTCTTTTAAAACATTTCCTTTCAAAGAAGCCCCAATATAGTAAATATGCAAGTTTACAGGTTTACAGGTTTACAGGTTATACTGTATGGTATTTTACCATTATGTGAAATGAATCCCAAATATTTATTTTCTTGGAAATGCAACAGCTTCAGAAGTTAGCCCAGACCCCCATCACTTCCCTAGCATTGGTATCGGTACGATAATGCAAAATTTATGTCGGTAATTTCAAGTTATGGGAATTTTCAGAATTTTCTGAGAGGGTTCAGGGGCTCTATAGAGTGCAACAGCCCATTCAATTAGGGAATTGCCAGGGTTTGAGATTACGGACCCCCACCAACAACATCTTGGGACATTTTAGAAGATGATTTTATACTGTGACTCACTATATTAAGGCATTTATGCCAAATTAACTGAGAATTCGAGATTTATAAAGGTGAACAATATGACACCAATACGGCAGTCACTAAGGGGCCTTCGGCTAGAGCGCCACCTTTTTATGGCGCTCTAGTCTAGGTGATGCCCAGGTGTCTGGTGCCAGGTAAAGCGAGTGCTTGGCTGTCTATTGACATCCGAGTTCCTGCTCTAATGTACGGTATTGGAGGAACCTTTGATCCTGACTGTTTATCCCCTTTGGTGCCATGTTCAATTGCATTCATGACAACAAAGAGGTTTACTGGGCGGCAGTGGCTTCCTCTAAGCCCATCGTTGCCCCTGTGATTATGTCAATGGGTTGCCATGAAGGTCAGAGGCTTAACAATAGCCTTTTAGGTCTGCTATGGAAGAAGGCCTAACAGGCTACCTGTCAGTGTAAAACTGACATTCATAATACACTGCAATACAGATAATTATAGACACGATCGAAGAATTGCAGGGTTAAGTCCCCTACTGGGAATTTAAAAAAAGTAAACTATAACTACACAAAAAAAACAAAAAAAACAAGCAAAATTAAAATGTTATGGGTCTTGGAATGCGGAAGCATAAATATATATTTCTAAGTGTTTTCTTATTGTGCAAAAGTTGAACGTAAAAAATAATATACAAACTTGGTTTCGCCATTATTATATTAACCCATAGATTAAAGTTATCATGTTATTTATACCGCATGGTGAACGCTGCAAAAACAACACACAAAAAACTATGGCGTAATTGCGTTTTTTTTTTCATCCCCATCAAACATTTTTTATAAAATATATTCAATACATTATATGTACCCTACAATGGTGCCATTAGAAAACACAACTCCTCCCGTAAAAAACAAGCTCTCATACGGTTTTGTCGACGGCACAATAGAAAAAGTTACGGCTCTTATCTTGGAATGTGACAATGACAAAACAAAAAATAATTTGGTGTTTAAAGGGTTTTCCCTATCTTGGACATTTATGGCATATCCACAGAATATGGAAACAGACTAGCATGACGTGCTAAGCTGTTTCCATACCCCGTGAGCAACAGAAACAGCGTAGCTCGCCATGGTACGTTGTTTCCTTAACTCCCATTCCATTCTATGGAGGTTAAGAAAACAGTATAGCTCATATAGCTCGGCTGTTTCAGTACTGCCGACCACCTCGTCAGACAGTGGCCAGAGAGCAGCGGGAGCAGCACAAGGTAGGACGGGGGGTCATGGGGCCCCGTTCCAGAGGTAGGTGCAGGTCCCAGAGGTGGGACCTGCATCTATCAGACAATTATGACATATTCTGTGGATATGCCCTAAATGTCCAAGATGGAGAAACCCCTTTAGAGGACAAAACAGGCTGATCACTAAAGGGTTCAATGAATTATTAGAGTCAACAGTTTTTGCAACCTAACATGTCTAATCTCGTTTTTAAATTAAAGTGTCATTTATACTTTTAGGGAAACTCAGGTAAAACACAGAATTTCCCATGTGAATCCTTATCTGAAATCATGCTTTCTTCAACCAGTACTTTTTCCTATTTGTTTTTGCATAATAATAATAATACTATTATTAATAATAATAATAATAATAATAATAATAATAATAATATATGAACTGGAATTTGCATCGGCCATTGCAAACCAAATGTCTGTCTCCATTATTCTGTTTGGTCTGCAGTTTTAACTGAAAGATCGTCTGGGCTGCTTCCTTCTTCTGCGGGTGATCTGTCACTCTCCTTAAAAAGGAAGTGATGATACGCAATATGGTAAAAAACACACATACTAAAATAGTGATATTATTCTCAATTGTATAGAAGCTTATATAAAAAAAATTAAAAATGCGTGTTTGTATTGCAACAAATAGCGCCATAGACAACACCACGAAATTACGCTATTATGTATAGATTAGCGCCAAAAAAAACTTATTATCATTGCTTTACATGAAATATGAGTTATAGAAAATAGAAAATGATAGTGATGCCAGTTGGCTCATCCATCCACAAGCCTTACTAAGTGGTGGGAGAAGAGCATGATATGACCCTGAGTCCTTGCTGGATTTTTTTATTTTTCTATATTGGACAGAGCATTTACAATTCTAGTTTATGCAGCATATTTATTTTCATATCCATGCCAAATTTATAATAAATGTGAAGACTAGTTATATATTTTTTCTTTAGATATTCTGTCACCAACAATAGTGACAGAGTGACATATTGACATGGTGTGAGGTTAATCGATGGATATTGAAAGCTGGGAAAGATGTGCCTATAACAACTGTGTTTTACATCCCTCAAGTAACATGCGCAATATTCTGATAGACATATGCACTATATTTTTACATATATATATATGTATATAGCAAACAAGAAGGCAGCAGCACTCACATAAGAATAATCGACCAGGTGCCCAGCAAAACGTCCCGATCCTCGGACGTGTAATAATATATAGAAGAAGAAAATTTGCAGCACTCCAACATGAAAAAAGTGGTGGTTTATTCAATCCAAAACAACAGCAACGTTTCAATCCTACAATAGGATCTTTATCAAGCCTAGTGACACATCTACTCAGCAAGCTTATATATGGTTGAGACTATTTTACATAATTGGCCTCATTATAAAACAATAAAGTGCAAAGTGTATGAAAACATACATAATACATTGTGTACGGTATCATCATAAAAATAAACATGATACAGAAAATACAGAAGTGTGTATGTGACATCGTGAGTAACAATACATAATATCAAAAACATTAAAAACAACTGATTACATCATAATCATTTATGCAGCAGTGGTGTAAAATCTATCGTCATATCGTCACTCACCAATCAGAACTTCAGATTTAACTAGTCAGTCATTGGTATATGTGTTCGTAAGAGTATATTGCAGCAATCAGCTGCAGCCCTCGTGGTAATTAAAGTTTGACACATCAGTGTAATCCCCCGAGGCGGAAGTGTATCATCATTCAGCAGCAGAGAGCATCGATCGCATCCATATGATGTAATGCGTGTCAATGCGTTCCACTGAACTGACCCGTATGTAACGGCATCATAGGTTGCTAAGCAACTGTTGTAACTCTGTTATGGATACCTATTGACAAGGCTATGTCGGTCAAGAAGTCAATAATTGTAAAAAAATGCAGGTATATTAGTCAATGCTCCTCATGGTAAGTGATGGAGATATTAAGGATATCTAAAAGTAACTTTATATCTGCTTTTTAAAGACGATCCACACGTGGGTTCAAAGATCTCTGTTCACAATCAAGTATCCAGAACGATCTTGTTCCCGGAGTTATGGGACCACATAGCCACGTCTTCACGTGTCTAGGATGTCCCATTACCCTCCTCCGTGTAATATATATATAAGCTTGCTGAGTAGATGTGTCACTAGGCTTGATAAAGATCCTATTGTAGGATTGAAACGTTGCTGTTGTTTTGGATTGAATAAACCACCACTTTTTTCATGTTGGAGTGCTGCAAATTTTCTTCTTCTATATATTATTACACGTCCGAGGATCGGGACGTTTTGCTGGGCACCTGGTCGATTATTCTTATGTGAGTGCTGCTGCCTTCTTGTTTGCTATATCTGGATTCCATTAGCTTGCACCACGTTTTTCAACCATCATTTACTCTTTAAACATGGAGCAGGTTAATATACCTGCTGGGAATGTTTCATCCAATACTGCTGTTTTTACTGAAGAGGACATTGAGAGAACCCTGAGTGGAGCGGAGGGTGATGTGTCATTTTTAAGCGTTCCTTCTATTACTGACATCAAGAGAAATCTGGAATTCGAGTCACGACGTTTGATTAATGTTGAATTACATCTACTCACATTGGGACAATACTATAGGAACAACATGATCCCACGGGGGATGAGAATCCTACTCAAACCAACTATGCATATGCAACACGAAGAGTTCAGGAGTAAAAATGAACAACTCGCAAGCAAATATGCTTTGGAAACTATATTACTCAATATGGACTTTCTGCAGAGAGATCTGAGATCTTTAAGAGTGAAAGTACAAGATTTGGAGAACACACTCAAAACGTTGATACAAATAGAAGATTTCAATACACACATGGAGAAATTACGTATGACGCTCAACAAAGTAAGGATGGACATAGAAGAAACTAAAAAGAAGAAATGGTTCCGTGATCAAACAGATTATTCAACGGGACGTGTTTATACATGGGACAATTCCCTCAACTATGCTGATGGTGCCTTTAGACGTGACAACAAAAGAAGCAATGAACCGGCTTTCAATAAAGGCGATTCCCGTAATCAAGGACATACTAAGAAATATCTTCCAAAAAATGATGAAGATTTTTTAGATTCCAGTCCATTGGACAAATCAAAAAGAAGAAAACCAGACGAGCAGGTCGCAGGAGAAGCAGAGGAAGGAAGAACCCGTTTTCAAAAATCTACTCATCAGAAAGGGCAGAAACCGGTGCAAGACAGCAACAAGAGGACTCTGCCCAAACAACAGTGGTAAATATCTCTCAGCATCAATTGTCTCATACACAATTACAATTACTATCAAAAGGATTGTCATTTTGCCCTAATCAACATATTGATTGGTTTCAATTAGAGTTGGATATATATAGTTTTGTTAGAGCTATTAAATTGAAGGTATGGTTTGAGACACAACCGGTTAATACAGTAGTTCATGATACTCTTCCGATACTATCACTTAAAAAACTGGGATTATTTAATAAGAGTGTGTTCCAACCTCCTATAACATCACATGCGATAGAAACCTTTAGAGAACTTGTACAGAAAGATATTGCTTTACTCAGGTCCCAAACATGTGAATTGGGCTTTAAACAGCCTAATATGACTACTCTTGATATGTTGGCATTAGATGAGTTGATCCATAACCACGATCTCATTATAAAACCTGCTGACAAAGGTGGAGCAATCGTGGTTATGGATTCAGATATGTACATGAGAGAATGTTATAGACAACTAGCAGATACCAATGTATATAGAGTACTAAAAAATGATCCTAGACAGGATATTACAAAAAGGATTACTTCACTTATCAAGACAGCATTAGAGGAAGACATAATTGATCAAATGCTATATAAATTCCTCATTATTGAATTTCCTGTTACTCCTTGCCTGTATATATTGCCAAAAATCCACAAAGATTTAATGAACCCTCCAGGTCGCCCAATTGTATCTGGCCGGGGTTCATTAATGAGCAATATCTCTATCTTTGTGGACAAAGTGCTGAGAAATTTTGCTATTAACTCCAAATCTTATATCAGGGACACCACTGATTTTTTACAAAAATTAAAATCTATAAAACTACCAGAGGGGTCTATTTTGGTCTCCTTTGATGTCACATCTCTTTATACCTCCATTGATCATAACAAGGGGCTTGATGCTGTACGACGTAAATTGATGACTGCAGACTATGACAATGCTACTTGTGAGTTTATTATGTCATTAGTAGAACTTATTTTGACATCTAACTATTTTTTATTTAAAGATAGTTATTACATTAAGTTAAAAGGAACGGCCATGGGATCCAATATGGCTCCCACGTACGCCAATATTTTCATGGACAATATTGAGGAGATGTCGGTCTATGTATCCCACCACTTCTCACATGTTTTGAAGTGGTGGCGATACATAGATGACATCTTCCTCATTTGGACTGACACTGCCACTACATTAACTGATTTTCACAGGTTTCTTAATTCAATAGATGATGATATCCAATTTACTATGATACACTCTATAGACAATATCCAATTCTTGGATGTTACTGTATCCATTGTTAACAATACAATTAGAACTAAAATGTACACTAAAGAGACCGATAGGAACACTTTGCTACGATTTGATAGTTGTCATCCAAGAAGTATGGTAAGGTCCTTGCCATACAGCCAAATGATTAGGGCCAAACGCAACACCGACAGACAGGAGGATCTTGATATATCTTTAGACACTATGATTGGTAACTTTCTACAAAGAGGTTACCCTAAATCATTACTGTGGACACATAGAAAGAAGATTGATAATATAGCGAGGGACAGTTTGCTACAGTCTAAAAAACCGTCAGTATATGGAAAACGGAAACGTATTCCATTTATCTCAACTTATAATGACAAAAGTGGAGATATTTCCAGGATTATGAATAGACATTGGCCAATAATCAGCAATAGCTTTGGACACATAGATGTATTGAATAATGGTCCACTTATGTCTTATAGACGCTCACAAAATCTTCGAGATAGACTGGTGAAAACCAGAATGCCAGAACATAAGAAAGCGACACAACCTATCTTTAAACCACTAAAACCGGGCAATATTCCATGTTACAGATGTGTCAATTGTGCCTTGATGTGCAAAGGTGAATTTTTTAGACATCCATTGACTGGACAACAGTTTAAAATTAAACACAATTTCACCTGTGACTCAGACTGGGTCATATATGTGCTATGGTGTCCCTGTGGCCTCCTATATGTGGGTGAAACCACCTGTGCCTTTAAAACTCGTCTAAACAATCATCGTTTGTCTATACGTAAAAAGAAACTTGACTTACCTGTAGCTAAACATTTTTCGGAACATGGTCACAATGAAAGGGATCTAACATTCATGATTCTGGACCATGTTCCTCCATCACAATTTGGCGGTGATCGCCATCTGGCTTTACACAAAAAAGAATTGAGATGGATATTTTTATTGAACACCTTAAAACCTTGTGGGCTTAATGTAGAATTCGTTGTAGATAGAATAGCCTTATGATGTCCTCATGCTTTTTTTCCTTGGGTCCTTTAGATGTCCTCTTCGGTATGATGATCGTTGACACATTAACATCAATATCTATATTTCGGATTTACTGTCAATGTTTGATAAATACTAAAAATTTTATGTTTTGTATTTTTTTAGATTGGAATACCACTCCCAACAGAATTTCGGAACTTCTTTGATTGATTTTTTTCAAATAGTAATGTTACTGTGCTACGATATCTGACGGGGCTGTGTTCAATTCATTAAGTCTTATTATATCAATAAAATATGTTTATTATTTGTTGAATTTTTTCTAGTCTCCTATTAGGTTTCAAAGTGATAGAGAGATATTATAAGTCTTTGTAAGAAAAGTGAGAAGGATTCTCATATATTTTTTATGACTTATGCTCTATGAGATATTATGTCACTGATGTGACAATCTGGGTCCGTTACACGGAGGAGGGTAATGGGACATCCTAGACACGTGAAGACGTGGCTATGTGGTCCCATAACTCCGGGAACAAGATCGTTCTGGATACTTGATTGTGAACAGAGATCTTTGAACCCACGTGTGGATCGTCTTTAAAAAGCCGATATAAAGTTACTTTTAGATATCCTTAATATCTCCATCACTTACCATGAGGAGCATTGACTAATATACCTGCATTTTTTTACAATTATTGACTTCTTGACCGACATAGCCTTGTCAATAGGTATCCATAACAGAGTTACAACAGTTGCTTAGCAACCTATGATGCCGTTACATACGGGTCAGTTCAGTGGAACGCATTGACACGCATTACATCATATGGATGCGATCGATGCTCTCTGCTGCTGAATGATGATACACTTCCGCCTCGGGGGATTACACTGATGTGTCAAACTTTAATTACCACGAGGGCTGCGGCTGATTGCTGCAATATACTCTTACGAACACATATACCAATGACTGACTAGTTAAATCTGAAGTTCTGATTGGTGAGTGACGATATGACGATAGATTTTACACCACTGCTGCATAAATGATTATGATGTAATCAGTTGTTTTTAATGTTTTTGATATTATGTATTGTTACTCACGATGTCACATACACACTTCTGTATTTTCTGTATCATGTTTATTTTTATGATGATACCGTACACAATGTATTATGTATGTTTTCATACACTTTGCACTTTATTGTTTTATAATGAGGCCAATTATGTAAAATAGTCTCAACCATATATAAGCTTGCTGAGTAGATGTGTCACTAGGCTTGATAAAGATCCTATTGTAGGATTGAAACGTTGCTGTTGTTTTGGATTGAATAAACCACCACTTTTTTCATGTTGGAGTGCTGCAAATTTTCTTCTTCTATATATATGTATATATATATATATATATATATATATATATATATATATATATATATTGAAAAACCATAGAACAGAGTAACGGCACCAGGACTTGGTTGAGAAAGGTTCTGTGACAAACCGAAACGTCGCTCACTTGAGGTGAATAAATCCACCCTATTTCATCTACTCTGAAGTCCTGGTGCCGTTACTGTGCTCTATGGTTTTTCTATATTTAATTTGGGGAACTGATTCATCCTTTAGTAACGAGCACATGGCCTAATATATAGGTATGTTGGAGTGCTGTGTTCATTTGCTTTTATTCTGTATATATATATATATATATATATATATATATATATATATATATAAAAATTACTGACCATTTGTAACATTTTCATCCAAGTTTAGAATGCCCTCTGTAGCACATGAAACTATATGGAATAACAGAAGGGCAGGCATTCAGATACCAGAGGCATCCTATTAGTGAAGGAGCGTGCAAGCTCCAACCGGAGACGCAAGCTGATCCTGGTAGTGTGCTAACAGAAGTCCACACTACCAAGCTGACACATTAGCATATCGGCAACACACACCCGGCAATGGAATGAAGATCTAAATTTTGCTTACCTGAAAATTTAGTCCAAAGGCAGTACTGATGGGTAAATGAGGACTTCTCCTAATTAGGACTGGAGAACACGCAAGGGTTAATATAAACAATTACTAATTACCAATTGCTGTCCCCTTAAGTGCTCCCCTAAGACAAGGGAGGGGCATCTTTTTTTATGCAGCAAAACATAATTTATTGGGAGAGAATTAAGCAGTGCTGCCTTTGGATTTTGAGACATTTTTTTTTTCAGGTAAGCAAAATTTAAATCTTTCTCTCATCCTTCAGGCAGCACTGATGGGATTTAAAGCGGCTCTGTCACCAGATTCTCAAATCCCTATCTCCTATTGCATGTGATCGGCGCTGCAATGTACATAACAGTAACGTTTTTTTTGTTTTTTTTAAATGTTAATTTTTGGCCAAGTTATGAGCTATTTTATATATATATATATATATATATATATATATATATATATATATATATATATATATATGCAAATGAGCTTTGAAATGGACAACTGGGCGTGTTTTTATTCGTATGTCGAACTGGGCGTGTATTGTGTTTTTAACTGGGTGTGTTTACTTGTTTTACTAATTGGGTGTTGTGAATAGAAGTGTATGATGCTGACGAATCAGTGACCAATCAGCATCATGTACTCCTCTCCATTCATTTACACAGCACATAGTGTTCTTACTAGAACGATGTGCAGCCACATACACAAGTGTCCTGATAATGAATACACATGACCTCTAGCCTGGACGTCATGTGTATTCAGAATTCTGACACTTCTGAATCTTTTCTGTGAGATTCCAGCAAGCCGCGCGTAATCTCGCGAGATTACGAGGTAAACGAGATTTCGTTTCCCTTGCTGGAAATCTCACAGAAAGGATTCAGAAGTGTCAGAATTCTGAATACACATGACGTCCAGGCTGGAGGTCATGTGTATTCATTATCAGGACACTTGTGTATGTGGCTGCACATCGTTCTAGTAAGAACACTATGTGCTGTGTAAATGAATGGAGAGGAGTGCATGATGCTGATTGGTCACTCATTCGTCAGCATCATACACTTCTCTCCACAACGCCCAGTTAGTAAAACAAGTAAACACGCCCAGTAAAAAACACAATACACGCCCAGTTGGACATACGAATAAAAACACACCCAGTTGTCAATTTCAAAACACATTTGCATATATATAAAATAGCTCATAACTTGGCCAAAAATGAACGTAAAAAAACCAAAAACGTTACTGTTCTCTACATTGCAGTGTCGATCACATGCAATAGGAGATAGGGATTTGAGAATCTGGTGACAGAGCCTCTTTAATAAGCTAAATCAAAGGGGAGGGAAACAATTAGCAGCACTAATTCCAAAGGCAAAGCCAGCGGAGGAGACGTCCATCTTGTAGTGATTAGCGATGGTATTGAAGGAGGTCCAAGATGCTGCTTGGCAAATCTGGTCTAAGGACAGTTGACTAAATGCCGCCCAGGAGGTAGCTGTAGACCTTGTAGAGTGTGCATTAAGCCGCAAGGGTGAAGGAAGACCTATGCTCTATGAGCTCCTGAGACCAAATTTTTTATCTATCTAGATAAGGAGGCTTTACGGGCTTTTAGACCCTTTCTGGGACCTGTATGTTGCAGAAACAGACCATCATCCTTTCTAATGGTTTTAGTTTTTTCAATATAGACCAATACTGCCCTTTTAGCATTCAATGTATAAAGAAATATTTGTTGACCATTTTCAGGTGAAGAGTATAATGCAGCGAGGAAGTACTCTTGATTTAAATTGGCAGTTGTGGTAACCTTATGTAAAAGGGACGAAACGGTTCTTAGTATAAGACAGTCAGGTATAACTTGAAGATAGGGTTCTCTGCAGGATAAGGCCTGAAGCTCTCCAAGTCTTCTACCAGTGGATATATAAACCAGAAACAGGACTTTTCAGAAAGAGCCTGTAGACGTGGGTCTGTCTCACCCCAGCGGCCGCCAGCTGGCATGTCCTCAGCGACGGTGTCTCTATGCCCAGGGACGCAGGCGCGCTCTGCTCTTTTCTCCTTCCCCAGCCTATGCCCATAGGGCAAAGGCTGGCCCTTTAAGAACGGGACAAGCGCAAACGCGCACCAGGAATATTGCTCCAGGCCTATTCCAGTACACCCTGGACTTTTAAGGAACTCTGCCCATTTCCTCAGTTCCTGAGCAATGTTAGTTCTAACCCAGAGTTAGTCTGCGAGGTTCGGTATCCAGTTCTCTGAGATCTGTGTCCGTGACTATACAGCATCTGTGTCCAGTCTGGTATCCTGAGCCCAGTGTCCACGACCCGAGTTTGGTGTCTGTGATGAGTGCAATATCCGTGTACAGTGTCGGTCACAAGTCCAGTGTCTGTGACGAGTCCAGTGTCCATGACGAGTCCGGTATCCATGTCCAGTGTCCGTGACTAGTCCAGCATCCGAGTCCAGTGTCTGTGACATGTCCAGTATCCGTGTCCAGTGTCCGTGACAAGTCCATTGTCCGTGACGAGTCCAGTATCCGTGTCCAGTGTCTGTGATGTGTTCAGTGTCCAGTGTCGGTGTCCAGTTATACTTCTGATAATTGAGCACAAACCAGCTTCTGATAATCCTGCACAAACCAGCTTCCGATAATCCAGCACAAGCCAATTTCCGATAATCCAGCACATGCCAGATTTCACTAATCCAACACAAGCTTACCTCCAGTAATCTGGCACCAGCCTGCCATCAAGGTACCATCGACTAGTGACTGTCCTATACTTGTCTGGCCAGCAGCTACTCCGTTACAGCGGAGCAGCCCAGTGGGTCGACTTTCCCAGTGGATGTGACAGAGCCTTTAAGGTCACCTCTTGAATTGTCTCAAAGGGAGATCCTGATAGATAAGGAACAGATCCTAGATGCCAGAGAGGACAAGGAGTTCTAATTGGCGAACGAAGATTTCTCCGAGCCCTAAAGAATCTTCTGATTAATGACTGATTTGAGCATTCATTGATGTAAAGAGAATTAATTGCCTCAAATGGAACTTTTACGGTAGAAGGCATTAGACCCTTTTCAAATCCCTTTTGTAGAAAGGATAATAGATCCCTTTTTGTAGATAGGATAATAGAGCCTTAGGTGAAGAAATATTATTGGATTGGCAACAGGCTGAGAAGACTCTCCATACTCTACCATATGATTTAACGGTAGCAGGTCTTCGAGCTGAAAGAAGTGTGGAAATGACTGTGGGACACAGACCCAGATGACTCAAAGATTCATTCTCAATCTCCATGCCGTCAGATGAAGCTTCTGCGGTGCAGGATGGAGAACCCCTCTGGGATAGAAGATCTGGAACCAATGGTATCTTTTCTGAATTTGCCTTGGCTCAGGTTCATCAGCAAGGGAAACCACACTCTAAGAGGCCAATAGGGTATGATCAAGATGGCTTCTGGCTTCTCCTCCTTCAATTTCCAAAGTACACTCTGAATTAGGGGAATGGGTGGAAAAATGTAAACAAAGATTTTGTTCCACTGGTGCATCTATTACAAAGGGCAGATCCGCCTTCTAAAGAGAGCAGAACTTTGGGAACTTCATATTCTGCCTGATCACCATGAGATCCATCTGAGGGGTTCCAAAGATGTTCACGACCCGTTGAAAAATGAATGGGTTGGAAGACCACTCTCCTGGTTTGAGAGTGGGACGACTTAGGAGATTCGCCTGGACGTTGAAGACTCCCCGTATGTGGGCTGCTGATAAAGTGACATTCTACCTCTCTGCCCAAGACATGATGATGTGGCATGGGTTGCTCAGTGGTCTGCTCCGAGTGCCTCCTTGCTTGTTTAGGTAATACATGCATACCATGCAGGGGCGTAGCTAAAGGCTCATGGGCCCCGATGCAAAAGTTCTTATTGGGCCCCCCCCCCCGCAAACTTCTCAAGGCCGACGGTCCGCAGCTTTCAGCTGCATCGCTGGGTCTCCTAAGTGACCCAACAATGCAGCACTAGCAGCTGGGGGCGTCACTAAGGCTGGGTTCACACACCCTATTTACGGACGTAATTCAGGTGTTTTAGCATTGAATTACGTCCGAAAATGCGGCTCAAAAGCGTTGGCAAACATCTGCCCATTCATTTGAATGGGTTTTACGATGTTCTGTGCCGACGGTCATTTTTTTTTACGCGCCGCTGTCAAAAAGCGGCGCGTAAAAAAGACGCCTGCGTCAAAGAAGTGCCTGTCACTTCTTCAGACGTAAATGGAGCCGTTTTCCATGGACTCCATAGAAAAACAGCTCCAATTACGTCCGTAATGGACGCAGCGAAAGACGCCTGCACATGTCATTACGTCTGAAATTACGGTGCTGTTTTCTCCTGAAAACAGCACCGTAATTTCAGCCGTAACAGATGCTGCCGTGTGAACATACCCTCAGGGCTTAAAATGTCAGGGAAATAGCCCCAATACATATGTGTCCGCCCAAAAAAATGTGTGTATATGAGACAGCATAGCATATCTATAGCACTACGACCCTATAAACTATGGATAGAATTAGATACAGTGGCTCAGCAGACAGTATCACACATGATAGGATTAGATACAGTGGCTCAGAAGGCATTATCACACATGATAGGATTAGATACAGTGGCCCAGCAGACAGTATAACACATGATAGGATTAGATACACAGCTCAGCAGACAGTATCACACATGATAGGATTAGATACAGTGGCTCAGCAGACAGTACCACACATAATAGGATTAGATACAGTGGCTCAGAAGGCAGTATCACACATGATATGATTAGATACAGTGGCTCAGCAGACAGTATCACACATGATCGGATTAGATACAGTGGCCCAGCAGACAGTATAACACATGATAGGATTAGATACACAGCTCAGCAGACAGTATCACACATGATAGGATTAGATACAGTGGCTCAGCAGACAGTACCACACATAATAGGATTAGATACAGTGGCTCAGCAGACAGTACCACACATGATAGGATTAGATACAGTGGCTCAGAAGGCAGTATCACACATGATAGGATTAGATACAGTGGCTCAGCAGACAGTATCACACATGATCGGATTAGATATAGGGTCCAGCAGACAGTAGGGTCCAGCAGACAGATACACAGCTCAGCAGACAGTATCACACATGATTGGATTAGATAGAGGGCCCAGCTCGCTGACATTGTGTCTCCAGCGCTGGACCCAGGAAAGGTAAGAATAATAATTTTGCTTCTTTTTGTGTGTTTGTGTTTTTTTACAGGTTCGGTTGTTGGACTTCGGATTCGAGGACTTCAATGACGGCGTTTTTTTTATTCTCAATAAAATGGTTAATGAGGGTTGTGTTTTTTTATTTCAATAAAATATTTTTTCTATGTGCTTGTACTTGTTTAAACTTTATTATCACCGCCTTAGTAATGGCCGCTGGCTGATTGACAACCTCCATTACTAAGGCGAGGCTTAATGTTAGCCAGTGCAGAGGCTACACTAACCCCCATTATTACCCCGGTACCCACCGCCACCAGGGGTACTGGGAAGAGCCAGGTACGAACCAGTACCCGACCATCTGTAGTGACGGGCAGGCACCGGGGTGGCCGCAGGCTGGTAGTATTAGGCTGGGGAAGGCCAAAAACAGTGGCCCTTCCCACCCTTGTAATGCTGCCTGCTGCTGCTGTGTTGTATCTGGCTGGTTATGAAAATTGGGGGGGACCCCTCATCGTTTTTTCCAATTATTTTTTTATTTTTAAATGACGTGGGGTCCCCCCCATTTTTCCTAACCAGCCAGATACAATAAAGCAGCAGCAGCCTAGCATCACCAGGGTAGGAAGGGCCACTGTTTTTGGCCTTTCCCCTCCTGATAATACCAGCCTGCGGCCACCCCAGTGACCTACCATCACTACAGATGGTCAGGTACTGGATCGTACCCGGCTCTTCCCAGCACCCCTGGTGGCGGTGGGTACCGGGGTAATAAAGGGGGTTAGTGTTAGCCTCTGCACCGGCTAACACTAAGCCCCGCCTTAGCAATGGATGCTGTCAATCAGCCGGCGGCCATTGCTAAGGCGGTAGTAATATAGTTTAAAAAAAACACAAAGACATAGAAAAAATATTTTATTGAAATAAAAAAAAACCCACACAACCCTCATTAACCATTTTATTGATAATAAAAAAAAAGCTGTCATCGAAGTAGTCCTGGAATCCGACGTAGTCCAACGACCGAACCTGTAAGAAAACACACAAAAAATTATTAGTAACACGTGTGTTAGGCTTAGATACAGGGCCCATGTGTGATACTGTCTGTGGGACCCTGTATCTAAGCCTACCACAACGTAGGCTTAGATACAGGGTCCAGTAGACAGTAATCTTATACAGTATACGATTACTGTCTGCTGGGGCCCTGTATATAAGCCTACCATGTGATTGGCTTTAAATACAGGGCCTGGCAGACAGGATCACGCATGGGCCATGTATCTAAGCCTACCATGTGATTGGCTTAGATACAGGGCCCAGCAGACAGGATCACACAATCTGTGATCCTGTCTCATGGGCCCCTTAAGCCTGCTACATCGTAGGCTTAGGGGTTGTACAGTCCCTAAACATTGATGGCCTATCCTCAGGATAGGCCATCAATAGCTGATGTGTCTCTCGGGACCCGCAAATCAGCTGTTTTGAAGGGGCCGCAGCACTCGTACGAGAGCTGCTTCCTCTTCATTTCACTACTCGCTCACACTGTGAATCGCCGACACGGATTCACAGTGTGCCGGAATGAAGTGACAGGAATGAAGGGGAGCAGCTCTCGGACGAGTGCTGCGGCCCCTTCAAAACAGCTGATTGGCGGGTCCCGGGAGTCGGACCCCGCCAGTCAGGGCTATCTTACCTTCCTCTTTGGCCGCGAGTTCTGTCGTCTCGATGCTGTGCGCGGCGCATAGCGCTGTGACGTCATGCGCTGCGCACAGCGCTTGAAGTCTGGACCTCCGCTGCGATCCGGAACCAGGAAGGTAAGTCAATTATGTTACTATAGTAACAGGGGCCCGCGGCCCGAGTTACTACAGTAACTTTTTATTGATGTGGTGCGGGGGGCCGTGGGCCCCCCTGGCTTCGGGGCCCGGTCGCAATTGCGACCGCTGCGACCCCTATAGCTACGCCAGTGATACCATGTTATCTGATTGGATTTTCACCTGTCTGTTGACCAGAAGATGGCAGAAATGTTGTAGCGCTAGAAAGATAATTTCCATTTTCTTCAGATTGGAGGAGAGGGCTCTGTCCTGAAGATTCCACAGACCTTGAGTCCAGCGATGGTCCAGATGGGCACCCCACCCTGAAGAGGAGGCGTCTGTTTTCAATTGGAGAAGATGTTCGTATTTCAGGGATTTGCCCCTGCGAATATTCTTCTCCACTAACCACCACCTGAGAGTTTATGGCTGGAGCGTTAGGGACTTGTATAGGCTGGTGGTAGATTTGTTGCATACTGAAAGTATATTGTATTGCAGAGTCCTGAAGTGGGTTTTTGCCCAGGGTGCTGCCTCTATTACAGTGGTTAGGAGGTTCAGAACTCTCATAGGCCTTCTGATTGTAGTCTTCGGACTCTTGATTAGAAAAGCGACTGATTGTTTGATCTTTTAAAGCCTATGAGATAGGAGAGCGATGAACATCTTCTCTGAGTCTAGATTGAATTTCAAAAATTGGATGTGACGAGTTGGATTCAATGATGACATTTTCCAATTGATCAGGAAGCCTAGCTCTTGAAGGAGAGATACAGTTGCTGCAACATCTCTGAGAAACTGTTGTTTAGTGTGAGCAAAGATTAACCAATTGTTTAGGTGCAGAATGATTTGTACTCCCTCAAGACAAAGTGCTACTGCCAGCACAACTGTGATCTTTGTAAACACCCATGGGGTGGATGTAATCCCGAACGGGAGGCAGGTGAATTGATAGTGAAGAAAATTAATTTATTTGCGTATAACTTTCTGTCTTTCTTGCGGATAGGGATGTGGAGATATGCATCCGCTAGGTCTATTTTTGCCATATAGTCCTCCTGCTGAAGAATGGCAATGGCAGATTTTATGTAATCTATCTTGAATTGAATTTTCCTGGGACGTCTGTTTAGAAAACGACTATGACTAGTTTCCACTTGTTTTCTGGATTGGGCACAGCAAAAATCACTGAATTAACTTCTAATGCGTGTTTGTCTAGAAATTCGGAAATAAGGCTGAATATGTGAGGATTTCTGGCAGAGACAGCCACAAATCTGTTTGAAGGTAGGTGAGGAAATTCTAGGGCGTAGCCCCTATTTATTGACGAGAGTACCCAGGCATTTATGATGATGTTGTCCCAGTATGGAACAAAATCTGTTAACCGGGCTCCTACAGGTGATAGGTTTGCTCTGGCATCAGAAATCCGTTTTCGGTCTTCTATTCCCTGGAGCAGCAGGGTTTTCCCGTTTAAGCCTGTATCCTCTCCTTTGCCTGAAGGGTTTATGAAAGGACCATCTGCCTCTTCCCTTTTGTTGTAGAAAACTGTGGTTCCCTGTTCTGTTAGGAACCTGGGGAAAAAAATTCCCTTTATCTTCACTCAGTTTTTTAAGTCATCCTTGAGATCTTTTCCGAAGAGAGAAGAAGGGTGAAAGGGAAGAGAGCAGAAATGATGACTGGAAGACACAGCTCCTGACCACAGCTTGATTTTTAGCGCTCTGCGGGTAGAATTTGATATCATCAGCTTCTTGGCGGAACGTCTGAGTGTATCTATGGTAAAATTATATTGAAAATCAGCTGCGAGCTGAAGAGTAGATCAATCTTGAAAAATGTCTTCCCTACAAACACCATTCAAGATATCACGACCCATTTGACGCAAACATAGCCTGAGGGCACAAATAACTGGCACCGTAGCCAGAGAGGACTTACAGACTGAAGCAAAAACCTGGTAACTTCTGCTTAGCATGGAGTCTGCTTTACTGTCAAGTGGCTCTTTCAGGAGGGATGATTCATCAGTTACAATCTTGCCACAGGGAGGTTCACTTTGGAGGGAGTTCCTACTCCTCTGATTCTTTAGGGTCGATTTTATAAACATGCCGAAACCTTGACCCGACATCTAATTTTTTCTCTGGATCAAAGAAATTTCTGAGCTTTGTATGACTAAGCAGTACATTCACCTTTTTTTCTAGTAAAATAGAAAAGGGAATCTTTATTAACAATATCCTTATGGGATTTATGAGTCTCCCTAACTCCTTTAACAGCCTTGATAAGTTTAGAAGCGTTATCTTTATGGAACAGAAAGTAATCTTCAGAAATATCTGGATCAGAATCATCTGAGATTTCACCTTCAGACAAGGCTAGAGTCTCAGATTCAGAGAAGGAAGGAGTTTTCTTATGACGTTTAAACCCTTTATGATGTTTTTTGGATATTTTTATTTTCTTAGATTCTACTTTGTCAAACGCTTTAGACAGACGGCTTTGGAACCATTGAAAAAACTCCTTAGTCTCTAGTTCAAAGTCATCATTAAAGGAGTGTGAGCGCTGAACACAGAGCTCAGTGGAACACGAATTAGGTAAGAAATGTTGACAACTGGTACAGGCCCTATGTTTAGATTTCCTTTTCTTTTTCCCTTGTTCTTGACTGGACATCTGTGTGAGCAGACAAATAGCATAAGAACATGAAGGGTATCACAAAAGTAAATGCATCAATGCATCCATTGGCATAACACACAGCTCTAATATGCAGTATAACTGTAACATCCACAGCCACGGACCGTCATTCTTACCTGCTCCCCGACTGCTGCGGCCATGGACAAGTGTCTCCCTCCTGAGTGACGCCGGCACTCACTTCCACATCGCTGCACTGGTTCCGGTAGGGTGCGCGCGTGGGCTCGCGTCCGGCCCTAGAGGGCCAGTGCACACACATGAGTAAGATCTGTAATTAGCCCATGATCACCTTGGACTATAAAAAGGGCTCTGCCTTTTCACTCATTGCCTGAGTGTTGTTGTGTTTACCCATGTTAGTCTTAGCAAATGGTCCCTTAGTGTTATCCTCTTCCCGTAGTTCCCGTGCCCTGCTAGCTGTATCCTGTATCTCGTGCTATATCTGTTCCTGTGCCTTAACCTATTGGAGTCGTGTTGTGCCACCGGTCACGCCTGCTGATATATAACACGTCTGGTGTCTACAAGTTCATCTGTGCAGAGCCTCCATTACGGTCTGGACTATTAAAGGTACTATTGTACTAGGACTGTTGTTTGGCCAGCTGCTACTCCGCTATGGCGGTGCGGTCTAGTGGGCCCACATACCCATAGATCGTGACAGTACGCTCAGGCCATGGACCCCGCTGGTCAACTCAAGACCATGACGACGTCACAAGCTATGCAGGCAGACCTGCGAGACCTATAGTCATGACAAGACCAACTCCTCCTGGCACTGAACTCCATTGCACAGCGACTGCATGCGCAAGCTGCATCCATCACAGCAACTGTTCCTGTTGCTCCGGCTGATCCTCTTACTACACCTCCTGTCAGTACCGGTGCCGACTCCCGATTTTCGTTGCCACTACCTCCTCACTACGACGTAGAAGCGAGTACCTACAGGGGATTTCTGAACCAGTGCCAGATCCACTTCAGTCTACATGCCAGAGCATTTCCTTCCGATGGTGCAATAATTGCTTTCATCATATCTCAACTTACTGGCAAGGCCCTAGCATGAACAAATCCTTTCTGGGAGCGTCGGAGACCAGAGACCCGTGACTTCCAGTGTTTCCTACAGACTTTTGGCATGGTATTTGTGGAACCTGGGCAAGCTTAGTAAATATATTAGCTGTATGGATCCTTTCAAACTTTTCAAGTAATTTTGAAATTAAAGGTAGAGAATATAGTTTTTTAACTGTGAAGTTATTGAACTCCCTATAGTCAATGCAGAGACGTAAGGTGAATTCTTTCTCGTTAACAAAGAATAAAGGTGCTCTAGCTCCTGATGTAGATAACCGGATAAAGTCTTTTTCTAAATTCTCATCCAAATATTCCTGTAAGGCTTTCAGTTCTAGTTTAGAAATAGAGTAGATACAACCAAAGAGTATTTTAGCTGTGGGCAGTGGCGTAACTACCGCTATAGCAGAGGCTCCGCTAGCAGCCACTATGGCTGCTACAGTGCAACGCCACTAAAGGGTTGTTCCTATAAAAGACATGCATCCCCTATCCACAGGATAACGGGTACATGTGTGATCGCAGGGACGCCTAGCGATAAGGAGAACAGGGGACCGAAAGTCCCCCAAAGTTCTCCATGACAAACCTCGGACTTCCGGGGTCTGTCTGCAGCTCCATAGAAATGACTTGCGCATTAGCGCTTGCGCGCATGCGTGACCAGCGCTCCTTAGTGCTCCTTTCATTTTTATTGAACTGCGCAGACGCCGGAAGTCCGAGGTTTGTCATGGAGAACTTCGGGGGACTTTTGGTCCCCCATTCTCCTTATCGCTGCCAGCGATCACACATGTATCCCCTATCCTGTGGATAGGGGATACATCTCTTTTGTAGGACAAACTATAGGCCGTGTTTTTTTTTTGGGGGGTGGGGTCTGCATGGTGTTATCTACAGGGGGGGTTCTGTATGGTGTTATCTACAGGGGGGTCTGTATGGCATTATCTACAGGGGAGTGGTCTGTATGGCGTTATCTACAGGTGGGACTCTGTATGGCGTTATCTACAGGGGGGACTCTGTTTGGCGTTATCTACAGGGGGGACTCTGTATGGCGTTATCTACAGGGAGACTATATGGCGTTATCTACAGGGTGACTCTGTATGGCATTATCTACAGGGGGGTCTGTATGGCGTTATCGACAGGGGGTGTCTGTATGGCGTTATCTACAGGGGGAGTCTGTATGGCGTTATCTACAGGGGGCTGTATGGCGTTATCTACAGGGGGATTTGGGGCTGTAAGACGTTATCTACAGGGGGGGCTTTTTGGCGTTATCTACAGGGGGCGGTATGGTGTTATCTACAGGGGGGTCTGTATGGCGTTATCTACAGGGGGTGTCTGTATGGCGTTATCTACAGGGGGAGTCTGTATGGCGTTATCTACAGGGGGCTGTATGGCGTTATCTACAGGGGGATTTGGGGCTGTAAGACGTTATCTACAGGGGGGGCTGTTTGGCGTTATCTACAGGGGGGCTGAATGGTGTTATCTATAGGGGGGCTGTATGGCATTATCTATAGGGGGCTGTATGGCGTTATCTACAGGGGGGCTGTATGGCGTTATCTACAGGGGGGATTTGGGGCTGTAAGATGTTATCTACAGGGGGCTGTAAGGCGTTTTCTACGGGGGGCTGTGTATGGTGGCATCTATAGGGGGGCGCTGTGTGGTGGAATCTATAGGGAGGCACTATCTACAAGAGGGGTTGTGTGATACCCAGCGGAGGGGGGCCCCAGTCAAAAGTTTGCTTTGGGGCCCAGTCTTTCCTAGTTACGCCCCTGGCTGTGGGTAACAGTGCTATTGGGCAATCATATGAATGATGTGCTTATCTGCATTCTTTTTATCACAGATATACTGAAATTCTTCGTATTGTGACTGCAATAAGTCTTTAACAGATAGTTCAGAAATTTATGTGCTTTCTGGTAGTAAACAATTTAGCTGACAATCTTCAGAGGAAAATTTTTTACAACGTGTTTCACAATTGTTGAATGGATTGTGAGTAGAGTTGAAAGCCAAGGAATCCCTGAAAATAACTTTGGAGACGCAATGATTTTGAAATCAATAACTGCTTGATGATCAGGCTTGATGAGAACTTGAAGCTGCGTAGTCTCATGAGTAACAGGCCTTGATGATAGGGGTGACCTATCAACTGTTTCCATTTCTACTGGTGCTGACTTTGTTAACAATTCAATATTTAAAATCATGACCAAAAGTTATGTCCATTAAATTTTCACCAGCCCCAGAGTCAAGCATATCAGAACAAGAAATCCCACATGTTTAAGTTCAGATGTGTATTGGCACTATAAAATGAGACTGGTACCAACAACTTATTTTCACCCTTTGCCAGAGGAGAAATTAAATATATTTTTTGAATCCAACAGATCAGCTGTTACATCAAGCCAATTATATATAGTAGGCATTCTTTCAGACAATGGACTCTACTTTCAGAAGATGAATGACAACAGTTCATATGAGGTAGAACAATTAAAGAGCTATTATTTTTCGGTGGAGCTAATAGTTATCCTGATACCGGATATAGGAACTGTCCAATCCATCAAGACCAAACAGAATAGCCCTGTGGGCTACTACACCACAGTACATACGATCTATTGCCATTGATAGGTTAAAAAAACATGTCCACCAATCAGAAGTTAGAGTAATAGTCAGAGTTTTTTTCTAGCATGTGCGCCTTTGTCATAGAGAAAAACATTTTTAGAAATGTATATGTGCCCGGTGTATGTATATGTGCCTGGTGTATATGTGCTGACCGCCAGCACATCCTACTTACCGGCTGCCGCGACCGCAGGACACTCTCTTCATGCCGGCATCTCCCTCCCCAGAGATGCCGGCACACACGGCTGCAGCTCCCCCACTAACTCCTGTAAGGTACGCACGCATGCTCGTTCTCAACCTTAAAGGGCCAGCACGCTCACCATGCAAAGGTTCCCTAGCCAATCCCTATACCTCCTGGACCTTAAAAAGGGCTCTGGCCTTCCTCTCCTTGCCTGAGCATTGTTGTGTCTGCCCATGTTGGTCTTTGCAAATGGTCCCTATGAACTATTGTTTGACCAGCTGCTACTCCGCTACAGGCAGTGAGGTACAAGTCACACTATGTTATTGGCTGATTTCTATATTGTGTCAGGATTTGAAACCAGAAACTCCTTTGTCCTAGGAAAATACAGAAACTATATTTGAACCTATGCAAATAGATGTTACGCAAAAACTGAGACTAAACCTTGTAACCATTTGTTTCCCATTTTGTGCATTAAAATGTAAAATGTAAAATTACTTTACTATGTTGAAACTTTTCTGGTAAAAGTATCTCTACTTTCACAGAAATTTTTTTATAGTGCAAAAGTGTGCACAATAATTATTCTTATATTATCGTTTTTGCTTCTAGCAGCAGCACAGACTATCTCTTTTCCATGCTGCCAGGGGCTCATTACTGTGCAGTTGGAGAAAGAGCGCCCTGCTCGTCTCCATCACTTCTATATTCAGAACGGCCGCCAGTGCTATAGAATCCTACAGTGCTGGCGGCCTTTATGCATATGAGTGCCATGGAGATAAGCAGGACACTCTGTCTCTAACTGCAGAGTTATGAGCCGCCGGCAGCATGGACTATAGATAGTCCATGCTGCTCCTAGAAACAGAAGCGCTAATCCAAGTTATTTAGAAAACCGAATATTGTTCATACTCCTGCACTATAATTGTTTTTCAGTGAAAGTAGAGGTACGCTGTAAGATTTCTCTATCATAACTCAATTCTATGCTAGCGGTCATCTTTAACTTTATTTGGGTTGCTAAGCGTCATCAGATACCAAAATCGATGATGCTCTTGGGTAGAAAGAAGGGAGGCCTCTCAGTCCCTGATATTCTCAAATATTATTGAACAGTTCACCTTAGGCATATTGTGTCTTAGATGTCCCAATAGGCTTTTAATATCTTGACACAAATAGAGAAGTTGTGGCTTGCAGCAGTGCACCCCAACTCCTTACTATGGTCCCGGGATCCCCACCAATTTGTTAGGCCCCATGAAATTTACAAGGGATCTTTTTCCCTAACGTATGTACACTCCCCATGGCTTCTATTTTATATAATCCTTCTATACCGGAAAGATTAAATTTCCCTATGGTGCGGGTTTGGTTCTCAGTGTTTTTTTTTCACTTAGCTGACATGGTTGATGCTTTCTGTCTTGAACTTCATTCATTTGTGTCTTTAGCTCTATCTATTCATCTTCCAGACTCTGAAAGATTCTATTATTATCAAGTGCGGCATTTTGTAACCTCGACTTTTGGTTCTAGTAAAGTCTCGTCTCCTATTCCCTTTCAGGGGCTGTGTCGCACAGGTACCTCTACTAAAGGCCTTATTTACGCAATTCACCATATAATTTCTTCCCCAATTGGTGAGATGCCTATCCATCACAGATATATGGTTAGATGGGAAGTGGCTTTAGGTAGAACTATATCTCCGGATTTATGCCAAATTATCTGGAATCCTTCATGTGCACCACTTATAAAGAAGTTCAATATATACTTTTGATGCATTGGTATCATACTCCTGCCCTTCTCCACTCCTTTAACCCCTCTATTCCATCTAGTTGTTGTCAGTGTCTAACGGATATTGGTTCCCTTTTCCATATCTTTTGGGACTGCCCACTGATTGTTTCCTACTGGGTAGAAGTAAGGAGCATTTCTGATGCCATCTTGTCAGAGGGTATCCCCATAGATCACCAGGCATTTTTTTTTTATATATGCATGTCAGACTACCCCTCCCTTCAGACTTATGTAAAGTACTGTGCACTCTTGCTGTGATTATCTGACTTCATCCATTAACATAGTGGCTACAAGCAATTTTTTGTTTGTACTGTTTATTGTTCTTCATGTACTTATCCGTGGAAAATTTAAAATCTTTGAAAAAAATTACAGTTCTAAAAACCGTTCTTACTGCTCTGTCAGATTTCTAGTACTGCAGCAATGTCAAGATTTCTAATACTGCAGCAAAGTCAGATTATTACTAAATTATTTAAGAAGGTTGTCAATTTTCTTCCACACTGGGTTCTTAAACTGAGAAATTAAATAGGCATTTGGAGAAAGCCTTATTTTTAATTGGGTGTTTGTATACACAATTTCTGTTTGTAGTAAGTAACCTCTTTCATTATCTTTCCACATTTCTCTCCCTCCAGTCAATGTTACATTTATGGTTCAATTAAGCGCTGCACAATAACAAATTACATATGTTTGCCATATGGTAGACATTTCTTCACACAATTGATGATGATAATAATAGATGACCTTATTTTTTGTAACACCAACGTATTTTGCAGCACTTTCACAAGACAAATGTAAAAGTATGGTTTGTTATGTAGCAAGCCAATCTGAACTTTACATCACTACTGTACTTTATCAAGGATCTTTATTATTTCTAGCAATAAATCACCATTTTAATGACAAAATATCAATGTCATCTTCATAATGAATATAAATACAGAGCAGTCACTTAATGGTATTTTTCTTGGTCTTTTCCTTTACTGTACAATAATGTTTCTACTATTAACAATACCTGAAAAATCCCTTTAAGTTTTATTTTTATTCTCCATACGTAAAACATAATTGCTGGGTAAGAATTGATATGCCTGCCACTACAGTTCCCATGGGAGTTTTCGCCCATCTTTCCTAGATCTGCCCAGTTATTTACATGAAAAGAAGCAAGGGATGTATCACTGCCATTTAAGACTTTTGGAAAGCTTGGTGGAAGCCTCTGTGAGTTAAGTGGGAAATGCTCATTTACCATAAATAGAAGCTCATAGGGCAATAACATTGTCAGCTGAAAAAGGAGTTGGAAGAAAGTGTCCACTGAGTATAAGCAAGTCTCAAAAAGCTATCCCTGAAAGAATTGAAGACTTATTTGATTAGTGTGTCTTAATTCATCAACACTGAAAAAATATGAGATATGAATAAGTAATGAGTGTGTTGAGTTGTATGATGTAACACTTGAAATAGGATGCCAAAGTGACAGCTGGCCAGCAAGAACCAGAGAACTCCACGTGGCACTATGCAGAGGAAGTACATGAAATCTGGTATTACTTATGTCACAATTTTAATTTATATTTAGCTACTGATATCCACCACATTCATATTTGTATCAACTAGATTCACTCTTTTTCTGTAATGTAAGAATGAAGGAAATATGTCTTTGTTTTTTGTATTTTTCTCAATATAACTGAAATATCTTTCATTATATCTGCTGTCATCTATTTTCAGTGAATATTACATTTCTAGTGAAGCTACAACCATAGAGTTGCTTTATGAAATATTTTCTAAATAGCAATTTGCTAATATCATTTTGTTATTGTTATTGGAAGCACTGCCGGGCTGCAAGGAATTTCAAATTCCCTGCTGTTAACCTGCAGATATGCAAAAAGGTTATTTTTGTGACATGAGACCTTATTTATGCAAAAAGTAGTACAAGAAAAGAAGGTATTGGCCATAGCAGAATATTGCTTCCTTCTGCTTTCACATTTTTTTCATTGTAAAAGTGTACCCATCACACTGAACATACAGTCAGATCTGCGGGCAGCATGTTATGGAGTAGGAGGAGCTGAGCAGGTAAATATATAGTTTTGTGGTAAAAGATTCAAAATGACTTGTAATTTATTCATTTAAATCACTGCTTATTCTGGGATGAGGAGTTCAGTGGGCGGTCCTACTCTGTGATTGACAGCTTTCCATGTATGAGTATGTAAACAGAGAGAGCTGCCAATCATTGATTAGGACCGCCCACTAGACTTCTAAGCATAGCAAGAGCAATGATTTTAATAAATACATTACAAGTTATACTGTATCTTGTATTATCGATCAATCGGCTTAGCTCCTTTAGCTTTATACCATGCTGCCTATAACATGCTGATCAAGCTAAATGTTCAATGTGACAGATTCCCTTTAAGTAATGTTAATTAAAAAAATTGTATAATGCAGAAGACTGTTTGCACTTACAGTCTGTGGTCTGATATAACCTTTGTTGTAGAGTAACCAGACTATACAAATAATTCCCTATATCTACTGTATTATCATTATTAGTTTTAATTGTGACCCGAGGAGTTAAGGATTCAGGGATTGGAAGGAGCAGTTTTTTTCTGACAGGTATCTGGATTTAAAGTATAGCATTAGTTATATAGAAATCGATTGTAATGCAGGATTTTCAAGAACCTCCTGCTCTGTCTCCTAGGCTGCCGTCTGTAGAATGTAATGGGATCCCACAGTGCTGCTGCCGTACTGAAGACAGAAATCTAGGAGACAGAGCTCTGTCTCCTACTTCAGCGTTAGGGGGGATTCACACGAGCGTGTATTTGGTCCGTGCGGGCCGTGTGGTTTTCACGCGGCACGCATGGACCAATACAAGTCTATGGGGCAGTACAGACAGTCCGTGCTTTTTGCGCAGCGTTTGTCTGCTGCGCAAAAAGAGCGACAGGTTCAATAACTCTGCATATTTCGCGCATCACGCACCCATTGAAGTCAATGGGTGCGTGAAAACCATGCAGGTTGCACGGAAGCACTTCTGTGCGAACCGACTGAAACAGCGCACCAGCTGTCAAAAGGATGAATGTAAACAGAAAAGCACCACGTGCTTTTCTGTTTCCGAACATCCAAACGGAGTGTCTTTGCGATGAGCGAAGCCGGACAAGCGAACCGAACTTCACCGGGTTATGCCGAACTCGTTTTGGCCGAACCCGGCAAAAAAATTATCGGTACGCGACGTCAGGAGATAGTCACTGTCCATGGTGCTGAAAGAGTTAAACTGTTCCAGCACCATGGACAGTGACTTCCGATCCCAATAAACATGAACCTGTAGAAAAAAAAACGAAGTTCTGACTTACCGATAACTCTCGGCGTCTTCCTCCAGTCTGACCTCCCGGGATGACAATTCAGTCCAAGTGACAGCTCTAGACAATCACAGGCCAAGCACAGGCTGCAGCGGTCACATGGACTGGCGCGTCATCCAGGGAGGTGGGGCCCGATGTCGAGAGGCGCGTCACCAAGGACGCGTCACCAAGGACGCGTCACCAAGGCAACGGCCGGGAAGTTCTCGGTAAGTACGAACTTTTTCTTTTTTTTCAACAGGTTTTTCGATATTGTGTTCGGCATTCACTGTCGAGGGTGCTGAAAGAGTTAGCTCTTTCAGCACCTTGGACAGTGACGGGCGTCAACTAGCCTCATCTCTATGATGGCGGCTACGTGAAAATCACGCAGCCACGCATCATACACGGATGACACACGCAGCTGTCAAATGGTTTTTGCGAGCGCAAAACGCCGCGTTGTTTGCGCGCGCAAAAACGCAACGTCCGTCTGTATCTGCCCTTAGGGTATGTACACATGCAGTGTTTTCAGGCGTATTTCAGAGCGTAAACACCTCGAAATACGTCTTCAAAATCATTAGCGAAACGCCTACAAATAGGTTCCCATTAAAATCTATGGGAAATACAGCGTTTAGTTCAGACGATGTGTATTTTTACGCCGCTGTTTTAAAAAACGGTGTGTAAAACGACGCCACATAAAAGGAAACGCCTCAGAAAAACGCCTAGAAAAAAGCATCAAAATTATTTTCAGCTTCAAAAACGCCTGAAAATCAGGAGGCTGTTCCCCCTTGAAAACAGCGCCGTAATTTTCAGCCACTTTTTATTGTACGTGTGAACATACATTTATAAGCATCCCAGAACACGGACCCGACTGATCTGCGGTTCTTTTCAGAAGCTGTATAGTTTAGAGAAAGTATATAGAAAAATTATTATTTTGCAAAATCCTACACTCTAATCGTTTTTCTATATACTGGAGGTACACTTTAATTGTGGACCACAGTAAAGCGCAATACAAACTGCTTTGTGAATGAGCCCTATATATATTTTCTATTAGTAAACAACTGAAGTGCTGTGAAAAAGATGCAAGTAAAAGAAAACTTGAAAAACAAGTGCCCCGATTTTTTTTTTGCTGTTAATGAATAGAGATTTAAGGTAATTAGCATTAACATCATACATCAAATACCCTGCTGACAAGATTTGAAAGGCCTGCCACTTTCAATTACTACCTTCAAGTTATTTCTCATCCCGCTAACATATAATCAAGTTTTTAATGGAGAATGTGTTGTAGTTGCCAGCTGAACAAATAACAGAATAACACTATAATGCTTGGCTGTGAGTATCGTTTTAACTATGGACATTAGCAGAAATGACTGGGTTCTTGAAGAAAAATATTGAAGGACGCTTCACACACACACACACACACACACACACACACACACACACACACACACACACACGCACACACGCACACACACTCAGGTCCTTATCAATGAATTAGAATATCATCAAAAAGTTAATTTCAGTAATTCAATTAAAAAAGTGAAACTCATATATTATATCGATTCATTACACACAGAATGATCTATTTCCAGCATTTTTTTTCTTTTAATGTTGATGATTATGGCTAACAGTTGATGAAAACCCAAAATTTAGTATCTCAGAAAATTAGAATTTCAAAAATTATTTTTAACACCGAAATGTTAGCCTACTGAAAAGTATGTACATTATATGCACTGAATACTTGGTCGGGCTCCTTTTGCATGAATTACTGCATCAATGCGGCGTGGCATGGAGGCGATAAGCCTGTGGCACTGCTGAGGTGTTATGGAAGCCCAGGTTGCTTTGATAGCGGCCTTCAGCTCATCTGCATTGTTGGGTTTGGTGTCTCTCATCTTCCTCTTGACAATACCCCATAGATTCTCTATGGGGTTTAGGTCAGGTGAGTTTGCTGGCCAATCAAGCACAGTGATACTGTGGTTATTAAACCAGGTATTGGTACTAATGGCAGTGTGGGCAGGTGCCAAGTCCTGCTGGAAAATGAAATCAGCATCTCCATAAAGTTTGTCAGCAGAGGGAAGCATGAAGAGCTCTAAAATTGCCTGTCTTAGACGGCTGCGTTGACTCTGGACTTGATATAACACAGTGGACCAAAACCAGCAGATGACATGGCTCCCCAAACCATAACTGGCTGTGGAAGCTTCACATTGGACGGCAAGCAACTTTGATTGATGCCTCTCCACTCTTCCTCCAGACTCTGGGACCTTGATTTCCAAATGAAATGCAAAATTTACTTTCATGTGTAAACAGGACTTTGGACCACTGAGCAACAGACCAGTTCTTTTTCTCCTTAGCCCACGTAAGACACTTCTGACGTTGTCTCTGGGACATGAGTGTCTTGACACAAGGAATGCGACAGTTGTAACCTATGTCCTGGATTTGTCTGTGTGTGGTGGCTCTTGAAGCACTGACTCCAGTTGCAGTCCACTCCTTATGAATCTCCCCAGATTCCTGAATGGCCTTTTCTTGACAATCCTTTCAAGGCTGCAGTTATCTCTGTTGCTTGTGCACCTTTTTCTACCACACTTTTTCCTTCCTCTCAACTCTCCTTTAATATGCTTTGATACAGCAAACTGTGAACAGCCAGCTTCTTTAGCAAAGTCCTTTTGTGGCTTACCCTCCTTGTGGAGAGTGTCAATGACTGTCTTCTGGACAACTGTCAAGTCAGCAGTCTTCCCCAGTGGCGGATTAAGTAGACCATGGGCCCTGGGCTGTTACCCAAACTTGGGCCCCCCTTCCTCACCGTAACTATTTTTAACACTACCTTTTTGGGCAAGCATTAACAGTGTTACGATTCCCCTTGTCACAGCGCGGTGTCCCTACATACTGACAGGATCACACTGTGCAGGGACACAACCTTCTGACAAGGGGAATTGTCTATCAGTCCTGGACCGCAGAAAGACTTTTTGTGAAATACAAGGATTTCCTATAATAAACATGTCAGGAGAGGTGACAGATTCTCTATAAATCTAGTGACTCACAGGTGACGACGTCTCAGATTCTAGTAGTTTTTTTCCTCTTTTCTTCTCCATCCGGTCCAGCGCTCATGACGACTTCTCCCGGCCATGACTCATTTCTGCAGAATTTGCCACTTAGACGTCTCCTCACTTTTCCAACATTTCCACACCTATAAACGAAAATAAAGTTATCATGGTGCCACATAGTGTACCCCTAAATATAATAGCACCAAACACTGCGCGCCTGAATATAATACCACACACTGTAAAACACCATACACACAGCCCCCTGTACATAGTGCCACACACAGCCCCTGTAGATATTACACACCCCCATAGATATCGCCATACACAGCCCCCTCTATATATCACACATCCCCCTCGTAGAGAGCGTTACACACAGCCCCCTATAGATAGTGCCATACAGCCCCCCTGTAGAGAGCGCCACACAGCCCTCCCCCTCTTGTAAATAGCACCAAAAAGCCCCCCCTATAAAGAGCGCCACACACATACCACGGTGGATAGCACTACACAGCCCCCCCTTGCCTCACAGCGCTCCCCCTTGTATATAGTGCCTCACAGCGCTCCCCCTTGTATATAGTGCCTCACAGCGCTCCCCCTTGTATATAGTGCCTCACAGCGCTCCCCCTTGTATATAGTGCCTCACAGCGCTCCCCCTTGTATATAGTGCCTCACAGCGCTCCCCCTTGTATATAGTGCCTCACAGCGCTCCCCCTTGTATATAGTGCCTCACAGCGCTCCCCCTTGTATATAGTGTCACACAGCGCTCCCCCTTGTATATAGTGCCACACAGAGCTCCCCCTTGTATATAGTGCCACACAGCGCTCCCCCTTGTATATAGTGCCACAAGGTTATGTACACATTTAAAAACTTTATATTATAATTATATATATATATATAGTATGTCTGTGTATCAGTGTGATTGATTGATTTTATTAAAAAATATTTTTACTTTTTGAGATACGGCTGCTTTGTATCCTGTATCCGTCAGGTCAGCAGGACTGACGGGATCAGTGACACGCAGGATCCACCTCAAATCTATCACATCTAAGATTATAATTTAGCGCAGGGCCCGTTTCACTGATCCCGTCAGTCCTGCTGACCTGACGGATACAGGATACAAAGCAGCTGTATCTCAAAAAGTGAAAATATTTTTTAATAAAACGTAATTACAAAGTTGCACCAAACACACATTTTTATTAAAAAAAAATAAAACCGACGTTATTTTTGCGACGTTTTTTCCGTAGACAATGCAGGTTCCGTTTTTTATCGTTTTTATGCACACATTTTTTGCCATTTTAGAATTTTTATTCATAAAGTTTGAAAATAATAGTAAAAAAAGAAGCTTTTTTACGTTTCAGCTATTTTTTTTTGGTAATAACATTGTTTTACCCTAAAATAGACCTTTTATCTGTGATCGTCATTGTCTACCGTAAATTTTAATATATTACATGTCTATATTAGGGTAATTGGGTCAGCGCTAGCGTTACAACAATGATTGGCGGGGGGGGAACGTTTTTTTTGGGGTGGGTATTTTATGTGTATTTATTATTATTTATTTTTTTTGCACTTTACTATTTTTTATTACTATGTTCTGATCCTCAAAGGTCAAAAAAGACCTTTGGGGAACCTTATATCTACTTTCTCTTTGTTTTACACCATGTTTTTCCACTGTAACTGGAGCTGCACAGCAGCCCCAGTTACAGGGGAAATCAGCCCTCTCACAGTGACGATTGTCACTAATAGGGCTGTGCTGGGTCTAGTAAGACCCAGCAGCAGTCTGTCAGTAACGGCACCCGGCGATCATGTGACCTGTCACATGATCACCGGGAGGAATAGAGACAGCGCCGCTGCTGCTGTCTCTATTCCTGTACACAGCGTTCATTGAACGCTGTGTAAGAAGACATCGGAGAAGACAGAAGCAGCGAAAGCTGCTTCTGTCTTCTCCTCAGGGTCCCCGGCAGTCACTGACAGCCGGAGACCCGACATTCAGCTGCCCGATCGCGCGGGCAGCAAGTTAAAACCCGAGCCGTAGAAAGTCTATGGCTCGGGTTTTAAGCACCCGTCCCTGACCGCTGGCCGTAAAAATACAGCCAGCGGTCGGGAACCAGTTGGGCAGGAGGATAATCCTGTACTGACCTCAGCGCCGGTGACCGCCCGCCGGCTCTTCTCTTGCTGCTTTGGAGTAACAGAACAGCCGTCCGTCGCTGTTCTGTTACTCAATGGCGGCGGCCCGCACTGTCAGGGAGGCGTGTCCTACCCCTGGATCCCGGCGAATTCCCTGCTCCTCCCCATCTTCGGCCGTTAGCAGCGCTAGCGCGCTGAATAGATTTACGAGATAATGTGCGTTTCGGGCTGCCATGGGCCCCCTGGAAGCCTCGGGCCCCGGGCGGCCGCCCGAAACGCCCATATGATAATCCGCCACTGGTCTTCCCCATGATTGTGTAGCCTACTGAACTACTGTTGGACAATTCAAAGGCTGAGGAAACCTTTGCAGGTGTTTTGTGTTGAGTAGCTGATTAGAGTGTGACGCCATGAGTCTACAATCTTCAACTTTTCCCCAATATTCTAATTTTCTGAGAGACTAAATTTTGGGTTTTCATTAACTGTTAGTCATAATCTTCAACATTAAAAGAAAAAAATGCTGGAAATAGATCACTGTGTGTGTAATGAATCTATATAATATATAAGTTTCCCTTTTTTAATTCAATTACTAAAATAAATTAACTTTTTGGTGATATTCTAATTCATTGAGAAGGACCTGTGTGTATATATATATACAGTGAAGGAAATAAGTATTTTTTTTTAATCAGTTCAATTTTATTCAACAAACTTCACATTTTTACAGGTCATTGTACTTTCACATGCAGTGTATAAGCAAATTTCCACAGACCCAAGTATTTATATCCAACCAAACATTCCCTTCCCCCCAACTCCCCCTTGTATCCCCCCAGCCGGTCTTCTCGATACCACTTTTTCAATCCTATCTCCTTCTCTTCCCCTTTTCCATTCCCCATCTTACGCCTGCTCTCAGTATGTGCCCCACCTTCAGTAGTCTTATACCTGAACGTGTGACCGTAGTGTCATCAGCTCCACAGAAGCATATCCAGATTGATCAATCCACCTGGCCCATTGTTTCTCAAACTTGACCTTGGACCCCCTCTTGGAGTATATCCTATATTCCATTAGAACCTGTGAGTTAAGTGCCCCTATGATTTCTTGTTTTGAGGGTGGCTCCGCATCCAGCCAGTGCTTTGCTATTCCTTTCCTAACTTGATATAGTATTTTAGCGATTGCCAACCCTGACATCCTATCCCCCACCAAATCTCCAACATACCCTAGCAGCATTACCACAGGATCCCATGGAACCTGTACCTCAAACACTCTCCCCACTAGCTCCAATATTTCCGTCCACAGAATCCCCAACCTCCCGCATGTCCAGAACATATGGAGGATGTCTGCTTTTTCCTCCGGGCACCTAGGGCACTTGGCATCTGCTCTTAATCCCATTTGTTTCAGCACCCACGGGGTCCTATACACCCTATGTATCAGAAACAACTGCGATCTTCGTTGTGCTACATTAATGGACAAAGTACATGTTGCTGCCAATACCGCCTCCCAGTGGTCTGTCGTAATAGGACCCACATCCCTCTCCCATATAGCTTTCACTGGTGCCATAGGATCCCCCAGATGTTCCACCAATAACCTGCGATAAACCAATGAAATTAATCCTTTTGACGTTACTGCTTTTGCAATATGTTCCAACACTCCCGCGGCATGTATTGTCATATCTACACTGGCCGCCTGTGTCTGCACAGCGTGCCGAATCTGCAGGTACTGATAGAACATGCGGGAGTCCAGCTGAAACCCCTCCCTTATTTGCTGAAAGGATTTGAGTATGCCTCCCTCGTACAACTGACTCAATCGTATTATGCCTTGCTGCTCCCACCCCTGCATCCCTTCCAATTTACCCAATTCCCCCAGATAAGCATTCCTCCAGAGCGGTGTATATTTAGTGCACTCTCCTATCCCCAGCAATTGTTTGCACTGCCACCACACCTTGTGTATGAGAAGCAGAGTGGGTCTGGTACTCGCCATCCGTTTATAGCTGTGCGCTTCCAGTCCTTCCAACGGGTTCTCCCCCCCCCCAGATATGATAGGATGCGCGCACTGGACCCCCATGTCTCTTCCTGCTCCCACCCCCAGAAATGCTGACATTGGGCAGCTAAATAATACACCCAAGCATTGGGCACAGCCAGGCCCCCCTCCTCTTTAGGCAGTTGTAATTTCTCCAGTTTAATCCTAGGTACCCCCTTCTTCCATACTAGGTCCCTAAAAAGGTTGTGCAACCTCCTGAACCAATATTTGGGGATCCATACCGGGGAGTTATGTAGGACATACAGCACCTGGGGCATAAGGATCATTTTAATCAGATTCGTCCTACCCAGAGCCGATAGCGGTAACTTATTCCACTCCTCTACTTTGGCTTTTATCGTTGTTAACAGTGGCATTACATTAAGGGACATATAATCCTGTACCTTCACCGTCACCCTAACCCCCAAATACTTAAACTCCGTGACCACCGGTATCTCCACCTCCTCCTCCCCAGTCTGGATACCCCCCGGGTCCATGAGCATTAGAGCCGATTTTGACCAATTAATGAGCAATCCCGAATATTTCCCGAACCGCTTAATTAGGGCCATCACTAACGGTAGTGTGCGCTCGGTATCCGCCATGAATATCAGCATATCGTCTGCGTATAATGCAATTCGTTCCTCCACCCCCCCATATCTCAACCCCTGAATATGTTCATGTTGTCTCACTGCACACGCCAAGGGTTCCACCGCCAACGCAAACAACAATGGGGATAATGGACATCCCTGACGCGTTCCCCGCTCCAGCGCAAACCGATCCGATAGCACCCCATTTACCCTTATCTTTGCTGTCGGGGCTACGTATAACAACTTTACCCATTTTATGTAATTAGGGCCAAACCCCATTTTCTCCAAAACTGACCACAAATATTTCCATTCCACGCAATCGAATGCTTTAGCCGCGTCTAATGACAGTATGGCTCTCCCCCCATGATTGTCCGGTCGAACTTGTAAATTCAAGAACAGCCGTCTCAGATTCACCGCCGTCGATTTGGATGGCATAAAGCCGGCCTGATCTCCATGTACCACCCCAGCCACTACCTTAGCTAGTCGAAGCGCCAATACTTTTGCTATGATTTTGATATCCGCCGTCAGTAGAGAAACTGGTCTATAGGAGCCCGGGAGCTGAGGATCTTTCCCCTCTTTAGGCAGAACTACAATAGTTGCTTCGTACATTGTTTCCGGGAGCCGCCCCCTATCAAAACTATCCAAAAGAGTGGCCAATAACTGCGGTACAAGCTCCTCCCCATATTCCTTAAAAACTTCCACCGGAAGACCATCCGGCCCCGGCGCCTTTTCACTGGCTAGTATCCCTATGGCTGCCTGGAGCTCCTCCAGAGATATGGGCTCCTCCAATGTCCCTCTCTCCTCCCCTCCCAACCTGGGAAGGTCTATCTCCCCTATATACTCTTCCAGCTGTTGAGGTGTGTGCTCCGCCCTAGAGGCATACAAGTCTGAGTAAAACTGCTGAAAAACTTTCAAAATCTGTCCTGTATCCGTCTCCGACTTCCCCCCCTCCCCCTTAATAGTGTGTATGTAATTATTTTCCCTCTGAGCCTGCGCCATCCTTGCCAACAGCCGTCCAGTGGTTTCCCCCTCCTCATAATATTGGCGTTTTAAAAACATTCTTTTGTTTTCTGCCCTCTCCAACTGATGCTGTTTTAACAACCGCTGCGCCTCCACCCAATGCTTCAGTGTGTCTGGTGTGTTATCTGCTATATGTAGTCTTTCTGTCTCTGTTACCCTTTCCAACAGCGCTTCCCCTAATTGTCTAGACCGTGTTTTTACTGCCGAAATGTGCTGGATGAACACCCCTCTCAGCCACGCCTTCATCGCGTCCCACAGTATCTCTTGCGGTACCGTTCCTGAATTGAACTGAAAGTATTCCTTTATGAGGTCTAAAATTTGTTTATGATCTATCAACTTCAGCCAAAAGGCATTGAGTTTCCAGCACCCTTGCCCCCGCCCTGTCCTCCCCTCCGTCTCTACCTTCATTACCAAAGGAGAATGATCCGACAACGCTCTTTGCAAATATTCTATCTGGGCTACAAAGGGTACCGCTGCCGGTGAGCACAAGATTAGGTCTATCCTGGATAAAGACTGATACGTGGAAGACGCACAAGAATACTGAAAGCTATTTGGATGTTTATCCCTCCATATGTCCCGCCAACCCATTTCAGCAACAAGATGGCCAAACGCGGTTAAACCTCCCCCTGTCATGCCGAATTTATCCATATTAGTATTCAATACCGCGTTAAAATCCCCCATCACTAGCAACGGCACCTCCGGGTATCTCGCCAGTTCCTCCACCACTTTCTTGATACATCCGCTAGAAAATGGAGGGGGGACATACAACACCACCAACACACAATTCCAATGATACATCGTACAGTGTGCCCCCACATACCGCCCCTCCCCATCCTGGAAGGAGTCGTGACATATAAATGGCACCGCCCTATGTATGAGAAGACTCACCCCCCTTGAATATGTAGTATGGTAAGAATGAAAGCTATGGCCTACCCAAGCCCTATGCATCATGGAGACTGAATCCCTAGTCATATGTGTCTCCTGTAGTCCTATCACCCTCGACTCCTGCTTTCTAATAAAATCAAATACCGCCTGTCGTTTTCTGGAATCCCGCAGGCCCCGTACATTCCAGGACAAACAATTAAGTGATCCCATCATCCCTCAACATATCCCTACACATCCTATCCTGTTCTCGTAGTTTTACATATCCGACCGGCTGGGTCCTCTTTCCCTCCCTCCCCTCCCCCCCCTGTAACCTCCCCCGTAAACCTACCCCTTTCCAAGGGTTGGAGCGACAGAACGTATCTGCCATTACCCATAACAAGCGTCGGCAGGCCAACTCCGCCCACCGTACATTCAACAATACCATAACTCGTTATTCACGTTTCCCGCGTAACTGACCATCCCTCCCGCTGCCTTTTCCTTGCAAATAACCAACCATCCCTTCAACATATCGGTACCCCTCAATGTCCATAAACACATTCCTCCTCTTCTGGTCTTCCGCGTTCACCGCAACAATGCCCTCCAACTCCAAGTCCAAACATGACCAGGAACCCTCAATGCCATATCTTGCAATTTTTACGACACCTGGTTCAGTCCCGCATCCCCAGCCTCCTTTTATCAGCCGGTCTGTTCCGGATCAGCGCCGTCCTTCTGCCTCCGCCGGTCTCAGCTGACTTTCATGGCTATCCAACCATCTAACCGCTTCTCTCGGTGTCTCGAAAAAGGAAGTTGTGCCCAACGCCACCACTCTCAGGCGGGCAGGATACATCATTGAATATTGCACTTGTAACGCCCTTAAGCGTCTCTTTATATCCATAAACTGTGATCGTTTCCGTTGTACTTCCATAGAGAAATCCGGGAAAAAGGACACTTTCACCCCATTAAAAGAGATGTCTTGACGTTCTCTAGCTTTCCTCAGGATCCTGTCTCTATCCTTGTAATGTAAAATCTTTATCAGCACCGGTCTCGGCGGCCTTCCCGGAGGGCCGGGTCCGGTCGGCACCCTGTGCGCTCTCTCCACCGCAAATAAAGGGGTCAATTCCTCTCTGCCAAATGTGTCTATCAGCCACTTTTCAAAGAAATCATCCGGATTCGCTCCCTCCACTCTTTCTGGAACCCCCACTAGGCGAACGTTATTCCATCTCAGCCGATTTTCCATGTCGTCTGTCTTAGCCAGCAATGTCGCCACTGCCTGCGAATGTGCTTGTACATCCTGCTTTATGTGAGGAATCGCGTCCTCCATGTCTGAGACTCTCCCCTCCACGGCAGTGGTGCGTTCCGCTACTTTTTGCAGATCATTCCTGAGCAGCAAAATGTCCTCCTTCAATCCACCCATCTGGCTTGCTAAGGTATTAAGGACCATAGAATTTTGCTTCACCGCTGCCAAAATGTCCTTTAAGGAGGGTTCCTCCTTCCTTGCTCCACATTTCCCTCCAGCACCTGGCTGATCCTGCATGGCGCCACTCATCTCCTCCTCCTCCTCCTCCTCCTCACTTCTCATGTCCCCCGCCAAAGGAGAGTACCTGGATCCATAAGATGAGCCTCCAGCTGCCTGATCTCCAGCCGACTTTCGCTGCTGTGCAGCCGCCCCCCCTGCTCTCGGCGTGCGGGCGAACCTCTCCAGCTTCTCCACTACTTCCTGCCGGAGGCCTCTATTGCGGCCCTCCTTCTCCTCGGCGCCATCTTGAGCGCGGGACCCGGGACTCGCTGGCGGCGACTTCTGCTTCTTTGAGCGCGTCATTATGGACGGGCACTCGTGTTCCTCCACCTCTAGACTCTGGTAGGACCCTGGGGAAACTGTTTTCCCCGAATTTTATGGGATATATGGACCTTATAGGATGAATACAGCAGGAGCTCCGGTCACACACGTCCTCTCACATTCACCGCTAGGCCACGCCCCCTAAGGAAATAAGTATTTGATCCCTTGCTGATTTTGTAAGTTTGCCCACTGTCAAAGATATGAACAGTCTAGAATTTTTAGGCTAGGTTAATTTTACCAGTGAGAGATAGATTATATAAAAAAAAAAAAAGAAAATCACATTGTCAAAATTATATATTTATATATTTGCATTGTGCACAGAGAAATAAGTATTTGATCCCTTTGGCAAACAAGACTTAATACTTGGTGGCAAAACCCTTGTTGGCAAGCGCAGCAGTCAGACGTTTTGTGTAGTTGATGATGAGGTTTGCACACATGTTAGATGGAATTTTGGCCCACTCCTCTTTGCAGATCATCTGTAAATCATTAAGATTTCGAGGCTGTCGCTTGGCAACTCGGATCTTCAGCTCCCTCCATAAGTTTTCGATGGGATTAAGGTCTGGAGACTGGCTAGGCCACTCCATGACCTTAATGTGCTTCTTTTTGAGCCACTCCTTTGTTGCCTTGGCTGTATGTTTCGGGTCATTGTCGTGCTGGAAGACCCAGCTATGAGCCATTTTTAATGTCCTGGTGGAGGGAAGGAGGTTGTCACTCAGGATTTGACGGTACATGGCTCCATCCATTCTCCCATTGATGCGGTGAAGTAGTCCTGTGCCCTTAGCAGAGAAACACCCCCAAAACATAATGTTTCCACCTCCATGCTTGACAGTGGGGACGGTGTTCTTTGGGTCATAGGCAGCATTTCTCTTCCTCCAAACACGGCGAGTAGAGTTAATGCCAAAGAGCTCAATTTTAGTCTCATCTGACCACAGCACCTTCTCCCAATCACTCTCAGAATGATCCAGATGTTCATTTGCAAACTTCAGACGGGCCTGTACATGTGCCTTCTTGAGCAGGGAGACCTTGCGGGCACTGCAGGATTTTAATCCATTACGGCGTAATGTGTTACCAATGGTTTTCTTGGTGACTGTGGTCCCAGCTGCCTTGAGATCATTAACAAGTTCCCCCCGTGTCGTTTTTGGCTGAGCTCTCACCTTCCTCAGGATCAAGGATACCCCACGAGGTGAGATTTTGCATGGAGCCCCAGATCGATGTCGATTGACAGTCATTTTGTATGTCTTCCATTTTCTTACTATTGCACCAACAGTTGTCTCCTTGTCACCCAGCATCTTACTTATGGTTTTGTAGCCCATTCCAGCCTTGTGCAGGTCTATGATCTTGTCCCTGACATCCTTAGAAAGCTCTTTGGTCTTGCCCATGTTGTAGAGTTTAGAGTCAGGCTGATTAATGGAGTCTGTGGACAGGAGTCTTTTATACAGGTGACCATATAAGACAGCTGCCTTTAATGCAGGCACCAAGTTGATTTGGAGAGTGTAACTGGTCTGGAGGAGGCTGAACTCTTAATGGTTGATAGGGGATCAAATACTTATTTCTTTGTGCACCATACAAATAAATATATATAATTTTGACTAAGTCATTTTCTTTTTTTTTTTATATATAATCTATCTCTCACTAGTAAAATTAACCTAGCCTAAAAATTCTAGACTGTCCATGTCTTTGACAGTGGGCAAACTTACAAAATCAGCAAGGGATCAAATACTTATTTCCTTCACTGTATATATATATATATACATATATATATATATATATATATATATATATATATATATATATATATATATATAATGCGACCCCTTACTGTGAATTATACGAATATTTGAAGTCACATAGGAGTTTAGTGAAGCGTTCAGCTGCATGTTTAGTGCTTTTACACAGGTCACAGAACTTAATTGTAAACTCTCATATTCTTAATGTTTTATTGTAGGTGCAATATTCTTTTTAACCTGTTTGCACTCCGTGACATACTATTCCGTCATGGAAACCACATCGTTCGTGCTCCATGATGGATTATTCCGTCAAAAGAGGATCGGCCATTTTGGCCATCCTCCCGACACATACAGGAGCTGTGACAGCTGCTGTCCCGTACAGCAGTTGCCGCAGCTTCTACAGTGGGGATCGATCACGGTGTTCCCGCTGATTAACCCCTTAGAAGCCACGTTCAATAGCGATGGCGGTTTCTTAAGGTTTAAACCACCATCAACGGCCCGCTACATGATAGCGGGCGGAGATGGTTGCTATGGCAACTGGTCACCTAATAATGGCGTCCGGCTATGCCATCTATGGAAGCCTAGTGGGCCCTGACAAAGTCAGGACCCACTATGCTTGCTGTCAGTGAGTAGCAATCAGGGCCTCCTGCCCTCAAGTCCCCTAGTGGGACAAAGTCAAAAAGTGTAAAAAAGTAAAAAAAAGTTGTGTAAAAATAAGAAAATAAAAGTTTTAAATTTAAAAATCCCCCTTTTTCCCTTATCAGTCCTTTATTATTATTAATAAAAAGAAACAAATAAACTATACATAATTGGTATCGCTGCGTCTGTTACATCCAGAACTATAAAAGTATTTTGTTATCTATCCTGCGCGGTGAACGCCATAAAATAATAATAAACCATAACAAAATCAAAATTTTTTGATCACTTCACCTTCCAAAAAATTTAATAAAGAGAGATCAAAAAGTCACATGTACCTAAAAATGGCACTGATCGAAACTAGAGTTCGTTACGCAAAAAACAAGTCCTCACTCGGCTTTCTTGATGGAAAAATAAAAAAGTTACGGCTCTTAGAATATGGCAACACAAAAAGTAAATTATTTCATTGTACAAACGCCATAAGACATAAAAAAAACTATAAACATATGGTATCGCCGTAATCGTATCGACCCGCAAAATAAAGTGAATATGTTATTTATAGCGCACGGTGAACGATGTAAAAAAAATAGAATAAATAACAAATGTAGAATTGCTGTTTTTTAGTCACCACGCCTTTTAAAAATAGCATAAAAACTGATCAAAAAGTTGGATGCACCCCATGAAAACTACAATGAATTCCTCAAGGGGTCTAGTTTCCAAGATGGGGGTCACTTTTAAGGGGTTTCCCCTGTACTGGTACCTCAAGCTCTGCAAATGCGACACGTTTGTCCAACCAGCAGTTTATGACCACATGTGGGGTATTGCCGTAATTGGGAGAAACTGCTTTAAAAATATTGTGGAGCTTTTTCTCCTTTATTCCTTGTCAAAATTAAAAATGTGTACCTTTTATCGGGAAAATGTGATTTTCAATTCCACAAAATGCAGCAAAAAACCTGTGAGATCGAAATGCCCACTGTACCCCTCGATAAATTCCTTGTGGGGTGTAGTTAGCCAAATAGGGTCTTTTGGGGGTTTTCCATTGTTTTGGATCCTCAAGATCTCTTCAAACCGGACCTAGTGCCCAATAAAAAGGAGGCTCAAAATCCATTAGGTGCTCATTTCCTTCGGAGGCCTGTGCTTCAGTCCATTAGCGCACTAGGGCCACATGAGGGATATTTCTCAAAACTGAAGAATCTGGGCAATAAGTATTGAGTTGTGTTTCTCTGGTAAAACCTTCTGTTTTATAGAAAAAAATGGGAAACATTTTAATTTGTAAATTTCACCTCTACTTTGCTTTAAATTCCTGTGAAATACCAAAAGGGTTAATAAACTTTCTAAATGCTGTTTTGAATACTTTGAGTGTCTAGTTTCTAAAATGTTTTTTTTATGGGGCTTTCTAATATATCGGCCCCTCAAAGCCACTTCAGAACTGAACTGGTACCTAAAAAAAAAGAGACTTTTGAAATTTTATTCAAAATATGAGAAATTGCTGCTTATGTTCTAAGCCTTGTAACGTCCTAGAAAAACAAAAATGTTAAAAAAATGATGCCAACATATAGTAGACATATGGGAAATATGGGAAATATGAACTAGTAACTATTTTAGGTGGTATAAACCCCTGTCTTAAAAGCAGATGCATTAAAATTCAGAAAAATGCTATTTTTTTCAAATTTTCTCTAAATTTTGCTATTTTTCACAAAGAAACACTAAATATATCGACCAAATTTTACCACTAACATAAAGCCCAATGTATCACGAGAAAATAATCTCAGAATTGCTTGGATAGTTTTAAGCATTCCGAAATTATTACCACATAAAGTGAAATATGTCAGATTTGAAAAATGGCCTCTGAGCCTTAAGGCCCAAAGTAGGCTGCGTCCTTAATGGGTTAAGGATGCAAATATTTTAATTGCATGTAGTAGCACATATATTTTGGCCTTCACCAGGTACTGCAGGGACTCACAATGAATTAAATGAATAGCCACTCTAGGGTCAAGTATATATATCAACAATGCGAATAGAGCTTTCAAAACAACAGTTCCTACTGGCATCACCATAGATAGTGTTTTGCACCACATATGACCACCAAATATGATAGCATTGATTATATAGATTGTCTTAAACAGTGTCTAATCACATTAGGCCATCACAATGAAACAGTGAGGTCAGATTGGCACTATTGGATATACCACATAAATTAGAACTGCCCCGCTGCTAATATAGGCATAATCACATTCATGCAGCAGCATATGTCAGCATATATCACAAGAGTCTTCCGACACCAGGATCAATCTTGCAGAGTTACTTCCGTTGCTGTTACTCATAGACATAGTACTAAATTGGCAGACAGTAGGCAGGGACAGATATATCAAATATCAGGGCTGATGGCAAACGGGCACTCACGGTTGGTCGAGCAAAAGGTCGTCATTCTTCACTAGCAAGAGCAGTGGCGTAACTACCGCCGTAGCAGCCGGCACGGGCCCCCACCATGGCCGGAGGCTCCGCTAGCAGCCGCTATGGCTGCTACAGCGGGACACCATTGAACACTACGGCAGAGCAGGGAGGTATCTCCCCGCTCTGCCATTAAACAAAAGACATGTGGATAGGGGATACATGTGTGATACATGTGTGATCGCTGGCAGCGATAGGGAGAACGGGGGACTGAAAGTCCCCTGAAGTTCTCCATCACAAACCTCGGACTTCCTGGGTCTGTGTCGGCAGCTCCGTAGAAATGAATGGAGCGACGGTCGCGCTTGTGCGCATGCGTGACCAGCGCTCCTTTCATTTTTATTGAGCTGCGCAGACGCCGGAAGTCAGAGGTTAGTCATGGAGAACTTCGGAGGACTTTCAATCCCCCGTTCTCCCTATCAATGCCAGCGATCACACATGTATCCCCTGTCCTGTAGATAGGGGATGCATGTTATTTGTAGGACACACTGTAGGTCGCATTTTTTTGGGGGGTTGGGGACGCTATATGGCATTCCCTGCAGGGGGGGCTGTATGGCGTTCCCTGCAGGGGAGGGTTGTATGGCGTTCCCTACAGGGGGGGGGGCTGTATGGCGTTCCCTGCAGGAGGGCGCTGTATGGCGTTCCCTACAGGGGGGGGTGCTGTATGGCGTTCCCTACAGGGGGGGCGCTGTATGGCATTCCCTACAGGGGGGACGCTGTATGGCGTTCCCTACAGGGGGGGCGCTGTATGGCATTCCCTACGGGGGGGCTGTATGGCGTTCCCTACAGGGGGGTGCTGTATGGCGTTCCCTGCAGGGGGGGCTGTATGGCGTTCCCTGCAGGGGGGGCTGTATGGCGTTCCCTGCAGGGGGGGCACTGTATGGCGTTCCCTACAGGGGGGCGCTGTATGGCGTTCCCTACAGGGGGGGCTGTATGGCGTTCCCTACAGGGGGGGCTGTATGGCGTTCCCTACAGGGGGGGCTGTATGGCGTTCCCTACAGGGGGGGCTGTATGGCGTTCCCTACAGGGGGGCTGTATGGCGTTATCTACAGAGGGGGCTGTGTGGCGCTATCTACAGGGGGGCTGTATGGCGCTATCTACAGGGGGGCTGTATGGCGTTATCTACAGAGGGGGCTGTATGGCGTTACCTACAGGGGGGCTGTATGGCGTTATCTACAGATGGGGCTGTATGGCGTTACCTACAGGGGGGCTGTATGGCGTTATCTACAGGGGGGCTGTAAAAAAGGCACTATCTACAAGGGGGGGTTGTGTGACACTCAGGGGAGGGGGGGCCCCAGTCAAAAGTTTGCTATGGGGCCCAGTCTTTCCTAGTTACGCCCTTGAGCAAGAGGTCAGGGCAGGCAGCAGGCAATGGTATTCAAAGGTATAGGCAGAGTCAAAGATAGGAACTACAAACAAACGATCATCAAGATATTAACAGCAATCTAGGAGGAACCAAATTTCTCAGGCAATGATTAAACCTGGGAGTGGTCCCTTTATACCCTAAAAAAAATGGGTGGATAATTAGGCGCACGCTGGCCCATAAAAGGATAAGGAGGGTCAGCGTGTGCACTAGGAAGAGCAGATAGGGAGATCGGTATTAATGGAGATCCCGGAGTGATGAAGGGATGTGGCGGTGGCCGGGAGCTAGAGGACGCCTTGGAGAGCTAATTATACAACCACTCCGGGAAGCGACGGCCATTACAAGGCCTTTCTGCTATTTGATGGTTATCTGTCTATGAACCGATGTATTCCGTTTTATATATATATATATATATATATATATATATATATACATACACACACTGTATATATATATATATATATATATATAGTTATTGATTATATAAATTGTATATTTATGAGTATTTATAAATTGTATTATTGGTGCCCTATAAAGCAATTTGTGTTGTCTATCTTTTATTTATTGGCCAGTGGGTTGTGTACATCTGCATGGTATGTGTAGTAGAATAACGAATGAAGATACCTTTTTATTAATTGTTTATGATATACAGTACTGTGCAAATGTTTTAGCCAGTTGTAGAAAAATGTTGCAAAGTAAGAATGCTTTAAAAAATACAAGTGTTAATATTTTTTTTATCAATAAACAAAATACACAGTGAATAAACAGAAGAGGAATCTAAATCAAATCAATATTTGGTGTGACCACCCTTTGCTTTTAAAAAAGAACTCCCAAGTTATACATATATTATTTATTTATATTTCAATGGAAAAAGTCCATTAACATGGATCAATGAACATAATCTACAGTATATAAAAAGTTGAGTAAGGCCTCGTTTACACGAGCGTGAGCGTTTTGCGCGCGCAAAAACCGCTGCATTTTGCGCGCGTTGGCATAGCGTTTTGCCTGCGTATTCGCAGCGTTGTTGCGTTTTATACGCGCGCACGACTAGCGTTTGCTACGCGCGTAAAAAACGCTGCGGAGAATCCTGGCAAGCCTGCCTACAAATCTGCCAGCTAGCCCAACCCCTGCTTGCTTGTAGAAGCAGGTTTAGCACCTTAATCTCGGCCTCTGCCGAGCTCGTCCATGTGTGGAATGTGCCTTTAGCATTATGTCCAGCAGGTGGCGTGTCTTTCTGACGACAATGCAATTGTCCATGCAGAATGTGACACGCGTTATCGAACTGTGCGTCGGTCTGCATAACTTCTGCTGCATTAATGATGCTACCTTTGATGCACAATATATCCTTACACATTCCGGCAGCTGCCTCACTGTCCCGGTTACTCCTCTCGGCCGATCTCTCTCATCCTGACCTCGCATGAGGGATACTTTGGCGGCATATTTTGAGTGTCGATCTTGAGCCGCACCGTGGGTGCGTGAGGAACTTTGAAGGGTTCTCTGTTGTTTGTCTGCTTCCCTCCTCACGTCACATGTGGCCTGTGTTTTTGTTGTTTTTCGTGGATGGTGTTGGGTTAGGGACTTTCAAAACAAGAGGAATCTTGAGGCGGGTTGCGAGCTTACATCTTTCGGGGTTTAAGCCGGACTTTCGAAAGTTGGCAACCCTCTTTCTAGAGTTAGAATCTTGTGTGGGCTAAAGTTTGGAAAGTCCAATTGCTAGTGGACATAGTTTGCCTCGGGGCCCATGACAGCACCTAAACGTCCGCACCTCTTGCTAACCATATCAAACCACGAGTGTTTAACTAAAACCTCATATCACGTGTGTATGCATTGGACTAAAAGCCCAGAAGTGTGTGAGAGTCTAGGCAAAGGAAATGTGTCCCAAACCTTGTGTTGTGTGGTATCAATGAAAAACAACACGAAATCCAAACATTAAACATGAATTTTTTTACTACTGTGTTTTGCCAAAACACGCAGATTTCGCATCAAAACAAAAACACCAACATGGTGTATAATAATACACATCCAACAAACAAAAGAACGGCAAGTTGGCAGCCCTGCACCACACCCAACTGTGGCGTCCAAAAATCATGCCACCAACACACTCAGAGGTGTTGGTACTGGTGGCCCGGGGAGGAATACGCCTGCATTTCAGCACCACTATGCTGGACCTGGAGCTGTGTAGGTTGTTCCTCGCCAGCATAGTGGTGCTGATGTTGGGGGTGGTATGTTGGCCCAGGGAAGTGGGGAGCCATAGGGCGCATGTACGGATGTGGGCGTGGCATCTGGGGGGCTGGGTGGAATGGGCCAGGCACCTGGGGCGTGGTGGCCGGCATGGCTGAACTGCGCCACTGTTCTATGGCCGTGAAGCACACGTTAGGATTGTGGGGCGGTCTGGAAGCGTCGATCAATGTTACGATCAACGCCTGCAGACGGCCCATACGGTCCATGGGGACCAGCCGGAGGAGGGGAACAATGCTTCGGCCAAAGGCGTCGTTCCCGTCCTCATCAGCGGCTCGCCTTAGACACTCCAGGACACGGGTATCTACCTGGACAGCTGTGGAGGCCTGTTGAGCATGGGCACGGCGAGTGCGGGCACGCACGGGGCGCTCCTCTGCTGGAGAGGCGACGGCCCCTGCAGACTGCCCAAGGGCGGGCTCCTGGGGTGTCGGCTCTGGGCTGGGCGGCAGGACATTGGCAGCAGGAGGTTCTGGCAGAGACTCGCCAACGTCTGTCTCCTCTGCGGTGTCCTCCAAATTGTCGGTGGTTCTAGAAGGAGAAAATAACGTTAGAACAGAATATTGAACAATGCCCACACCAACACGTTGGCAAACAGGACATGGGAAAACACACATTAGACACATGCAAAGGCAGAAACTCTTACGTGCGCATCTCCATGATGTCCTTCAAGAACATCAGCTGCTTGGTATACATATAGGGTCGCTTGCGAGATGCGCCATCCCCGCTGCGTCCCCTTTCACCCATTTCTCTCCGAAATTGGTCACGGCAGCTCCGCCACCGTGTTTTGATATCTTGGACTGTTGGATTAAAAAAACACATAACACGCCATCAGAACTATCACCTCTCACTTCTAAATGATGGGCCCTGCACTGCCAATGACGTGGTACACGGTGATGCGCCTGCTCCACCAAAGTTCCTCGTGCTAATGCGCAGAAGACACATACAGGGCCCCAGGTCTTCTATAGGGATCACAGGCATTGACAGAAAATGCCTGGTACTCACCCAACCGACTGCGGTCCCGGGTTCGTGCACTCTCCCACTCCTGCTCGAAAAGGTTCTTGGCGACCACCTCCCAGGCGTCCTCCTTGACCGTCCGGTTGTGGTACGCCTCCAAGCGCGTGTCCCAGATCGCAGGATGTTCCTGGACAAGGAGGATGAGGCGCTCTACGTCCATCCCGCGCGGCATGGCAGAAGATGATTCACACAGAGGAAGATACCTTCACACAGTCTCCAGGCACTCACTAGGCTTACCCCCTCGCAGTGGAAACGCAGGCACTTCCTGGTTTTTGTTTGCTTTGTCCAGCTTTATAGACTCTTTTTCATGGACATAACAACTCTTGCATGATTTTCGCGCATGCAACGCAGGAGCGTCCGTGTGTCATGCGTTGTTTTCACTCACCCATTGACTTCAATGGGTGCGTGATGCGCGAAAAACGCACGATTTTAGAACATGTCGTGAGTTTTACGCGACGCACGCGCACTGCGCAAAAAACACGCATCGTCTGCACTGCCCCATAGAGTAATATAGGTGCGTACGACACGCGTGAAAAGCACGCGCGTCGCACGCGCGTATATTACGCTCGTGTAAATGAGGCCTAACTTTGTAAATACATTGCATAAATTACTGCAGGGTGCTAGTGGAAATTGCCAACAAACCTGTCGACAGACACATACTAGCAGCTTAGCTGGGCTCCTATGGTGCAATGAGACAGGTAAGGCTAATTTACAGCACTTGTTTAAAGGCCCTTTATATAATGATTGTTCGGTCCCCTGTTTACATGGGAGATGTGCCGCTAATGACGATTATTTTTAGGGCAGCATAAAAGATGAACTCAGACGATGAACCAGCGTTTGCTTGTTCGTCGGTTGATCGCTGCTCTGTATATACAGGTGACATGATCGGGAACGAGTGTTTTACAGATTATTGTTCTTGCCATTCATGTCACATTTTTTTCTACTACAGTATTTGCAATAAGAAAAAAATACACTTGAGTTAGACACGTGTCTTTTCCTTACATCACCTCATGGCTGGCGTACATAAAAATGGTGCACGTTTAGTTAATTTGGAGCATTTTTTACTTGCACCAACACACTTCTAGACACTTTTTACACTATTACAGGGGAAGCACATGGCTTCAATGTTCTTCCCTTGTCAAAACCGACAAAAAAACGCATTGCGAATCTGCGGTGATTCGTGGTAGAACACATGTTGTGTTCACTACAAAACTACAGTAAAGTCACAATCACTGCTCCCTGTGAATTCCAGCTTTATGGTATTAAGACATTCGACAAATACACACATGCGCAAAAAAAAGTGATCAAAGTGATCAGCTAAATTATTGGTACAAATATGACCATGAAAAAAGATCATAACAAAAATAATGATCCCATTTAACCCATTAGTGACCGCCAATACGCCTTTTCACGGCGGCCACTAACGGGTTTTATTCTGATGCATGTGCCTTTTCACGGCGCTGCATCAGAATAAATAAGCGGCGCCGTGAGGAAGAAAAACTCCCTGCTCTCAGGTACCAGAGGTAGCGGAGCATTTGGAGCACTGACTGGCGGTCCCCAGACACGTGATCGCCGGTTTTCAACTAATACCGGCGATCACCATTATAATGATGTGTGACAAGAATATGAGCTTTTTATCTCCTCTCACCATGAATGTTTGGTGAGAGGAGATAAAAAAAAACGTTGTTAGGCCACCGGTCGGCACCCTGCTCCCGCTCTCGCCGCCGCACAAAAAAATAAATGGCGCACGCATGTGCTGTAACTGCAGGGCAGTGTCTGCCTGGGCATAGTAACTGATCAGGGACTGTTATAATTGGTCCCTGATCATATGATCACTGTGATATACCTATCACAGTGACCATAGTCCTATATTTGCTCAATACAGCACAGGATTTGTTGTTTCCCTCTCTCCTCTAAGGGTATGTGCACATGATAGCAGGCATTTACGTGTGAGAAGACAGACTGTTTTCAAGAGAAAAGTGCTGCCTCGTTTCACACGTAAATGCTCCTCCTCGCATTTTGCGAGGCTTCTCTGACAGCCGTAAATTTTGAGCTGCTCTTCATTGAGTTCAATTAAGAAAGGCTCATATTACGTCTGAAAGAAGTGTCCTGCACTTCTTTTGACGAGGCTGTATTTTTACGCGTCGTCGTTTGACAGCTGTCAAACGACGACGCGTAAATGACAGGTTGTCTGCACAGTACGTCGGCAAACCCATTCAAATGAATGGGCAGATGTTTGTCCGACGTATTGTAGCCCTATTTTCAGACGTAAAACGAGGCATAATACGCCTCGTTTACGTCTGAAAATAGGTTGTGTGAACTCAGCCTAACTGTAGTTGTTCTGTGAGAGAAGAGAGAGATACTGCTTCAAATCTTGTGCTGTTATACTGGGAAAAACACACCACAAATCTGCCTGTGTTCCTAGATTACCCGTAATCACCCCCAGATTACACATTACCTGAGATTACTTGTAATTACCCCAGATTACCCGTAATCACCCCCAGATTACGCTATTATAATAGCAGTTATTAGCTGCGGTTTACCGTAAAAATGTTAGTTTTTTTGTTTGTCTTATAAAAAAAAGAAAACATTAAAAATACCCAATTTTTTTTTTTATTAGAGTCGCGAACATGAATTGCAGAAACCGCAGAGCAGGCATACACCTTGCTGTGCTCTAGCAGTTCAGGCAGTGATACAGACACTAACATGAAACAACAAATGAGAACAAGGAGTCTCAGCGCTACATGTAATAGAAAAGAGTATACATTTTATTTATTACAATATCACAAAAGAGAGAATTATAAAAACAATGCGAGGTTCTAAAACAAAGTCTATATGTGGACCACTCCACAAAATAGTAATATTGCTATGGATGTGGGGTTAGTATCACAATGAAGTATAGTATAAATATATGCACCATATAGCAAGAAAATCCATTAGTAAAATGTATACAATTGATAAAACATTGTAAGTATAATACCTCACATCTTTGAACATAATGCGAGGTTAACACCAAATCACAGTTAAATGCCTGAAAGTTTCAAACATAAAGGACAATGGAAAGAGGGTATGCCGTAAATATAAGTCACAGGTCAAAGGGATATGACCTGGGGTGTGAATTTATGCCCGCCTGGTATAACCAGGCTTATATAACAAACCTTATCCATGGACGTAGAAGTACTTAGGTGGTCCACAAAGTGAGATAAGACACTGCGTCCGAAGCAGAACTTAGTTCAGAAAGTGACACAAGTTCTGCTTTTGCCACTGAACCCACTAGCTCTATGGTGGTGGACGTAGCTGTTACCATTGAACCATCAGGAGCAGGGCGTAGTAATGCAGACCCTCCCGCAATGTGGGATCCTGCAGTTTCTTTCTCCCCCCAAATTTCACCATTTATAGCGACTGCAGGCATCAACGCAGGTGTCTCCCATTTTACCACCTATAAGTTTTTTTTAAATTGTTGATATGTGATCAGGTCCTGGAACTAATTGTCCAGCAGACAAATTTTTACGCCAGTCAATTTGTGACCGAAAATTCCAGGTCTTGCTATGCCAGAGCATGGATCCCTACAGCAGTTTCAGAAATTTTTTGGGGAAATTACCCTAAATATGGGGTTAGTAAAAAAAAAACGTACTTTCAGTCCTACTGGGCTACCACGCTATCCACAGCACCCCTGTTTTTGCAGCCCTTATGGCCCGAACACGCTATGAAACTATAATGAATTTCATGCACTTCTCTGACAATTCCCTAATCCCCCCAAGAAGTGACCCAGGCTATGATCGCTTTAACAAATTGAGACACCTTATCTCCCCCTAAGAGAGTAATTTTTATATTTATGCACCCCAGGCCAACAATTCTTTTATGAGCTTCCAGGGCCATCTATCGTTTCGCCAATACATCCCCTCCAAAAGAGCACGATACGGTGTAAAACTGTATAAGGCGTGCGAGAGCACAACAGGCTACACCAGTGGCTTTTTCATTTCTGAGGGCAGGGACCGCCACCTTAATCCCCCAGGAGAGGATATTGGCATTAGTGGGAAAATAGTCTGGGAACTCATGGTGCTATTCCTGCAAAAAGGGTACCATGTGTGCATGGACAACTATTACACTAGTGTCCCCCTATATAAGTCCCTCAATGCTGTTAGTACAGGGCCCTGTGGGACAGTAGGTAAAAATAGATTCGGCCTCCCTCAACAACTGGTGTCCAGGCATATAACATATAATACTGCTTGCTGTCAAGTGGAGTGACAAAAGGAGGTGTACATGCTAAACATTTACCACAGTGGCAGTGAGAGAGAGGGGAGCTGCCACTGATAAAAGGAAACCGGTCTGTGTAGTTGACTACAATAAATTCATGGGGGGAGTCGATCTAGCTGACCAGACCTCTACAAGACCCAAGGAACACTCAGTTTCCTACAATACCAGTAAAAAATTATCGAGCACCTCCTGTTTGACTCCCCCGCACCTGGAGAATCCTTTGAGTCAGAGGATGTCCAAAGGCTCACTAAGTGCCACTTCCTTCACCCTGTCCCTGTCCCTGCCACTGAGAATCAAAGATACCCCCAAAAGAGATGCCGGGTGTGCAGTAAACATGGAAGGAGGAGGGATACCCGGTTTTACTGCTTTCCCTTCAAAACTAGGCCTGTGCAATTTTCTCTGTTTTAAGACCTATCACACCCGTTTCTAATTATTCATTTTATTTATAAATTTGGGGAACACCAAAAAGGGTGGGGTGGGGGATTCTTTTTAGGTAGCCAATTTAATGTATTCCTATTTTTTGTTTAGTTTCTCGGCTTTTCAAGGGAGGGAGGGATTCTCATGGGGAGGTAGTAAAGTGTATTTATTTCAGACTGTAAAACAAATTTTACCCCTTATGATTTTTTTTTATACAATTCTTAGACAATTAAATCCAGGAATTGATCACTCACAAATTCATTTCTATTATAGAATTCTTGGTCATTTAAATCCTGGACTTGATCATTCACAAATTAATGCAGTTTATTGTGCAGGAGCCCACATCTGTCTTTTCAGAACATGGACCCCCACAAGTGTTCTTGAAATAAAAAATAAATGTGGGCATTGCATTTATTAGTAGATATATCCAACACCTGTGGCCTATGCCACCCCTGAATTAGTGGAAGTTGTGCATTTTAGCAATGATTACAAGAATAAATTGAGGATGTATTTCCTTCTTCTTATGACTTTGTCCTGCCACATACAGCTGCTACATTCCTATTTCTGTACCGTGATACGGGCATGATATTTTTATTTTTTTGGAGGATCTCTAATAATCAAGCTGTTCCTTATTAATACACCATGGGCTTTGTTACAGTTTTGTTCGAGTTTTTACTGGACATAGTACACCCGACAATTCTTCTGGAAATACTGACATCATTTGGAGATTAGTGATCCCTTACTGTTCCTATAGATGGTTTTGGACACTGCCCCTTTATATATACTTTAACCGATTGGTTGTTTTGTGCACATAGCGGTTCCTTCCTTGCCGGGCAGGAGCCAGTTATGGTTTACCAGGTCACTTAGCACGTTCGGCTCTCATATAGGGATTGATGGAGCTAAAAAGACGTTGTATAACCAGTCATTGAAAAAAAAGCTGGTCACCTGGAAGCTCGCATTAGAGATATGGAGGAGCAGAATGCAACACTGAGGAACATAGACAATCTTGAGCGGAGCTTGCTGCTGATGGAAAATGCAGTTAGTGGGGTAGAATTGGAGGGTGAAGACATGGGTCAGCAGGATCAGGCAAGTAGCTGGGTTAATGTAGTTAGGGGCAGTAGAAAGGGGTCCAAGAAAAGGAAGGCCAATCCTGTTTCTGATATTCCAAGCAAAATTGCCAAGTTGGGTGATGATGGGAGGGTGTCTGTCTCAGAAATGGCAGCCCTAGTGGATACTGATCTCCCTAACAGCCGGGAGAACAGCCCAGCTAGTAGTCGGAAGGATGGTAATGCAGGTAAGGCAAGACAATTGACAGTTGTAGGGGATTCTATAATCAGGAAGACGGATAGAATAATTTGTCGCCAAGATCGCCTCAACCGAATGCTTTGCTGTCTCCCTGGTGCCAGGGTTCGGCATGTGGTGGAACCGGTGGAGAAATTGCTGGGAGGGACTGGTGATGATCCAGCTGTTGTGGTCCATGTAGGTACCAACGACAGAATAAATGGTAGGTGGAGGAGCCTTAAGAATAATTTTAAAGAACTAGGCTACAAGCTGAAAGGAAGGACCTGCAAGGTTGTATTCTCAGGAATACACAGGCAGTGTGCCATGCGCATCACAGGAAAGACAGCGGGAGCTCAGGGAGTTAAATGCAGGGCTTAAGTCTTGGTGTAGAGGAGAAGGCTTTGGGTTCCAAGAGCACTGGGCTGACTTTTCATTGGGGTACAAACTATATTCTGCAGATGATTTTCACCTAAATGGAAGGGGGTCCGCTGTGCTGGGGGAGAGAATTCTAGCTGGGGTGGCAGAGTATTTAAACTAAGGCTGAGGAGGGAAGTCAATGTAGAAAATAAAGGGGTAGTCAGGTTAGAGAGGGGTCAGACTATATTGGTGGGGGGAGAAACAGACTGTGGGTAGACGACTAGACAACAGGATAAGGAGATCCTTTTGTTACAAAACAGCAGTGAAAATAAAAATGCCCAAATAATGTCAAATAATCACATTTCTGATAATAAAAGTGAAAAACTGTAAGGCAAGTTAAAGTGTATGTTCACAAATGCCAGAAGTCTAGCAAGCAAAATGGGGGAGCTGGAGGCCTTGGTACTGGAGGAACATATAGATATAGTTGGTGTTGCTGAAACATGGCTAGGCTCTTCGCACAACTGGGCTGTAAATCTACAGGGTTTTACACTTTTTCGGAAAGACAGGACAAATAGGAAAGGCGGTGGTCTATGTCTGTATGTGAGAAGTGATATGAAGGCGAGTGTGAAAGAGACATTAGAGGGTGAAGATTGTGAGGAGGTTGAAAACTTGTGGGTGGAACTAGAAAGGGAGGTAAACACTGAAAAAATTACTTTTGGTGTAATCTATAGACCCCCCCAATATAACTGAGGAGATTGAATGTCAGCTATATAAACAGATGGAGCGGGCTGCACAGACGGGTACTGTAGTAATAATGTGAGATTTTAATTACTGGGATATTAATTGGTGTCATGGTTCGGCTTCAACTGCAAAGGGGAGACATTTCCTCAACCTGTTGCAGGAAAATTTTATGGGCCAGTTTGTGGAAGACCCTACTAGAGATGAAGCTCTGCGGATCTTGTCATTTCTAATAATGCAGAGCTTGTTGGGAATGTCAATGTTCGTGAAAACCTCGGTAACAGTGATCACAAGATAGTTAAATTTTACCTATACTGTAAAAAACAAACGCAGGCTGGGAGGGCAAAAACACTTAATTTTAAGAAAGTCAATTTCCCCAGGATGAGGGCTGCAATTCAAGATATAGACTGGGAAGAACTAATGTTAAATAATGGGACAAATGATAAATGGGAGATTTTCAAATCTACTTTGGGTAATTATAGTACAAAATTTATTCCTATAGGTAACAAGTATAAACGACTATAATTAAATCCCACATGTCTTACACCTTCTGTAAAAAGGGCAAGACGTGACAAAAAAAAGGGCATTTAAAAAATACAAATCTGATGGTACAGCTGTAGCCTTTTTAAATTATAAAGAGCGTAATACAATCTGTAAAAATGTAATAAAATTAGCAAAAATACAAAATGAAAGGCAGGTGGCCAAGGATAGTTAAACAAATCACAAAAAATTCTTCAAGTATATAAGTGCAAAAAAGCCAAGGTCTGAACATGTAGGACCCCTAGATAGTGGTAATGGGGAGTTGGTCACAGGGGGATCAAGAGAAGGCAGAGTTACTAAATGGGTTCTTTAGCTCTGTATATACAACAGAAGAAAGAGCAGCTGAGAAAGCCGCTGCCAGTGCTGTTAATATATCAGTTGATCTACTGAATTGGATGAATGTAGATATGGTCCAAGCTAAATAAAATAAAATAAATGTGTACGAGGCCCTGGGACCAGATGGGTTATACCCTAGAATTCTTAGAGAGCTTAGTTCAGTTATTTCTGTCCCCCTTTTCATAATATTCAGAGATTCTCTAATGACTGGTATAGTGCCAAGGGACTGGCGTAGGGAAAATGTGGTGCCTATTTTCAAAAAGGGCTCTAATCTTCCCCAGGTAATTATAGACCAGTAAGCTTAACATCCATCGTGGGAAAAATGTTTGAGGGGCTATTTGGTTAATATATACAGGATTATGTGACAAAAAATAGTATTACAAGTGACAGCCAGCACGGTTTTACAAAGGACAGAAGTTGCCAAACTAACCTGATCTGTTTTTATGAAGAGGTGAGCAGAAGCCTAGACAGCGGGGCCGCTGTGGATATAGTGTTTTTGGACTTTGCAAAGGCATTTGACACTGTCCCTCATAGACGTCTAATGGGGAAATTAAGGACTATAGGTTTAGAAAATATAGTTTGTAATTGGATTGATAATTGGCTCAAGGACCGTATCCAGAGAGTTGTGGTCAATGATTCCTACTCTGAATGGTCCCCGGTTATAAGGGGTGTACCCCAGGGTTCAGTGCTGGGACCACTATTATTCAACTTATTTATTAATGATCTAGAGGATGGGATTAATAGCACTATTTCTATTTTTGCAGATGACACCAAGCTATGTAATATAGTTCAGTCTATGGAAGATGTTCGTGAATTGCAAGCGGATTTAAACAAACTAAGTGTTTGGGCATCCAGTTGGCAAATTAAGTTTAATGTAGATAAATGTAAAGTTATGCATCTGGATACCAACAACCTGCATGCATCATATGTCCTAGGGGGAGCTACACTGGGGGATTCACTTGTTGAGAAGGATCTGGGTGTACTTGTAAATCATAAACTAAATAACAGCATGCAATGTCAATCAGCTGCTTCAAAGGCCAGCAAGATATTGTCGTGTATTAAAAGAGGCATGGACTCGCGGGACAGGGATGTAATATTACCACTTTACAAAGCATTAGTAAGGCCTCGTCTAGAATATGCAGTTCAGTTCTGGGCTCCAGTTCATAGAAAAGTTGCCCTGGAGTTGGAAAAAATACAAAGAAGAGCAACGAAGCTAATAAGGGGCATGGCGAATCTAAGTTATGAAGAAAGATTAAAAAAATTAAACCTATTTAGCCTTGAAAAAAGACGACTATGGGGGGACCTGATTAACTTATATAAATATATGAATGCCACATACCAAAAATATGGTGAAATCCTGTTCCATGTAAACCCCCTCAAAAAACAAGGTGGCACTCCCTCCGTCTGGAGAAAAAAAGGTTAACCTGCAGAGGCGACAAGCCTTCTTTACTGTGAGGACGGTGAATCTATGGAATAGTCTACCGCAGGAGCTGGTCACAGCAGGGACAGTAGATGGCTTTTTAAAAAGGGTTAGATAATTTCCTAGAACAAAAAAATATTATCTCTTAGGCCTCATGCACACGACTGTAAAAACTCCTGTTATTATGGGTCGTAATTACGACCCGTAATAACGGGCTCATAGACTTCTATTGACCACGGGTACCTTCCCGTTTTCTTACGGGAAGGTGCCCGTGCCGTTGAAAAAGATAGAACATGTCCTATTTCAGGCCGTAATAACGGCACGGGCAGCCCATAGAAGTCTATGGATGACGGGTGGCTACGTGTGTGCACCCGTCATTACGGCAGCGTTGCTAGGCGACGTCAGTAAATAGTCACTGTCCAGGGTGCTGAAAGAGTTAACTGATCGGCAGTAACTCTTTCAGCACCCTGGACAGTGAATTCCGAGCACAATATAGAGCAACCTGTAAAAAAAAAAGAAAAGACGTTCATACTTACCGAGAACTTCCTGCTTCTTCCTCCAGTCCGGCCTCCCGGCCGTTGCCTTGGTGACGCGTCCCTCTCTTGACATCCAGTCCGACATCCCTGGATGACGTTTCAGCCCATGTGACCGCTGCAGCCAATCACAGGCCAATCACATGCTGCAGCGGTCACATGGACTGCCGCGTCATCCAGGGATGTCGGGCTGGATGTCAAGAGAGGGACGCCTCACCAAGGCAACGGCCGGGTAAGTATGAATTTCTTTTACTTTTACCTCGGAAAGGGCTGCCCCTTCTCTCTATCCTGCACTGATAGAGAGAAGGGGCTGCCGATTAGTCCAGTGCAATTTTGCAGAGAATACGTGCCCGTAAATACGGGTGGAATACGGGTGACACCGGGCCCGTATTTACAGGCACGGGTCCGTAAATACTGGTGCAAAATGGGTCGAATACGTGTGACACCGGACCCGTATTTACGCCAGTATTTACGGGAGGGAAAAAATACGGTCGTGTGCATGAGGCCTTATGTGTAGAAATTTTTACCTTCCCTTTTCCCATTCCTTAGTTGAACTTGATGGACATGTGTCTATTTTCAGCTGTACTAACTATGTAACTATGTAAGACAGCCTTCAGGTGTTCTTCTATCTTGTGACCAAACTGGAATTTGCCACATAGTTGGATACATTTTCCCCCATTTTTTCTAAGATATTACCCGTCACTCCAGTACAGTTTATGTTTTCCTCTCTGACTGATTTTATATTAGGACAGGATTCTGTCCACAATGGCATCATAATGGAACAGATGAGGGACAACTGCTTTTTTTAGCAAGACATAGTAATAAGTACAGGCAAATGCGTCTATAGTGACATGCATCAGTTATGAATACACGGCTTCACTTCTCTTTTGTATGCCGCACAAATTTAATAATGTGGCAGATTTCTAACAATATAACCTTTTAACAAATGTTTCCTCTATTTCATGGGGAAATGTAAGGGTATGTTCACATAGCAAACAACAAACGGCTGTAAAATACGGAGCTGTTTTCATGGAAAAACAGCCCCTGATTTTCAGCCGTTTTTTATGCATCAGGAGTTTTTTTATGTGCTTTTTTTAGGCAGTTTTTGGAGCTGTTTTTTATGGGGCGTGTTTTATGAGCCGTTTTTACTAACGGCCGTGTAAAAAAATGCCCCGTGGGAATGAAACACAGTTTTTCCCATTGTAGTCAATGGGAAGATGTTTGGAGGCGTTCAGCCTCCATATTTTTAGACATTTTTTGGGACGTTTATGGCCCAAAAAACGGCTGAAAATTGGCCGTGTGAACAAACCCTAATAATAATTTGAAGAAAACATTATATACTTATATTGTCTGAAATAATGCCCATTATTTCCTCCTTTAATTTTTTTTTGTCAGCATTCTCACTACACCACTAGATGAATACCTTTAGGGGTCTAGTTTTTAAAGTGGGGTCATTTCTCTGTGTTTTTTGTTCAGGCAGCTCAATGCCTCGAAATGCATGATATGGGGTCTAGAATATATTCAATTGTGCCCTGAAAGCCAAAGGGTGCATCTTCTCTTTTTGGTCCAGCCACACGTCTAGTAAGCGATTGAGGCCACAATGGGGGTATTTTTAAAACATGAGAAACATTTTTAAGCAAAATATGTGTACTGAAAGCTTCCGGGTGCTCTCTTCGTTCTCAGGAAGACATCTGCCTGTGTTTTATAAGTATAATAACATTTGCCTGTGTTTTATAAGTATAATAACATTTTCAAAACTGTAACTTGTAGATTTGGACAGCTACATTACTGTGTAGTTTGGAATATATAGTACAGAGAAATAGCACGCATTTCCCAGAATGTCTTTCACTAGGTCATAGCAACAACATTCAGAACAGATTCTGAGAAGTGATTTATATTTGCTTAAAATTTGCCAGCAAGGCATTGCTATTTGCTAATAATTGATTTAGCTATAGTCAAGCTTGAGAGAGAAAATCATTGAACATGTTGAAGTAGCCATGCAAATGTCAACATAAGTCAAAGTTCTAAGTCATGGAAAACATATTCACATTTTTATACAAATTAGATGTAAACGCTAAACAGTCTTCTGAAAAAAGAGGGAATTAGTACTGTATTGCATCTGCAGACCTTTTTAGTTGCAGACTGCATTGTAAACTGCATTTAGAAACATTGACGGAAAGTTAAAGTTAGGCCCGGATTCACACGAGCGTGTGCGTTTTGCGTGTGTTGCAGGTGCATGCATGAGGTATCAGTATATGCTGCGTGTCTGCGTTTTTTACGCGCGTATGGCATGCATTTTTAATGTGCGTGAAAAAAACGGAGGGTGGCGTTATGGACAGGCAAGCCTACAAAAAGGCACCCTTGACCAACACATGCTTGCTCTGTGCACATATTCTCAGCCTTTTGCAGCTTGGTAAGAGTTTGTGTAGTTGACAGAGTTTACTGCCTTGTTGTCTTATAAGCCAAATTATGGCGGTAATGCTGCTGGCCCGTGTGCTGTTAGCGTGGATGATTTCTCGGAGATTTGGCGATCGCCGTCCCATGCTAGAGGACGAACCGCGGAGAGGAAGGAGGCTTTGGGTTCTCCCTCTTGTGGCCCAACACACCTCCAAAGGCCACTTTCATACCCTCTATGATGACCTCCGGCGTCACCCTGAGAAATTTAGATCCTTTTGCCGCATGTCTGTGGCCACCTTTCATCTGCTGCTTGTGGAGATTCGTACAGGAATCACCTACCAGGACACAAACATGCGGCACTGCATTTCCCCAGAGGAGCGACTCATTGTGACCTTGAGGTATTGGTGTTTTTGTATTTGTGCTTACAGGATGCTTTGTGTGTGTGATGTCCTACATAACAAGTGTTCTTTGTTGTTTATGTTTTTGCCGTCATGTAGATTTCTGGCCACAAGAAATAGTTACCATTCGTAACATTTTGAATTTCTTCTGGGAGTGACCACCATTCCATACATTGTGACATCCACCTGTGTAGAGATCTGGCAGAGATTATAGGGCACGGTGATGCCTCATCCCACGCCACAACACTGGCTTAGTATTTCAGACGATTTTTGGAGTGTCACCCAATTTCCTCATTGTATTGGTGCACTAGACGGGAAGCACATTCGTGTGAAGAAGCACCCCCACTCTGGCTCAAGGTACTATAATTAGAAGCAGTATTTGTCCATCGTCTTGTTGGCCTTGGCGGACAGTAATTATTGTTTTACAATAGTAGACATTGGGTCGTATGGAAGCTATGCTGATGCACGCATATTTAGGTCATCCAGAATGGGACAACCGCTTATGACCAATCAACTTGCTGTGCCTGAACCTACCATCCTCCCTGGCTCCAGCGGACCACCAGTCCCATATGTAATCGTTGCAGATGAGGGATTTGGCCTAACAAGCCAAGTAATGCGTCCATTTGCTAGAAGGGGCTTGGGTGAGAGTAGGCGCATCTTCAATTACCAGCTAAGCAGAGCGCGAAGATGTGTGGAATCTGTGTTTGGCATAATGTCCAACAAGTGGAGGGTATTTATCACAACCATGCAAATGACGCCGCATAATGTGACTCATGTCATACAAGTGTGTGTAGTTTTGCATAACTTTACACGCATACATGATGCAAGTTTTGATGCAGAATATATCCAAACGAATGCAAGCACCCCAAACATTGTGCGGCCAATTCCACAAGGGAGGGCACAAATATCTGGACAATATTTTGAGAGCCCTGCTGGAGCTGTACCATGGCAGCACGATTCCATTTAAAGGGTGGCATAGTTATTTGTTTTGTAAAAATAGGTAATTTGTGATCAGAAATTTGTTGGTTTTGTGGGGGCTTGTAGTGTTAGGGACTCACAATACATGAGGACCCTTGACGTGGGTTGCGAGCTTATATCTTTGCTGGTTTTGACTTTGTATTTTGCAGGCAAACAGTTCATTGTATGTGAAAAACATTGGCAAAAGCAATGTTTTGAAATACAATCACAACTGTCATTTGTGCGTGAAATATTATAGCACTGCACGGCCTGATTGAAATGTCTTTGGATTAAAGCCAAACCCCAATAGATGAACTAATACTTCAATGATGTTGGGCAACAATGTTGGCCCGTGTAAACCGTGCTAAAACCTTAACCAACAACATGATTGGCAAACATTGTGAAACAGCAGTATAAAAAATAACACACACTCATTGACACCAACAAAACTTGACTTTATGGTCTGGTCCCAAAAAAAACAAAAGTAAGAACATATATAACCACAAATAATAAACTCGCACCAACGTGATGCAAACAAAAAAATCCCACACAGAAGGATACATTTCAGGAAAAACGTGGTGAAAATGCCACAACTACAACTCCTGGTAGTGATGTGGCGGGGATCCGTAGCTGGACATTTCAGCACCACTATGCTGTTCACGGGCCTGCAGAGTATGTTCCTCAACAGCAAAGTGGTGCTGATGCTGTGTCTGGTATATCTGACTTGGCGGGGGAGGATAGGTTTCAACAGGTCGGCTGTAGCCCTGGAAATGTCTGTCACGAGCCGCCAGAGGACCAGGAGACATTCTTGAAGGCAATGGCCTATATGGATGTTGCCGTGCACTGGGAGTGGCAGGATGTGATGGGCCATGCCCAGGTGCATTGTACCCTAGAGTAGTCTCCCATAATACACGCCAATGCTCAATAGCGTTGAAGCACTGGCGTGGATTGTTCAGTAGAGTGCCACTGTCTATGAGCGTGATTATGGCCGCCTGGAGGCGCACTAGCCTATTTTCGGGGACCTTACGCAGTAAGGGTGCAATGGTGCGGCCAAGTGAGTGGTAGACATCCTCCT